>NC_056674.1:20725000-21025000 GCF_018350195.1 Panthera tigris
CCCCTGAAGGTGAGGGAGCAGAACCGGCTGGCAGGAAAGAGCCCTGGAACAGGTGTAACTCCCCTGGATGGCACTGAGCAGCCTGGGGGCGGAGGGCGAGATCCTCAGCCTAACCACCTGGGCTCCCTTCCAGGGATGGAAACAAGGGCAGGTGTAACCAGAGCCATTTCTTTGCCACAGAATTAGAAAAAGATGCACCCGAAAGGAGGTTGTATTCAGACTATTGAAATAGAAACGAGGCACCGGCTGGGCATTTCTTGCTTTGCCAGGGGTCAGAGGTCCCAGCTGCTTTGGTAGGACAGGAGGGGAATCCTAGCAGAGAAGCTAAAGAAGCCCCTTGAGAAAACCGGCATCAGTTTTGGGTCCCTAATTTTTCTGAACGTTTTTAGGAATGAGTAATGCAAATGAGTAATTCCTCGGCTTTCTGTGGAGAGAAAACCCTGTAACCAGGGGCTGCTGAGAAAATGGAGCACTGCCCCCGTGTGTCCCTTGCCTGCCTGTGGCCAGTGGCTAATACTGGACTTGGGGACATACATTAGCTCCCACGACTGGGCACTGTCTCCTGAGTCTGGGGTCTGGTGCCACCCCAGTTGCCTGTGTGACACCGAAGAAGCTGAAGACAGGGTTACGACACAGCTTGCAAGCTGGACAGCGCAGACCTCCAAAACATGCTGTTGGTGCAGCTGGTCGGAGACCCTGGACATGGGGTTGTTCCTCTGGGCGAGGGTTGGCCACACTGTGCGGAGCGGGTTACGGTGCTGTGGGGGTTGCTGAGTGGCTTTCTCCTCCTCCAGTGCTGCTTGGGATGCTAACCCTTCTTAGGAAGACACACAGGAAAAGGTGGAAGGAGGAGGTGAGGGGAAGTGAGAAGGGAGAAAGGAGCTTTTTGGTCCTAAGCTATGCAGATCTCTGTTCACTGATGGAGATTTGGAACATAAACTCTGCTTACTCAGAATACAAGTGCTCATTTACTGGGTAGTTTGCATTATTTTATTTCAGGTGTTGCGAGCACCGCCCCCCACAATTATTTGATTTGTAGTATAGGGCACATAAAAAATTCTTTGAAAAATGTGTAGAAAACATTAAAAACTCTGTTCTTTTGAGTCTGGAAGCATCATGGGTGCTGTTTGGGGCTCCTGTCCCAGGGTGCACATGCCGGCCTCCAGCCAGCTGCGGGAAGGTGACCACGGGATCTTTCTCTCCCTCCAGAAGGCTGCCTGCAAGCTGGGTGGGGAGGCAGGGAGCAGATGGGTAGGTTTCTGTGTTTGTCACATCCTCAGACTCCCTGCTTGGGATGAACACTTCCTTACTTCTCTTAGGCACTTATTTATCTATTCTTGTGGTTTTTAAAATTATTTTTTATATTGAAGTGTAATTAACATGCAGTGTTATATTAGCTTCAGGTATACGGTATAGTGAGTCAACAGTTCTATACAATACTCAGTGCTCATCTTGATAAGTGTGCTGTTAATCCCTTTATCTGTTTCACCCCCACCCACCTCCCCTCTGCCCACCACCAGTGTGTTCTTGGTATTTGAGAGTCTGTGGTTTTTTGTTTTTGTTTTTTTTGGTCTCTTTCTTTCTTTGTTTTGTTTCTTAAATTCCACGTGTGAATGAAATCCTATGGTATTTGTCTTTCTCTGTCTTATTTCACTTATATATAAAGAATTGGGGCGTCTAGGTGGCTCCGTCCGTGAAGCATCCAACTCTTGATTTCGGCTCCCTTCATGATCTCGTGGTTCTTGAGATCGAGCCCCGCGTCGGGCTCTGTGCTGACATTGCACAGCCTGCTTGGGATTCCCTCTCTCCCTCTGTCTCTGTCCACCGCCCCACCCCTCCCCACATGCTCTCTCCCTCTCTCAAGATAAATAAATGAACATTAAAACAAAACAACATAATGTATAGTTTGTGCAACTCAACACCAAACCAAACCAAACCAAACCAAACCAAACCAAACCAAACAAATAATCTTATTTAAAAATGGGCAGAGGACCTGAATAGACATATAGATGTACGTCTTCCAAAGAAGTGTTTTATTGCATATTGCTAATGTTTATGGTTGCCTCCTGGGCAGGACCTCCAACTGTATCCCAGCCCAGTTTTTAAGGATGAGGAACTGGGACACTTCTCTCTAGGTCTGGGTCTTCATAAGAGTTTCACAGTGATGCCCAGTCTTCACTCGTAGAGACTGCTTCTAGAGGTTTTCCTTGGGACCTCCACTCTAGGCGATTGGCAGGCATGAGGCTGGGGCTCCACACTGGGAATCACAGCTCAGGGTGTGGGCTTGGGCCCTGGAGGGCTCGGCACCTGAAAACTCACTCTCCTGAGTAAGGTTAAACGCTAGACCTTATTTTCCTAGGGAGCCCAAGGAATTAAATTTCTCCTGTGCCTCTTGAGTTTACCACACTGGAGTTTTCAACCTCCCAGTAATAAAAGATGCTAATGTTAATAGGAGGTGACCTTATTTTAACCCATCAAATTGGTCAGTGTTTGTTTGCAAATGTGATGGTATCTGGCCAGAGGCAAGGAGCCAATTTACTGCTGGCTGCTGGTGGGAGTAAAGCGGACAGTTTCCAGGAGAGCAAAGTCCCTTTCCTTTTGACCGGTGGAGGCTCCTCTAGAAATTTGTCCTGAGGACATTATTACAAAACAAAGGTGTGATTTACCACAAGTGTGTTGTTTCAGCATCTTGAATAAAAGAGACAGAGCACCTATGTCCAGCTGCTGAGATTAGGGGAAGAAACGATTTTACCCTCACAGATGGGTGCAAGCAAGAACTAGGCAATTTTGAACTATGAGAACGAGGGTTTGAGTGCTTACTAAAATTTGGTTTCTTTCATGGAGGAAGAGCTTATCTGGGCCAGAAGGAGGAGGGGTAGCAATCAGAGAGGGCAATCTCTACCTCTAAAAATGTTCCCATTCCCCGCCAGGCAGTCCTGGGCTCCTCGGGTTTTCTCCTGCCCCACCACTTTCCTCCAGCAAAACATTTCAAAACCCATACAGTGTGCACACCCATCAGGTCCTAAATTCCACTTCTAGGAATTGTCTGCAGGGAAGAATCCGGGATGAAGACAAAGAATCATGTGGGGTGGCATTTATTGCAGCGTAATTTGTGACTTGTTATTACAGACAACGTAACAAATGTACAGAAGTGGCATCTCCAGAAAAACAGAACCCCATGTGCCTGTTCTTCAGATGCCACCCCTGGGCCCCTTCCTGTCCCCTGGTTTATTGAAGCAAATCCCAGATACCATGTTATTTCCCCCATCGATCATTTAGAGTGCATCTCTAAAAGGGAAGGCTTTCTCAAAAAAGCGTAAGCACAATGTTTTTATCTTACATTAAGAGTACCAAAATTGGGACATCTGGGTGGCTCAGTCGGTTGAGCATCTGACTCTTGGTTTCGGCTCAGGTCGTGATCCCAGGGTTGTGGGATCAAGCCCCACATCAGGCTCCGGACTGGGCTTGGAGGATGTTTAAGATTCTCTCTCTTCCCGCCCCCCACCCCCACACCTGACTCCCCTGCTCTCTCTCGCTCTCTCTCTCATAAATAAATAAATAAATAACCCCGAATTCCTTCATATTGTCAAATATCCAGCCAATGGTCAGCTTCCTCTGCTTGTCTCAGAACCTTTTTCTTTGAAACAATTTCATTGAATCAGATAAGGTCCATCCATTGCAATTTGGTTCACATGCCTCATCTTTTTTCACATTTCCTCTCTCTCTTCCCTTTGGAATGTATTGAAGGAACTGGATGAATTGTACTGTTTTCCACAGACTTGATTTTGCTGATTGCTTTGTTTTCATGTCACTTAACATGTTCCTTTGTCTCTTGTATATTCTGTGACTTTGTCCCCAATAGAAATTATAGCATTATAGCTATTGCAGATATCCGTGTCTCAAAATACAACTTATGCACATCTCCACTTTGAAATGATTGGATATTCTACTAGACCTTATTATTTGATAAGTAAACAAGTATTCCACATATATTATTATGTCACAGGTTTGGTTTTTTATAAAATATTTTGATAACCATAAATCAATAGTTTTTAACCTATATAGTTTATTAAATTTCATTTTTCTGAGAAGAGGTGTATCCTCTTTACCAAAAACCAGAGGGGTCAATGACCCCAAAAGTAAAATCTTCCATTATTTTGTAAAGTTTATTTATTTATTTTGAGAGAGAGAGAGAGAGAGAGAGAGAGAGAGAGACTGAAAACAGGGAAGGGGAAGAGAGAGGAGAGAGAGAATCTCAAGCAGGCTCTGTACTGTCAGCGCAGAGCCTGACCTGGAGACTGATCTCACGAACCATGAAATCATGACCTGAGCTGAAATCAAGTCAGACACTTAACTGACTGAGCCACTCAGATGCCCCAATCTTCCATTATTTTAAGGCTGCAAAATGGTTACAT
Source organism: Panthera tigris (assembly GCF_018350195.1). Lineage (NCBI taxonomy): Eukaryota > Metazoa > Chordata > Mammalia > Carnivora > Felidae > Panthera > Panthera tigris. The sequence goes on from NC_056674.1 coordinate 20,729,416, forward strand.
TCTATTTCTGTGACATCTTCTCTTTTTTTGTTAGTGAAAGAGAGAGGAGAGAGAGAGAGAGAGAGAGAGAGAGAGATCGATCTCAGGGGAGGGCACAGAGGGAGAGAGAGAGAGAATCTTTTTTTTTTTTAATTTAAATTTTTAATGTTTATTTATTCTTGAGAGAGTGACAGCGACAGAGTAAGAGCAGGGGAATGGCAGGGGAGAGGGAGACACAGAATCTGAAGGCAGGCTCCAGGCTCTGAGCTGTCAGCACAGAGCCTGACATGGGGCTCAAACTCATGAACTGTGAGACCATGACCTGAGCTGAATTTGGACATTTAACTGACTGAGCCACCCAGGCACCCTGAGAGAGAGAGAATCTTAAGCAGGCTCCATGCTCAGCATGGAGCCTGACACAAGGCTCGATCCCATGACCCTGGGATCATGACCTGAGCTAAAACCAAGAGCTGCTGCTCAACTGACTGAACCAGGTAACCCTCGCATCTTAATTCATTAGCTGGAAAACTTTTTAATAGGGAGAAGTACCTATCATCAACTGTTTGGTTATCTTGATTTTTAGGGGCTTTAAAAAATGAAACTTTTTATTATAAGATAATTATAAATTCATGTGCAGTTGTAAGAAATAGTACAGAGAAATCCCATGAACTCCTTTACACAGTTAACCCAATCATAACAATCTGTAAAACTATAGTGCACTATCACAATCAGGATATTGACATTGATGTAGGCAACATACAAAGCAGTTCTAGGTCCCATAAGAATACTTCATGTTGCACTTGTTTTAGCTACATCCATTTCCTTCTTCTCAACCTAGCAACCACTTATCTGTTCTTCATTTTCTATACTTTTATCATTTAAAGAATGTTACATAAATGAATCATGCAGTATACAACATTTGGGGATTGGTTTTTTCACTCAGTGTTTTATATATATATATATATATATACATATATATATACATATATATACACACACACACACACACACACACACACACATATACACACACACGTATATGTGTGTGTGTGTGTGTGTGTGTGTGTGATTTTGAAAGAAATTGTATTAAACCTGTATATCAATTTGAGAAAAAGTAATCTCTTTAGCATGTTGAGTCATCTTATCCATGAACATGGTATGTCTCCTTATTTATTTAGATCTTTGATTTTTTTCTTTTTTTTTTTAAGTTTATTTATTTATTTTGAGAGAGAGAGAGAAAGTGTGTGTGTGAGCAGGGTAGGGGCAGAGAAAGAGGGAGAGAAAGAATCCCAAGCAGGCTCTGTTCTGTCAGCATGAAACCTGGTGTGGAGCTTGATCTCATGAACTGTGAGATGTTGACCTGAGCTGAAACCAAGAGTTGTTTGCTTAGCTGACTGAGCTACCTAGATCTTTTTTGATTTCTTTAATCAGCAAGTGTAGCTATCTGTATATGTCTTGCATATGTTTTGTTAGGTTTACACCTTCGTATTTTATTTTTCTAAACAATTGTAAGTGTATTCTGTTTTAAATTTTGATGTTGATGTGGTCACTGCTAGTATATCAAAATACAATGGATTTTTGCATGTTTACCTGGTATCCTGCAAGCTTACTGGATTCACTTGATAGTTCTAGGAGATTTTTTTAAAACTAGATTTCTACACAGGTAATCATGTCATCTGCAAATACAAACATTTTCATTTCTTCTCTTCTCATTTGTATGCCTTTCATTTCCTTTTAAAAATTATTGCACCAGCTAACACTTCCAGTAACATGTTGAATAAATGTGGTGAGGGTGACATCTTGCCTAAACTCTGGTGAAAATAATTCAGTCTTTCACCATTAGGTGCAATGTTAGCTGTAAGTTGTTTGTAGATGCACTTTATCAAATTGTGGAATTTCCCCACTATTCCCAGTTTTTTGAGAGTTTCTTCTTCTTCTCCTTTTAATATCATGAATATGTGTTGAATTTTGTCAAATGCCCTTTCTGCATCAATTAACATAATCATATAATTTTTATTTTTTATTCTGTTAATATGGTGGATTACATTGGTTGATTTTCTAATATTGAAACAGACTTGCATCAATGGAATACAGCCATTTGTTATTGTGTGTAATGTATTTTTTATATTGCTGAATTCTATTTGCTAATATTTGTGAAGGATTTTGCATCTATATTCATATATTCCCTCTCTCCTCCTTCCCTTCCCCACTCCTTCTCTCTTTCCCTCCTTCTCTCCCTCCCTTCCTTCCTGGCTTTCACAGTCTTTGTCTGGTTTTCATATCAGGGCAATACAAGTGTCATAATATGAATTGGGAAGTGTTCCTCTATTTATTTTCCAGAAGAGATTACATAGAATGGTGTTAATTCCTCTTTAAACATTTGATAAAATTCACCAGTGACACCATCTGGGGCTAGAAATTTCCTTTTTGGGAGTTTTTAAATTACAAATTCAAATTTCTTAATCATTATGGGGCTATTCACATGATCTTTTTCATATTGGATGAGTTATAGTTATGTGTAAAGAATGTAATACCTAGAGCAACCACTAAAAAAGTTATACAACGAGAATTCACTGCAAAACACAACAAATAGTCTACTGGTATCATTATTTCACCAGCGTGAATGAAGCATAGACATATTACTGCCCTTTAAGTACCTTTATCTCCCCCAGTTAAAATACCATTTTTTTCAAATATTTTCTCTACATACATTTAGAATCACATCAAACAGTGTTATAATTTTTGCTTCAACCATCAAATGCGATTTGGAAAACTCAAAAGAAGGGAAACCTACATATTTACCCACATTTTTGCTTGTTGAATTCTCTCTTCCTTCTTGATGTTCCACGTGTTTTTCTTTTAGAGCAACATTTCTGCTTAAAGAACTTCCCTTAGCCATTCTTTTTAGGGTTGGTTTGCTCCGAACAAATTCTAAGTTTTTCCCTATTGGAGAATGTCTTGATTTCTCCTTACATACTGGCGGGTATTTTTGCTGCGTATAGATTTCTGGATAGGCGGTTCTTTTCTTTTCAGCATTTGAACGACATTGTGCCACTTCTACTGGCCTCCATAATTTCTGATGAGAAATTACTGTTATTCTATTGCTTCCCTTCCTATATTGACATGATTTGTTTTCTGGTTGTTTTCAATGTTTTGTTTTTATCTTTAGTTATAAGAAGTTTAATTATTATGTATCTTTATTATTATTACTATTATTTTGTGTTTGTACAAACTTAGCTCCTTGAATCTGTAGGTTTATGTCTTTTGTCAAATCTGGCAAGTTTTCTTTCCTTTTTTTTTTTTAATGTTTATTTACTTTTGAGAGAGAGAGAGAGAGAGAGAGAGAGAGAGAGAGAGAGAGAGAGAGAGAAGGAGACACAGAATCCAAAGCAGGCTCCAGGTTCTGAGCTGTCAGCACAGAGCCTGATGCGGGGCTCGAACTCACAGGCTGTGAGATCATGACCTGAGCTGAAGTTGGATGCTTAACCAACTGAATCACCCAGGTGCCCCAAATCTGGCAAGTTTTCAACTATTTTTTTTTCTTTCAGTACTTTCTAGTTCCATCCTCTTTCTCCTTTCCTTCCAGGACTCTGATGAAATGAATGTTAGCTCTTTTGTTATAATCCCACAGGTCTCTGTGCCTCTATTATTTTTTTCAGCCTGTTTTTTTTCTCCCTGTTGTTCAGATTGGGTGATGTCAATTGTTCTGTCTTCCAGTTCACTGACTCTTTCCTCCTTCCCCTCCATTCTCCTCTTAAGCTCATTGACTTAGCCTTTTACTTTGGTTATTATCTTTTACAGTTCTAAAATTTCCATTTGGTTCTTCTTTATATCTTTTATTTCTTTTTTGAGACTCTTTTTTCTCATTTGTTTTAAGTGTGTTTGCAATTGCTCACTGACGCATTTTTTTTAAGTTTATTTATTTTTGACAGAGACAGAGTGCGAGCATGAGCTGGGGAGGGGCAGAGGGAGAGAGGGAGACACAGAATCCGAAGCAGGCTCCAGGCTCTGAGCTGTCAGCACAGAGCCTGACGTAGGGCTCGAACTCATGAACTGTGAGATCATGACCTGGGCTGAAGTCAGATGCTTAACTGACTGAGCCACCCAGGTGCCCCTGAAGCATTTTTAAAATGATGAATGCTTTAAAATCTTCGTCAGATGATTATAACATCTCTGTCATATTGGTGTTGGTATCCGATTGTCTTTCTCATTCCATTTGAGACCTTTGTTTCTTGTGGTAGGATGATGATTTTTTAAGTTGACACCTGAGAATTTGTGTTACATTAAGACTCTGCATCTTACTTAAACCTTAGTTTTAGATGGTTTTGTCACCAGTCTAGTAGGAGAGTGGGGCTGCTTATCAGTTTTGGCTTTGAATATTTTGCAGCTGTTATTTGGTGTGCACACATTTAGGACTGTGTCTTCTTGGTGGATTAACCCTCTTATTATTATATAATGTCCCTCTCTGTCTCTGGTAATTTTCTTTGCTCTATTTTAGTCTATTTTATCAGATATAAGTATAACCTACCTCCAGCTTTCCCACTTGCCTTTGTCGACACTGGAGGGAGTAGGATCCTTACTACTTTGGGTGTGGGTAAGAGTGCTAGCTTCCCATGTAGGCACCACCGACATGGTGATGGGGGTGATCTTGTTAGTGCTGGATGATGGTGAAAGTCTTGCTTTTCTGCTAGGCCTGCTCTGACTCCATCAGAGATAGAAGGCACATTTTGTTACTGCCAAGTGAGAGGTAAAGTCCGGGCTCCCCATGGTCTCTATGGACAATTTGGAGAGAGGGCTCTTACCCCAGTGGGGATATTGGGGTTCCTTGTTACAGCCTCCTGAAGATGGATCCAGACTTCCCATTTGACCTTTGCTGGTGTAGATGTGAATGGGACCACTTTTTAATGTAATGCAATTAATTAATTGCAGTGTTTGGCTGGAGTAGAATAGAGTGGTCATTATCTAAAAGTTTTCTGCCTTACTTGCCTGCCCCTTTCCTGGTCCTTTGGTTAGAGAGATCAGGCTTTTGTTGGGGTTTGTTTTCTGTGACTATTGTAGTTTCCAGATTTCTGGTTGCTTTAATTCCAAGTCTAGCATATATGAAACGAAAAGAAAACCAAGGGAACTGACTACTATGTCATTTCTTGGATTTTAGGTCCTAGCCAGACTGCCTTCTTTTTTTTTCTTTCTTACCGCCTCTGGGGCCAGCCCCCTTCCCTGATCACTTTCCTTGGGGTTTGTTCTATGCTATGGAGCACATGGCCTTTTGGATCTCATTCATTTCTTCTTTCGGTCAACAAAATTGTTTGTGTGCCTACTCCTGTGGATGTGACGGTCAAAGCCCTTGAGTTACGGTCAGTGGAAGAGACAAACAGTCATCTTGGGGTCCGGGAAGACAGTCTCCCCTGAGCTGGCCTTGCACTGTCCTCGTGAAGGAGACTCTAGAGGGCAGGTGTGGCTGCTCCTGCTCAGGATGAGACAGGGCTCCGGGTCAAAGCCTTGGTAGGAGGCACCTGGGGGCGTGGCTCCTTCAGGATGCATTTCCTCATCTACTGAGCACCTGCTGCTACAGAGCCTGTGCCGCAAAGAGATGTGGTGCAAGAGAGGTGGAGCCAGCTGTTGGCAGCTCTGGGATGAGGCTATAGAAACAGTCGGTGCCTGGAAAGCTCACCCTTGAATGGAGGGTGAGGACACCAGTAGGGCTAGCAAATCAGGATACGGTTTCCTTTCAAAGGACACTTCTGAGCTAGACCAGGGTAGTGATTGGAAAAAAAAAATCCTGGTAGACGGGGGAGTAGTGAGCCCTATTCTCGGCTCCCGTCAGGTGGCACTGGGGGACCCAGGTTCCCACCCAGGCCCCATCCTGGTGCTGTCGCCCTCCCCTCCACAGGCATTGTCTTTCTCCTAGCATGATGCCCATCTGGGCCCCCACCCTGCGCACTCCCCCCTCCCCCACGGGCACTGCTCTTCTGCCCATGATGCCCGTCCAGGCCCTGCATTGTGTCGGGAAGATGTGGCTCACCCGCGTGGGTTATTATTAGCCTGCAATGAAGTGAAAGGCCCTGAGTGGGGGATGCCGAGCTCCTGCCTGACACCGTGGCCGAGGCAAGAAGGGAATGATTCATTATGGCTACAAGGCGTGCTCTAATTTCATATAACGAAATAAATGACAGTCGTATTTTGGGCGCCACCACGCGCAGATAGCATTGTTCCCTGACTGCCTCTCACCCAGGCTGCAGGGAGAATTAGAGCAGCCTTTGTGCAGGGAGATGAGAGGCTGGGGGAGCCTGGAGGCCGGCAGGTGCCGTAACCCTGGGAGGCTGTGTAAAGTCCCTGTTCGGTGGCTGGGGTGGCCAGGGAAGGGGGCCCCCGGGACCCCATCCTTCCAGTCAAGGACCCCCAGCCTGCTGATCTCCACTTCAGCTTCCTGTGTTCCACTTCATCCCCTTCCATTCTTGTGGCTTCTCCAGCCCCTGCTTCCTATCCGGTTCTCCATCCTGTTCAGTTCCAGTTCTGGGCCCCCTCCTCCAGGAAGCCAACATCACCCATCCTATGCTGTTCTTCCGGTTCTGCTTGAGTGCCTCCTTTCCTCTTCAGGCTCTCAGGCTTTCCATCAGCCTCCTGGCCCTGACTGGGCACTCTGCAACCACATGCAGGCAGCTTTGGATGAGCCGTCTTCAGCGAGGAAGGAAGGTGGCCCCAAGTTCAACGCAGTGCGCCTTCACCTGGTGTCTCCTGGGGAGGAGCTTTCCCTCACGAGCTGAGACCCACAACGGTGTAGCTGTCGAAGTAGGAGCCCTCCAGGGCAAGGCTGGCTGGGTGATTTGTGGAGCCTGGGGTCACGTGGAAATGCAGGGCCACTTGTTACAAAATTAGCAGAGGATTTCAGGATACAGTAGCAGAGCCTTAAACCCAGGGCAGGGCCCTTCTGAGTGAGGGACCAGGGCGGTGAACAGATGCCAGGTGCGTGAAGCCGGTCCTATCCAGCATCAGAGACAAGAGATCCAAGGTTGGAGCCTAGGGTACCCCTGGGGACAGCATGGGGTCATCTTACCTCAGCTGTGGCCCGGCAGGCTGGCAGGGCCATGGGGAAGGACACTGGATCAGCTGGGAGGCAAGCACATTGGCAGGTGCCCGGAAGCAGCCCCAGAATTGTGTTTCCCCAGTGCTTCCTTTGTGCTCTGGAACCCGAGATAAAAATAATAGAGGAACAGGATCACATTCAAGGGCAATTTCATCCTTGGGCATCTAACCAGGACAGGAAGCCTTGGGATCACTGGACCAGGGAATTCTTTTTTCTGCAATATTTGCACACAAAATGGTCTCATGTTTAAAAATGCACATTAAAAGTCACGTCAATCATAGACACTTGGAAATTGGTGCTGACTTGACAGGGAAACAGAACTTTTTCATGGAGTTTAATTTGTTCAAACGCCTTTTACAATTGGGGTGACAGGGGGGCCGTGGACCAGGGGACCCACAGCCTCCCCGACCTGCTCCCGCCGCAGTAGAAGTCACTGCATGGAGTGTGTCAGCAGGGGGCTGCTGGATGCTGCTGCGGAAGGGCCCCGGGCAGGCCTGCGGGACAAGGCCCTCTCTCCCTGGTCTCTCCATTGTTCTCCTCGAGTAGGTCCTGGCATCACCTACAGACCAGAGTGGGGGCTGGGCGGGGTCTGCACTGGGTCCTCAGCCTGTGGGGCCTCCTTAGCTAGGCCAGCTTTCCCTGGGTGCTATGCAGGTTGCAAACAGATGTTCCATAGGCCCAGATCTTCAGGCCCAGGGAGATTTTTTGGCGCGGGGATGCTATGCATTGTTTTAATAAAACTTAAATTGGATGCCAGCCCGTAAATATCAAAAGACTGTACGCAAAAATCCAAAGTCCTAGCTTCTCTTGGAAAAACCTGGAGAATCCTGCATGACCATGACTGGGGTGTCGAGGAGGGCTGCTCCTTTTAAACGGGGCTGTGCTCTGTAGTTCACTGTGGGCCCTGCCACTTGGAACTTTGGCCCAGTCCTGCAATGAAGGGCTGTCCCCAGAGACTTTGATTTGCACAGTTGTGGTTCTTACACCTGGCTGGAGTTGCTCATTTAGGGTGTCTCCCGCTCCCCTTTGGCATTTTGCCCCCCTCCTCCTCATTTAGAACTTTCCTCTGGTGTCTTGCTGATTGTGGAGGGCCCAGTGTTGAGGGTGTAGACGCACGTAAAGGAAGTGTCTATGCTGTCTATCCCCGCTTCTGTGCTCACATGCTGAGTGTACTTGGTTTATCCTGATGACCAAGTTATTGGGCTGCAGATTTCTGACCGCTGATTGAGAGCAAAGTGGGGGCATAGTCTCACACTCTGCCTACAACCTGCCTCCCTGCCTGTGGGGAGGCTGGAAGGGCAGAGATGGCTGTGGCTTTTCTGGAAGGAGGCTAGTAGGGCAGGAATATTTTCTAGTGAGCTGCATCCACTGAGGAGGGTGCTGTGGTTGCCCCAGCAGGACATGCCTCATAAGATCTGCCTCTTTTCCTTCTCTTGGACATCTGTAGATCCAGGAGTGGGGAGACAAGGTCAAGGATGCCACGTGGCCCAGGAGGCTCTGGCTTGGGGCTGCTGCTTATCCTTGGGCCTTTGGAGAAGACCATGCCGCCCACAAGTTCACTTTGTCTCTCATGGCATTCTATAGGGCCCGGTCTCTGCTCCCCAGCAGGTGCCTTGACGTTTTAGGGAGGCAGGGACAGAATTTTCTTATCAATAGAAAAATGACAAATGCAAGGACAGGGGTGTGGGCAGCTACCCCAATGTCCGATTAAGGGAACAGTATGCTTTTCGAATATTACCTTATTATCCAGAAGAAGTTTGAATTAAAATTTTTTTAATGTTTAATTTTATTTTTTGGGAGACAGAGCATGAGCAGGGGAGGGGCAGAGAGAGAGAGAGAGACACACACACACAGAATCCAAAGCAGGCTCCAGGCTCTGAGCTGTCAGCACAGAGCCTGATGCAGGGCTCAAACCCATGCACATGAGATCGTGACCTGAGCCGAAGTTGGCTGCTCAGCCGACGGAGCCACTCAGGCACCCCTGGGGCCCAATTGAATTAAACCGAGGGTAGCATATGTAGTGGTGGGGATGTGGCATCTTGCAGTGTCAGGTTAAATGTTGCTTTGCATATAGCTGATGGACATCATTGCTTTCCAGAAAGTCCCCTGGCCATGTGGTAGATTGGATTTTTGCTGCACAAGTGTTAGAGGGTTCCTTTGCTGAGGGTTTCTGGAGTTGGGTTATGCAGTGTGACTGCCAATCTTGGGGATGAATGACAGTGCTCTGGTTTCTGGGACCCTCTCATGGCTCTCAGTGGGGATGGGGCAGTCTGAGGAGTGTAACCATTACCCCCAAAGAGGCTTCAGCTGCCACGTTGGTGTATTACCATGGGTATATCACGCAAACTTTGGGGGTCCTTAGCTGGAAAATGGAGTCAAACTCTGGAAGGGTCTCCCGTCTCCCTGAGGAGACATTCTCCCAGTCCGTTAATGTCATTTCCTTCAGAGAACCTTTTCTGATTCTCAGAAAGGTTGCCACATGCAAGACCAGGCTGATGCTAAAAGCCATTCCGTCTGGAGGCCGAGTGGCTTGGGGACACGCTAGATCGGTCACTTGCTGGCGAAGGACAAACATTGGCTTTGAAATGATACCATGCAGGGCCCGGAACCTGCCCACCCAGACTATGTGGTCGGTGACACTTGCCCACGGGCAGGGCTCGAGTTTCCAAGAGCAAACAGACCCAGGGGTCCGTCATGCCTTTTCCTCAGCCCTCAGAGCTGCAGCATCTGTCCTTTGAAGATTCGGAGGAGAGCAGGAAATCTGGCCGCCTGGCAATACACGCCTGCCTCTCTTCTGGTGTGGCCCGTTCCTCTCTGTGAGTCCTCACCACCCACCTCAGTGGCTCCAAGCAGGGGCCATTTGAAAAGTGAGCCTTTGGACCATTTGAACAACTTTCCAGCCACAGAGGAATCCTGAGGAGCCCGAGAAATCCTGTGAGGCCAGAAATCAGGTCTGTAGGGCACACTTGGCTGTAACGGTGGGCTGGCCGCCCCCGCCAGGTGGTGGGCAGGAGCGGAGGCTGGCGGGGTGAGGCAGGCTCCACTCGGCCCTGGAGGTCCCGGGTTCAGACGACGTGCTACTCCTCTACTGCGCCCTTAGACATTGACAAACTCGTCCCGCTTTGCCCAGGACTTTCTTGGTTCTGGCATTTTGAAAGTCCACATCCTGGGAACCCCCTCAGTCCTGGCAAACCAGATGGCCGGTCACCCTAACCTGGGCATGGTCCCCGAGCCACAGGGGCGGTCAACGTGTAAAATGCGGAACAGGGCTAGGGGTGGTCTGAGAGTGAGGAGCAAGCCCATGGAAGAGGCAGCCACCCTTGGACCAAAGGGGCATGAAATGCTTCATGCGTTTCCCAGCCTCCCCTGCATATGCAACACCGTGACGTCATTGCATAGAACACGGCATGTAACTCGTGACGTGCACACGATGTGATCACGGCGGCCCCTCCAATCACGGTAGTGCTCACGCTGAATGTGCAGAGCGGGCCAGCCACCATGTTGCCAGGTGACGCTGTTAGCTAAGTCGTCTCCCAGGGGGTGGGGGGGCCCTTGCTCCCCTCACCTCACAAAGGTGCAGCCTGGGCTGCTACCAGCCCGGAGTCAGTATGTGTGGAGCTGGGATTTGGAGCTGGGCCGTCAGGCTCTATAGCCCACACAATAACTGTTCCACCTGGTGGGAAGTTGGTGACAGGTGCCACTTTTGGAGACCGTGGTCTGTGAAGCAGCTCGTCTTCTTGTGTTGGAACCTTGTTCTCTGCAGTGAACACCCTGCTCACCCCGACTCCTGGGGATGTGACTAGGATAGGGCACGTCCCCACACCCCCCCCCCCCGCCCCAGCTGCCCCGGGAGGAGGTGGGCGCCCAGTGCACACGTGCTGAGTGAACGTCAGCATCTGCACACGGAGCCCATCCAACCTTTCTTCCTCACCAGATGCCTGAGAGCACATGGAGCTTAAATACAGACAAGTAACAGCCGTGTGACCTCTCTGGGGATTTATGTTGTCCTTCTGAGCCATGGTTTTCTCCCGGTAAAATGGGGAAAATAAAAATGCACCTGCTTCACAGAGGCTCCAAGTCTGCGAAGCTCTGGGATTCTGAGCGTTCCACTTAAATGTCAGCTACGTCTACTTACCTCTATCCACCTGCCCTGCCCAGTGATGTCCTCTCCACTGGGCAGTGTGGGGGAATTCTCCTCTTCCTCTCTCTCTCTCTCTCTCTCTCTCTCTCTCTGCTGTGTCTCCTCACAAGTGGCTGGCCTGGACACGGGGACCCAGAGTCCAGGGCCACGATGGGGATGAAGCTGGTGTTCAAAGCTGCTGAAGAGTCAGCTGGGCAGGAGAGAGGCCTAGTTCTGGAAGAACAGAGGGACTTACCACAGTCTCACGTGTAGAGAGGGCGCCCCGGGCTCTGTGTGGACCTGGTGGGGAGAGCCTGGCATGGACACCTCTGAGCAGGTGTGTGGAGACGAATGTGGAGAAGGTGACGGGTTCAAGTGACCACAGCCACTCTCCATCAGGCAGACCAGGAGCCGTGCAGGCAGTGAGGGAAGACACGGGGCAGAGAAAAGGGACAGAGGATAGTCCTCCACCTGCAGAAACCCAGCGTCATCTTCAAGAGCCAGTGCACACTCTGTCCCCTCCGTGGGGTCTTCTTGTGTTCTGATCATTTCTTCATTTGTGTCCCCAGACGTTGTGCTCATGTTTTCACCTTGTCATGTGTCCTTCTCGCATAACTGGGAGAAGCCTGCAAAGGCAAGGCAGTGTCTGAGTCCGTGGTGACTGTCGCTCTCAGGAGCTGGGAAAGACACAGAGGGGGAGTGGTGTCGCTTCCTGGGGACGGCCGGTCAGCCGTCCCTCATTAGACATCCTGGGGCATCCCTACGTGCCCAGCTGGGACGAAGTTATCAGAGACCCAAGGGCCCAAGTACATAGTGACGCTGGCCTGAGTCACAGCAGGTGATGTAGGACCACCTTTTAGAGTCTTCCGTTGAGGCGGCTTTGCTTTCCCGCATGGCTTTCACCTTTCACCCATGTGCTTTGTACACACAGTATGATTGTTGGTGGGTTGCCATATCGAAGGACACAAAACACAGCCCAGCAATCTGCGTGCCGTAAATGCCAGGTCATGTGATGACGCACAGTCCTAAGAGTTAGCGGTCTTTTTTTTTTTTAATTTTTTTAACATTTATTTATTATTGAGAGACAGACAGAGTATGAGCATGGGAGGGAGAGACAGAGAGAGGAGGAGACACAGACTCTGAAGCAGGCTCCAAGCTCTGAGCTGTCGGCACGGAGCCCGACGCGGGGCTCGAACTCACAGACCACGAGATCATGGCCTGAGCCGAAGTCGGACGCTCAACCGACTGAGCCACCCGGGCGCCCCAAGAGTTAGCGGTCTTGATATCTCCCTGCCTGACACCACTTCGACCTTCCTCTGAGATCTTTGGTGGAGGTGGTTTTCTTTCTTTCTTTCTTCTCTGTTTAGAGAAGATGCTTGTGGGAGCTTTTGGTGCCTTGTGACGGTAATGATGGGGATTGTGATGAAACCCATGAACGAGCTGGCGTGGAGCTGGGAAGGGTGAGGAGGTCCCCTGCACGGGGTGCAGAGTGTGGACCGGGGCTGTGGGCTTCTGCAGAGTTTGACACTCTCTTAGCATTCGACTTTCCCTGGCCCACAATGCTGTGTGGCGTGCTAAAGAAGAGGGTCGGGCAGGGCCAGGTGCGATATGGAGGTGGGACCCCTGTCCTAGTCCGCTGGAGCTACCATAACAAAGTAGCACGGGATGAGCGGCTTCCACAGCAGGAATTCGTCTTCTTGCAGCTCTGGAGGCCGGAGGCCGAGGTGAGGGTGTTCGCATGGTCGGGTTCCCATGGGAGCTCTCTTCTTGGCTTGTCGACAGCCACCTTCTTGCTGGACCCTGCCTGAAACCGTCCAGTGGCTCCCCACGGTATTAGATCAACCCCCTAACCCCTCATCACAGCCTCCAAGGCCTCCATGATGCGGGGCCAGCCTGACCTCTACCCCAGGTCACTGTCTCCCAATGCTTGGGAAACACTGACCTTTCGGTCTCTGACATTTGGGCCTCAGCCTTTGCTGTTTGTTGCCTTTGTGTGCAAAGTGCGTTTTGTCATTCGGGTCCTGGCCTCCTGATGGCACAGCTTCCATGGGTCTTGCTGTTGCTCTGTCACATCACAAGTCGTATTTCTTTGTAGCTCTTGCAGCCGGGAGGCTCGCTCGTCCCGTTCGGAGTCAGTCCCACGAGGCAGGTGCCTCCTCTCTGGCCCATTGTTGGAGAGAAACGCCCGGCCCGGAGAAAGCCCACAGTCAGTATTTGGTGGCTGTGCCTTTTTCCTTGGGCAAAGCGTGGGGGCACTCAGAGGATCTTCAGAGGCCTCCCTCCCACCCCCTGCCAGCTCTCAAAGATGTCCATTCTTCCCCCAGGCTTTCCTCCTTGGCTCCCCCTACCCCTCCCGGGCCCACCCTATGTGGTCAGTGGCTCCACTGACCTCAGACCACTCTGCGGGCTAAAAGCACACCCAGGGCGTTAGCCCCATGCTTTGCAGAGACCTTCCCAACTCCCGGAAATATCCAAATCGGGGTCTTCTAGATGGTTCTGAAAGTCCTGTTTCAAGAACCTGTCCTCTCCCCCCACCCCAAGGCCTCTCCCTGCCCAACAAGGTGGCATTCGTCTTCTGAGGAATCACTGTTTCGTCCCTTCACCCTGCTACTTGGACAGAGCGGCGGTCCCAGGCTCCTGGCAGCTGAGGAACTGGGTGGAGAGGCGGGTGCTTCAACATCGCTCTTCCCTTCTCCCCCTCAGCCACGTGACATGCTTGTGCGGCTGCTCCCCTTCCTGCATTTCCGTGGCACTCTGTTCACACAGCCACCACTTCTCGGGGTCTCCTTAGTTGTTCATGTTAATTTACTCATTCATTCATTCATTCATTCAAGTGTCCAGGATGTTCCAGGTACTGTGATAACTGGTCAGGATGTAGGGAGAACAGCCCTGCTCACCAGCGGGGGATGGGTCCTGGGTCTCAAAGGTGGTGCCACGAGGAGTCTCTCGTGTGTACCACTCAGTAGATGACCCATTATGGTCACCCGAATTGATTTTGATTGCGGAGTTTTTAAAAAGCATGCAGACCACTAGCATCCTAAGAAGTATTATTTCCAAGGCAAATTTTGTTTTGAGAAGTGTAAGAAAATTGAGCATTTGAATATAATTTAAAAATCCTGCAAAACAAGGGTGGGACATCCCTGTCCCGGCCTGAGGCCATTTCCCTGGAACCCTTTGGCAGGAACACACAGGCCCCTGAACAAAGCGTGTGGGACAAGCGGAGGACTCTGTCAACTCTGGGCCATGTAGGGAAGTCAGGAGTGAAATTCGCAGGGGACACAAGTGAGCATTTATAGGACAAGGAAGCCATGGCTGATGGCTGCCCTTATGAGTGCTTGCTGTATGCTCTCCCTGTCCACTGGGGTGTGGATGCTCCAGGGTCCTTTCTGGAATCTAGTTCCAATTGTTTTTGGAAAGGTCCACAGATGTTGTCTTTCCTTCTTGGAATGATGTTTCACTTTCTCATTGCCTTAAAGCTTATCTGTCCTTCGAGAAGCCTCCCTGACACCCCCTGCTCCCTCTGGTGCTCCCTGCCTTTGCAGTCATCACTGTTCCTGGCTGCTGAGTGCACACAGGAGGGGCTCGGGGGCTAAGGACACCAGGGCTCCAACCTCCATCGGGGGTCCCCACACCTGCTTCTCTCAGGTTGTTAAGGAGCTTCTGGGTCCAGCTCTGTGCAAACCGTGGATGCTGTCACCCACCCTGGGGCTTATTTAAAGGTTGCTAATTACTCTTTCCATTCCCCAGCAAGATTATACTTCCCTTGGAGTCACATGGAGCCCAGGACTGTGCCTGCATCCAAGCTGTTAATAAATATTTGGGTAGGACTTGGAAAAAGACAATAAATGTGAAGATGATTTGAAACATCCCCCCCGTCCCCTGAATTTAACTTCTGGGAAAGTTCATTTGGATGATTAAATGAATAATAATGGCACAGAAATTTTGGGAGGACCTGTCGGGGGGAAGGTGAGATGGAGAATTTGTATTAGATGTTAAAATGCTTTTTAAAGCCACAAAATAAATCAAGATAGCAAAATACAAATCCAGAAGCAGACCTGCTCTGGCTCTTTGGAAAATAGAGTTTGAGGGACCCCTGGGCGGCTCAGTCAGGTAAGCACTGACTTCGGCTCAGGTCATGATCCCGTAGTTTGTGAGTTCCAGCCCCACGTCGGGCTCTTCTGCTGTCAGCATGGAGTCTGCTTTGGATCCTCTGTACCCTTCTCTCTCTGCCCCTCCCCTGCCTGTGCGCTCTCTCTCTCAGAACTAAAATAAACACTAAAAAATAAAATAAAATAGAGTTTGAGGCGGGGATGCAAGGAATGGCTCTTTATTTGGGAGGGGCAAACTGTGGGCAGAGAGAGTGGGGGAGAGGGGAGCGAGGCAAGGAGGGAAGGGAAGCCACGCACGGTGCAGAGCTGGACAGGGAGACACAGCAGGTGGCTCAGCAGGTGGCTCAGCTTGGCTGGTGGTCTTCTCCAGATGGGCTGTGCGCAGAAACTCTGTCTCCGAGTAGTTGGTGGGTGAGAGGGAAGAGGGGATTGGTGCGCCTGGCTCCCCCCCTTCTCCTGCTTCCCACCGGGCAGAGCTCACCCCGTGGGTGGTTATCTCCTCCACATTTCTGCCCTGCAGCTTCTAGCCTGCACCTTTGACAGCTTCTTACAGCACTAGCTTCCTGCCCAGAGGTGAGGTGCCTCCTGCAAACCCGCAAGGGCCCAGAGATGCTAGAAACAGGTCAGCGGCTCGGCTGCTGGATGCATAGTGCTGATCCAAGTGGGAGGGGTCAGGGACTAGGGTCAAGAGAATGAGGTACTCACCTCTGGTGCAAAACGCAAGGGAGTGCCGACAAACTCTGTGATCAAATTAAATCATATTTTAACACAATGTTTAAAAAGCCAACATTAACGCACAAATGATGAACAAGATATCAAAATTTTATTTTTTTATTTTCTTAATATCGATTGATTTATTTTGAGAGAGAGAGAGAGAGAGAGAGAGAGTGTAGGGGAGAGGCAGAGAGGGAGGGAGCGAGAGAATCCCAAGCCGGCTCTGTGCTGTCAGACCTCACGAACCGTGAGATCATGACCTGAGCCGAAATCAAGAGTTGGACGCTCAACCGACTGAGCCCCCCACGCATCCCCCAAAATATCAAAATTTTAAATAAAGACGAGAGCGGGAAGGGTTGGGATTCAAGCGAAGTGAGCAAGGTACTTGTGCAGCGTTGTGTCCTGCCTTTTGGAGGTGTGGAGGGACGTCTGTGGACGTGTTAAATGTGAGGCACGAGCTGGACATCCAGGGGGTGATGACTGGGCAGTGGGACCTGAGATGTGCCCCTCGCAGCAGACAGCTGAAAGCTGGTCCTGGAAGCCGTGGGGCTGGAGGGAGTACCAAGCATGTGAGTGTAACCGGGGAGGAGATGAGAGCCAGTGTCTGAGCCCTAGGCACCCCCAAACACAGAGCTTACCGAGAAGGAGACAACTGAGGAGCAGCAGACAATGGAAGCCTGGAAGGATCACACCGGAATGCCAACAGTGCTGGTGGTCCAGATGGATGGTGGAATCATGGGTGGTTTCTCTTGCTCATCCACTCGTGCACAATGCTCGAGGATGAGCAGCTATTACTTGTGCAATGAAAAAACTCTCCACATTTGCAAGATACTGTCGTGTGGATGGCTGGTGCGGAGAAGGAGCCCGTCAGAGAACGGAACCAGCTTCGGAAGAGGTGCTCCGTGCTGGCCACGCTGGGGCCGACGCCGGGCGCCAGGGGGTTGCTGTATGTGTGGACCCCACAGGTATTCTCAAGCTCTGGGGTGCTGGTGCTGGGCTTGGAGGACCAGAGTTTAAATTGCATTGGGAAGTTTGGCCCCTGGTGGGCTATTTTGGGGGTGGAGATTGGCAGGGGGAGGGCTTAACTGCGTTTCTTGAAGAAGGGCAGGGCGGTCTTTCTAGAAAACGTGGGCCCTGTGTCTAGCCTGCGCGATTCCTAAGTAGGTGGTCTTGGTACAAATTTATCACAAACACGGCTATGTGACAAAAATCCCAATTTGCTCATGGCCGGTTTTCACCAAGCACTTATCTTGAGTAAATGTTTGAATGAATAAATGTGCCTGGCTCTCTCTCATTGGAGCACTTATTGAGTGCCTATTATATACAGGCGCCATGCAAACAAGAGATCAGCCATCACTGCTGCTGTGAAGTTGGCCGTCTAGCAGGGAGAAGGGACACGTTAGATTAATTATTGCACAGATCATTTATTGATCAGGATGATGATAAACATTTTGAAGAAAGAGAACAGATAGACACGTGAAAGCCTGGAAGGTCTCGGTCAGAATCTCCTGGATTGTCAGGGAGGTGGGAAGGAGCAGGGTGAAGACGGGGCCCCCACAAAGGGGGTGAGGGGAGCCTTAGAAGAGTGGACAAAAGGACAGGAGGGCCCTAGTGAGTGCTAGTGGGACTGCTCCTTCCTGTGGCGTGGAGCTGCCCTCCACAGAGCATGTGTGTGGCAGCTTTGTCCTCCTCCCTGCTATGGCATCGGGGGACACCTTGGGAATGTTGGCCAACAGCGGGAGGCTGGGCCGGCATGCCTGGCCTCCTCCTGGGTGTCTGTGGCCAGGGACAGAGGTGGAGTTTGCGCCCACAGGAAGAAGGGATACTGGGATTCCACGATGGGCTGCAGAGAGCCCCGCCACAGGCCCAGCACCTGCGCTCCCAGCCTGGCCCCCCCTGTAGAAGGGCTGGAGAGCACCTGCTCCCTGCTTCCCCCCAGGGCCCCGCGCTGACCCACCCTCACGACGCCTTCTTGTCCCCGCGCCCTGCTTGCCGTGTGTCACCAGGCAACAGGGGGTCTTCCCCCAGGGGGGCGGGCATGCTTTCCAGTATACTCTGTGGTGGCGGGAGAGTGAACGTGGATGAACCAGTGGGTGGTGTGGATGCGTTCTCGCCCACCGGGTCAGACATAACAAAGGGGGGGGCGATACTGTAACTCCAGTTTCTGTAAACATCGTGCCAGCAGTAGAAACCGAGTCTGCTAAATTCTGGGGAAACAGCTGACTGGGAGCTCCTCAGCTGAGTCCGGGATTGGCCATCACCACATCCCCGGGATGGAGGGGTGGCTGGCGTGCAGGCGTGGGGCCGGCCACACATCCCTCAGTGCTGCTGCCCAGCAGCTGCCCATTGGCCCCTGATGTGTCCACACCTACCAGCACCTTGTCCTGCAGCCGGGAGCTCCAGATCCACATGCTTTCTCTTCTGGCTAACCGCACTCCTTTCCTGCGGGTGGGAAACTTTGGTGGTCTTTCTGTGCTGCCCGGAGCCTCTGGGAACTGCGAGGGGCTGACTGGCACCTGCCTGCCTCAGCCCCAAGTGCCCATCTCTGCCCCGTCCTTCCTGGTTGGTGCAGGGAACGATGCAGAATGGTGGACTGCACAAGGGCTGGGCTCGGCAGAACCCGGGGTCCTGCTTGGATGCTCACACGGGCCGTGTGCTCTGCACTCTGGTCCCCTCTGACTCTTTCTTCTTCCCTAGACCAGTTTTGACTCGGTGATGGGAACACCTGGATTGCCCATTACCCCTAATTTCTTCCCACCTATTTCTCAACGTTTGAAAGACAAGAGTAAAAAATTTGACTCCGTCATGCTTTTGTTTTTAACAACAGCTGCATTGCTTCGAGCTGCCTGTGCAGCAGAAGGTCGTACGGGGGGGGGGGGGGTGGGGGGGTGGGACACAGAGGTCTATCCTTCCTGGTGCTGGTGTTTCACCATCACGGGTGCCCACAGCTCCCGCTCCTTGCTTTCCCCGTGGTCCTCAGGCCCCACGAGCACGTGCCTCCAAGCCACGGCCCTGTCATGCTAAGGCAGAGGGCAATAGCAAGTTCATGTGCAGGTGACAGCATGCATCAGCTCGGGAAGAATTGCCCCTCCATGTCTTTGGGTCTGGAAATGTAAGTAACGTGCACACAAAGCAGAAGGAGTATAAAGAGGAGCACTGAAGGAAGTAACTTCCCTGCCTCCCTGGATGGGAACCACCAGGTGTTTCCCTTGGTAGCCTCAGTGGACCTAAAGGAACCACGAATGGGGGTCTGCGTCAGAAGAGGGACTTGAAACAAATGATTAGTCAGGTGTTGAAGAAGAGACTGGTGGTCTTGGGCTTCATTACTGCATGCATTCATCAAGATTTGGGACCCAGAGCCTGAAGGATGCCATGACACCGTGTGATGAAAGGGACACGGGATGTACGGTGCACCAGGCCCTGCAGATAGAGGGACGTCCACACTCCTCCTGCCCTTGAGTGGCTCAGCACCCAGCGGTGGAGACAGGACCGTGCGCAGATGATTGCGTGAGAGCATCTGGCCCAAAGGCTGGCTCCTAGCTTGTGCGGGTGGGGGGCTGGCTAGGGCAGTGAGAGAATATGAACGAGGCATAGAAGTCACAACAAAGGAGGGAAGAATTCACTCTTCTGGGGATGGGGCAGGAGGTGGTTCCCGTAAATGTGACACTGAGAACACGGAGGCTTGGGGTCTAACCCTGGCACTGCCATGGACACACTCTGTGAGCCTGGAAAGCCACCCCCCAGTTTCTGGGTCATGTTTTTGCCAAGTCGACTAGTGACCAAACCAGAGGCTGTGGACTCAGATGCCTTCAGGGGCCAGATTGGTAAAATACCTGGGTTTAGTGTGCTGGGAGGGGCCAGCAAACTGAAGTGTGCCTCCTTGATGAATGGGGCACCTGCAATCCTGTCCTGACTATCTGTGCCATGTGGTAATATGGACTGTGTTTGGCCCTATCTTCCCACTTTCTAGAGAAGCCAGGAATTTGAACGTTTGTGAGAAAACTCAGAAGTTTTACTTATTTTTATTTATTTTTGACAGAGAGAGAGAGAGAGAGAGAGAGAGAGAGAGAGAAAGCATGAGTTGGGGAGGGGCAGAGAGAGAGAGGGAGACACAGAATCTGAAGCAGGTTCCAGGCTCTGAGCTGTCAGCACAGAGCCTGATGCGGGGCTTGAACCCATAAATTGCAAGAGCCTGTAAACCTGAGCCGAAGTCAGATGTTTAAGTGACTGAGCCACCCAGGTGCCCCTCTGAATTTTTAAGTGACAAGTACTTCAAATGAAAAGGAGGAACAACACAAAATGGGGCAAAAAGTCTGTGGGTCAGATTTGTTCCCGGTTCTTCTCGTTTGTGGCCTGGGGACTAGGCGCCCTCTGAGGCTTTTCCCCACTCTGTTGGCCTGGGAATTACGGTCAGGCCGGGATACTCTGTGGCACAGAAACGTTGCCAGTGAGGTCAAGGGCATACGTGGCCACCGCATCCTCCAGAAAACCCAAGGACAGTCTTGAGAACCTGGGGTCACTCCTGCTCCCTTATCAGGTACCCCCAATTGTTCATTTATTCAACAAACTATGACCGAAGCCTCTTTGTGCCAGATTCCTTGTGAGCACAACTCCTTTTCGGAATTGTCTAAGGTTCTTCGTATCAGTGGATTCACACGCCGGGAAAGCGAAAGCCCGCGGTTACACTGCACACTCCTCTTTTGGCTGAGCACACAGGGTTACCTTAGGTTGCGGAACCCTTCGGGGCCCAGCGTCTGCCGGCCTGGAGCCTGGCAAGCCAGCCGATCCCCGCCCCGTGGCTCTGAGAGTGCGTGTTCTTGCTCCTGGAGCCCGGGCCCACTTTCCTGGGGGCAGGGCCAAGTCTCAGCGGCGCTGGCGGCTGAGGGCGATGCCGTGGGAAGCAGCAGCCAGCGCCTGGGATATGCACCTGGCCAGGCAGTTCCTCTGGTGTGGCCACTTCCCGGCTGCAATCATTCATCACAGGCGGGCTCACAGATGTACTTAAGAAAGAAGGGATGATCTATTTTGTACATGCTCCTTAAAGGGATTCCATTTTAGCTCCAATTGTAACTTTTACCTTTTTCGGGGGAATTTATTGACACAGTGCCTAGCTCAGCCCTAGTTTTTCCCACCACCCTTTTGTCTGCTAGCACACTCACCAGCGCTTAATTTGTCATAGCCCTGGAGGTATCAGAACTAATGAGCTTTGTTTGAATAGACTTTTTCCAGTTCATCTAGCACACTTTGGGGTAATCACTCAGTTTCTGTTTGCTTCGGATCCGAGGCATTGTGGGAAATATACGAAAATAACGGTTAAAAAAGCAGTATAAATCGGTAACAGCCACATTTTCCACAAAGCCCCGAAGATGTTATTTTTTTAATTTCCCCACTTACTGAAGTATCGAGAGGATTCTAAGTACGACCATTAACAATATCATATCAGAGGAGAATCTGATAAAATGCTATTTTTCAATTAGCCAGGAGTTTATACTTTGCCTTCTTTAAGCAGTTCATAGCTAACAAATCTTTAAACAATCTAACCTCTTAAGGTTTGGAAGTGGACAGATAATAACCGCGAACACATAACAGTGTGTCAGCGCCGAGAATTTAAGAATCTATTACAGAGATTACATACAGGAATGCTTTTTATTGGTCAGACAATTGAATTTCCTATTTTCCAAGGCAGCGCCTCACAGCCGCCGTGACACCACCGAGCACGTGGCCGAAGGTCTAGGAAATGAAGCTTGGGTGCAGGGGCGCGATGCAGGCGGGGCTGGGGGCGTCTGCCTCGAACCTCTGCGTCCTAGACAGTGTCGTCATCTGTGCTGCCCAGATGGGCCGGGTCTAGGGTAGGCCTCCCTTTTTCTAGGGATTATGATGCATCTTCCCAAGGACCAGAGATGTGGCTTTAAGGACTACTTAGATCTGTGAAATGGGTCGAGCTGGTGGAAGCTTGGATTGCCCCAGAGTCCCTGCTTGGGGCTGGGGTGGGGGAGAGGGTGCCGTCACAAAATGTGGTGGGTAAGAGAAGCCACCTCCATTCGGGGGGGGGCAGCGTCCTGCAGATTCCCGAAATCAAATCAAAGAAGCAAAGAGAGAGAGAGATAGTGCCTACCCCCTACCAAAGACGCTGGGGTGGCCTTTCCCTGTAGGAAGAGGCGGGAGGAAGACGGCGCACGGGCATGCGCAGTGCAAGTTGCACCGTGGCGGGGGCCGAGGTGGCTCTGAGCGGGGAGGGCGGGCGGTGCTGTTACTCAGCGATGGCTGTAGTGAGCATGCTACGCTCAGCTGGTCGGGCTGGCTGTGGTATAGACGAACCTGCTGTTACGTTCAGCTCTCCCAGTGTCCCTGTGGATCCTGCAAGACTCATCAGCTCCCTTTTGCAAGTGAAGAAACCGGAGTCTGAGCTCGTAGGGAACCTGCCCCTTGATCACAGGGTAGCGAGCAAAAGGGGCATGATTTGAACCCAGTGCTCTTTCCACTTCGTCACACGTTCCCAGCCCTGGCTGCGTCACACCTGTAGGGCTAGTAAGGAACACCACCAGCAGCCACAACAAACTCTCACCAGTGCCCCTGGAACCTCAGGGCCAGGCTGTGTGGGGTGTTCTAAGGTGAGGATAAAGCCGTGATCTCTGGGGAATGAACTCCAAGGGCAGAGCAGATGGTGAGCGACAGTACAGGCAGCAGTGGGAGGGGACAGGGGGGAATGGACAGGGCCGTGGCCAGCCTAGAGTGGGGACAGCTGCTTTGGTCTCTCTGGGAGATTTGCTCCCCTCGGACAGCCCCAGGCTTGGGGGCCTTTGTCTTTGGAGATCCACTGACAGTGGCCGAGGAACGCCCCTGCTGCAGAATTCATCTGGCGAGGCAGGGGCAGAAATTTCGGGCCCCCAGGTGAGGAGTAGTTTGGCCAGTTCTGGGATGCAGAAGAGTCATGCAGCATCCCTGGGAGGCAAAGACATGGCAAGGTTTGCATTTGGAACGGTCGCCCTGGAGGCTGAGGGTCAGAGGGGCTGAGGCTGCACAGGGGAGAGCAGGATGGTTTTTTGTTCCCGCCTCTTCATCCGCACAATGCAGTTGTTCGGTGTCTCAGCTACTCCTGGGTAACAAACAACCTCAAAGGTGTTCCCTAAAGAAACCACTGCTCTGCGGGGTGCTGGGCAGTCTACTGCCTGGGCCGGCCTGGCGGTTTCCGCTGGGCTTGCTCACATGTGTGCAGCGAGCTGGAGGGTTCCGGGCGGCTGATGGCCTGGGTTGGCCTCGCTTGTGTGTCCGGTGGTCAGCAAGGGGCACCTCGCTTGTCCTCTGTGGGAGCCGTCATCTTGCAGTGTCCGAGAGGGCGAGAGACCAGTGCGCGCCGACCCTCTCTCTTCTCCACTTCTGCCGTGGCTGGGCCTCTAATCCAACCCTGTAATTTCTGCTGACCTGCAGAAGCCATCTCTCTCCATGTGTGGGCTGGGAGTGAGCTCTCTGGTAACAGTAATAGCTGTTATTATGATGAAAACCACAGTTACTTGTGTAGTTCCTGTTTTAAAGGATAAAAGACAGAACACAGGGAAAACTTCCACATTGCAAATATTCTTTTTTTAGAATGTTTATTTATTTATTTTGAGAGAGAGAGAGCGCACAAGCTTGAATGGGGGAGGGGCAGAGAGAGAGGGAGACAGAGAGTCCCAAGCAGCCTCTGTGCTGTCAGCACGGACCCTGACCCGGGGCTCGGTCCTAGGACCTGTGAGATCATGACCTGAACTGAAATCAAGAGCCAGACGCTTAACCGACTAAGCCATCCAGGTGCCCTTCTACATGGCGAATATATATATTTTTTAAATGTTTATTTATTTTTGACACAGAGAGAGAGAGAGAGAGAGAGAGAGAGAGAGAGAGAGAGCATGAGTGGGGGAGGGGCAGAGAGAGAGGGAGACACAGAATCCAAAGCAGGCTCCAGGCTCTGAGCTGTCGGCACAGAGCCCGACACGGGGCTCGATCTCACGAACTGCGAGATCATGACCTGAGCCGAAGTCGGGTGCTCAACCAACTGAGCCACCCAGGCGCCTCAACATTGTGAATATTCTTAAGCTTCTTCTCAAAACAAGTGTCAAAGGTCATGTTGAGAGGAGTCAACTTTATAACCCTGCTGGTCCCCAAGACCACTGTGTCAGCAGGAACCCCTGATGCCTGTGTGCTGCTTCAGGTTTTCCAGATGCTGTCACCCGTGTTCTCTCTTTTGAGCACCCAAACCAACCTTGTGAGGAAGACGGAAGGGGTATTGTTCAACTGCCATTTTATGCCTGAAAAGAAAATGGAGACGTGAGACAGGATTGTTCAAGGTTGGTTGCAGAGTAGGGACTTGGACTCTAGGGGTGATTTTCTTTCCACTCTGCCTCCCAATCCTGACTCATCGTCAGTAGTGGCCCACTATGACCCCTGGATCATTCTCTTTTCTAATGAAACCTACTTGGCTCTTATTTAACAATATGATGCATTGCTTCTGGCAACAGATGTTCTGCTAGAAGACTGAGCTTCGGGTTGTGAGTGATCCAATAGCTAATTTGAAATGAAAATCACCCTACTTGAACTGTCATTTCGAGAGTCTCTCTAAGGTGCATTGCCAAGGACAGGACTGATAAAATTACCCTGTGATTTATCTCTGAGCATCTCTTTCTAATTTAAATGGGGTCTTCCTTCTTCTGGAGTTTTTCAGAGATGACCACACACACATACACCTTCTAAACAGCTATGCTCAGGCAAATTTTCCCGTAATTTGAGATTTGTTTCCCCTGTGTTTGCTGAAGGCCCCGAGAAGGTTCGGTGTGGCCCCTGCTCATCCTGCAGGTGACTTGGCATGCCTCTGAGTCATGGTGGAGCTCACGAGGAGTTCTGGAGTTGCAGTCAGGCAAGGAAGGACTGCCCTCAGGCCTGAGGACGTCTGCCCTTTCCCTTGTCCGAGGTCTAGCACAGCCCCCGTGAACACGGAGATAGTCATGTAGAGGGGCTTTTCCACCCTAGGGAGCAGAAAGCGAGCCCTAGATTGGCATTCTAGTCTCAGGGTGGTCAGTCACTAAGTTGCTGTGAGACTTTCTGTGAATCACTCCACCTCTCTGATCCTCTTTCTTCACTGTAAGGCCACACACCCTGATTCTGAATACACAAAGCGTGTTGCTCAAGAGGGCGAAGCGGGTGCTGGTCTCTTCTGCAGCCGGGGCGGGTTGTCTTTTCCTACGTGGAAGAGAATTTGCTTCTTCAACTTAATTTGCAGCAGCCCCAGCCTGTCAGGAGTGCTAGTTTGGAGGTATTCACGTGAACGTCGGTGGTTCCAATTTTGTGTAATCAACGGCAAGATAGACATTCTGTTAATTTCACATAGTGAATTCTTGCAGCTTAAGTCATGATGCAGAGTGAAAAAAAATGCTGTGGATAAATATTGCCTGAACTCACTCAAACTTGTGATAGCATAAAAAAAAAAAAAGATTCCTTAAGTTGCTAAACCCTGAGCTCTCTGATTCAGATTCCCAAAGCCAACCCTTCTGTTTTCTCTTTAATACCTTGAGTTTATAGAACATAATCCCTTGGGGGAGGACAAAACCGGAGTAAGTTTATAAGACTGTAATAGTTCATAAGACCCTTTCTCAAATGTCATCTCATTTGGTTGATACAACACCCTGGTTTGTATCAGCTTTGGGGCAGTGCACACACCTGGCTTCCTGCCCTGTACAGTGACTTTGGGAGTGCAAGTCTCCCGAGTGGGCCTCTCCCTGCCTGTAGGATGGTGAGCCTTTATTTTCTGGAGATTCAAATGACATAAGCATCGAAAGTAGTAGCTCACCCTTCAGGGTTCTGGCAGAAGCCTTTGGGAATCGTTCCCCGGGGCTGGGGAGCCTGTGAGCCCAGGAGCCTGGACTTTCGGGTGCCTGGGCCTCCCAGCCGCTTAATCTCATTGCCGTCTCTGCACTGTAAATAGATGACAAGCCCCTGAGGGCTGGACCCAAATACTCTTATTTTCTTATGTCCCCCTCTCTTCCCACCACGAGGGCCTCGTAAATGCATCTTGAAACTACTACAGAGAGAGTTTCCCAGAAAAACAGATTTCCACCAATTTCATTTCAAAAGGGCCTTGCATTTGCTGTCCTGGGGTGGGAGTTTTGCAACTCACGGCTGACCCCAGTCTGCGCTGTCCATTGGGTCACCTAAGTCTGAAAAGAGAAAAGACTCATCCTTGGTATTGTTTTTTAATGTTTATTTATTTATTTTTTGAGGGGGGGGTGTGTGCACGCACGCGTGACTGGGGGAGGGGCAGAGAGAGAGGGAGATACAGAATGTGAAGCAGGCTCCAGGCTCTGAGCTGTCAGCACAGAGCCCAACGCGGGGCTCGAACTCACAAACCGCGAGATCATGACCTGAGCCGAAGTCGGACGCTCAACTGACAGAGCCACCTAGATGCCCCTACTCACTCTATTTGACATCTGTGAACAGCAAATTTAATTCTTCCAGCACTTGTAAGGCAGGTGGTATAAACTTCCCTTCTAGATGCACCAACAGAAGCTTTGACCTCCTATGACGTGCCCAAGGCACTGCGACTGCTCCCTGCTTCTGATTCCACGTTCAGGCCGTGGTCTTCAGCCCAAGATGGAACATAACTGATTCAGTGCATGAACAGGGTGCTATTCAGAGACTCACGAGTTTGCATGATGGCTCTCTTGGTCTGGGTAGTTGGGAAAGCCAGGACAGGGAGAAGCCAGAGTGTAGGGGCTGGGTGCTTTCTCGGCTAGTAATCGGCAGTGAGTTATCTGTTGCTTTGGGGAGACATTTGGTTGCGGACCCACCTCGGCACCTTCCCTCCCTCTGTAAGGGTTACTGATGGGCACTGACAGGAGGCAGCTTGAGGGCACCCCACAGTAGCTGAGCACATCTTTCTCTCTCTAATACATGCCACTGAGCTGCTCGGGGCAGTGGGCAAGTCCGTCTAGAGAGGGAATGCAGCCCAGCCGGCAGGAGCAGACCGGGGAAGCCCGGGTTGCACACATCAAGGTAGGGTCTGCCCGGAGCAGCAGGGTGTGGGGGTAGCCGGGGCCTGCACGCTTGAGTGCAAGTCTTGGACTCATAGCTTTTAGGAATTTATTTCACTTCTCCATGAGTCAAAGGATTGAACAAAGGAAAGTGGACCAAGGCTGGTTCTAGAACCTGAAAGCAATGTAGGGATGGGCCCAGAGTTGGGCCAAAGCCCACAAGACCTCCTAGGTTATGAGCACTAGTGGTCACTCTGCTGGGCTGTTGGGGAGTGCTTAGTCTAAGGGAGGGAGGAGTTCAGGCTCTGCTAGTCCAGTGTCCCTCTGACCGTCATGGGGGTGAGGGGAGTCTGCCCTTTAGAATTCCAAGATGGCTCCTTTACAACCATTCAGCAACGAAAGTGTTTATATCCATCATGGGTGTGGGCCTGAAGTCACAAGCTGGGGGCCCTGGGATGGATTTGGCCATCAGAGTATTAAAAAATTTTTTTTAATGTTTATTTACTATGAGAGAGAGAGACAGACAGACAGACTCCCAAGCAGGATTCACAGTCCATGCAGAGCCTGATTTGGGGCTCAAACTCATGAATTGTGACATCACGAGTGGAAATCAAGAGTTGGATGCTTAACCGACTGAGCCACCCTGGAGCTCCTGGCCATCAGAGTATTTAAAAAGAATTTTTTTTTTTTAATGTTTATTTGTTTTTGAGAGAGAGATTGTGAGCAGGAGAGGAACAGAGAGAGAGAGGGAGACAGAATCTGAAGCAGGCTCCAGGCTCTGAGGTGTTATCACAGAGCACAATGTGGGGCTTAAACTCAGGAACCCCGAGATCATGACCTGAGCTGGAGTCATACTTAACTGAATGAGCCACCCAGGCACCCCCAGAGTATTTTTATGTAGCCAGCAGAGTGGTTCTTTCATTTACTTTAAAAAATGTGAATCAACATTTAAAAAATGAAGAAATTCTCTGAAACAATCCAGATTTCCAGCTTTCATCAAAAATTCAGACTCTGGCCACGTGCAGCAGCTTTCCTTTGTAGCACTGTGTATTTGAGCAGAGGTACAGCTGCCCTCTTCAAAGGTCACGTGTTTAAAGTTAGCCACGGCCCCCACAGCCCCCAGTGTCCCTGACTTGGGGGAACAGGGTCAGATGCTGTTTCTACCATTCGTTTTCCTTCCGGTGGTGAAGGACTGTCTGTTTCCATGTCTCTCCCCAAAGGGGGAGTGGGAGATGGCGTTTTTCAATTTTATTTTTAATTTTTTTAATGTTAATTTTTGAGAGTGGGAGAGAGAGGGAGAGGGTGTGGGGGAGGGGCAGAGAGAGGGAGACAGAATGTGAAACAGGTTCCAGGCTCTGTGCTGTCAGCACAGAGCCTGATGCGGGGCTCGAACCCACGAACTGTGAGATCATGACCTGAGCCAAAGTCAGACGTCCAACTGACTGAGCCACCCAGGCGCCCGAGATGTTTTATCAAATGCAGTCTTTCTCCTTCTGTGACCTTCCTGGGTCCAGCAGCCATTTGCACCCGAGACTATTGGGATAAACAGACTTGCTCAGATGAAAGAGTGGGGTGAAGAGAAGCTTCTGTGACCCGACATCTCCAGATGTGCTTAGGAAATCCCCAGGGAGATGGCTGGGGGTGGGGGGGGGGACTCTGTAGGGGCAGGTGGGTGAGAACCTGGCTTAAGTCGGGGACAGCTTATTAAGGTGTAGCCAGTGGAGGGCAGTCGGGATTTCACCAGGACCCGGAGC
This sequence comes from Panthera tigris, assembly GCF_018350195.1. Taxonomy (NCBI): domain Eukaryota; kingdom Metazoa; phylum Chordata; class Mammalia; order Carnivora; family Felidae; genus Panthera; species Panthera tigris. The sequence continues at coordinate 20,758,176 of NC_056674.1, forward strand.
CAATTGCTCAGAATCTAAGAGTTCGTTAGGTGAGGCTCAATTTGCAAATCTCAAAATGACAGTTTCTCACTTGGCAATCTCTAGTGTTAATAAGTCAGTTACGAATGCAGGGTTAAATGAAGCAGCCACCCAGCTTGTGTGTATGTGTGTGCGCGTGTGCGTGTGTGTGTGTGTACGTGTGTGTGACACACCATGTGTGGTTTCTTGGAGTCGGGGAAAATCTGCCAGCCTTTCTAATACTGACTTAGTTTTGACAACAGAATAAGATGTATTTTGAACACATGCACGTCCTGCCTTTTCCAAAGGGGGGCTAATGAGTGTGGGGCCCCAGAGGAAGGAGGGAGGGTGAGGCTGGGCTTCTTTCTGGGGTATTTGCTCATGGAGCTTCTTCTGGGGACAAAGGCTCTGGGCATCTGTGGGCCACCTGAACGCCAATGGCCTCTTGGGCTAGTCCTGAGGGCAGAGAGGGCAGGGGACCTCCCTTTGGACATTCAGCTTCGCTGTTAAAGGTGATTCAGAAGCCAAATCTTCACCTTCCCCTACCTCCACCCGCCCCGCCGCTCCCAAGATAGGGTTCTGCAACTCCATGTGAAATGGCGAGCTATCTGGTCAGAGTGGCCTATGGAGTAGAATAAATCCTTTCAACCAATTGTATAAAAATGCAAATTTAAGGCAAGCAATTAAAAACACATAGAAATTAGAGATTTGGATTTTGCAGAGCAAGCTTTCTGCAGCCACTGTCAGATCTCTGTGCAATTTATCTGGATTCCGTCAGTGGTGGCCAGGCTGGATTTTGATAAAGAGCCACAAATCTGTCCCTCTCCAGCTTCTGTGACTTGCCACACACTCCATTCAAGCTGAAGCGTCTGCACGATCCCTTGCATAATTTGAAGTTAATCATTTGTACTTCACAGCCTCCGAGAGGCCTCAGACTTGGGAGGTGGGGACAGATTTGGCTTTTTAATCGCCTTGTATATTGTGTAGCTCGAGATAAATGACACCGACTGTCTGAAATCTACATTCTTGCTTCTGATGCAAAACTGTAATTAATTTTGTGCAGTGTTTCAGAATTGATCGTGGTCACTTGAATTTCTAATTTTTCATTCACTTCAAAGACCCTGGTTTTTTTTTTTTTTTTTTTTTTCCCTCCCCTTTCCTTAAAGGAATGTGCTCAGGGTATGGGAGCGCTCTGTGATGCACTAAATGATTCTCTTATGTCTCTTCTTCAATAAGGTGAAACAGAGGTCAAGGCCTGTGGCTCCTGTTTATGGCTTAGCTTGTATTCAGATGTACTTCCCGACTTAGAGGAAATACTATCAAAACTTATTAAATTATAACTAAATAATTTGGCGACACTTACGTATTGTCAAAGGCTCAAAAAGCTTCATTCACACATCCTATTCACTATAAGACAATTAAGCACAATTTAGGCAATAATTACCCTAATTAACTACACTATAATGTTTGTATTCAAGATTATGGCAACGTTGTATCACTTCACTCTTTAAATAATAACAAGGTTTCCTAATTTCTCTGTATTGATAGTTGTTGTATGTGATTCTTTGTTTGGTATATTTCACTGTAAAAATATTTGTCAGTGAAAGATTGAACAATATGAATGAATTTGATTATGCCATTGTCAAAAGCCCCATGCATCACAATTCCTTGTTTTTAATCACTACTGTAAACCTTGCAGCCGGAGGGCATAGTTTTAATTTGGGTGTCTTACTAATGAAAAGAAAAAAATAATTGTTTTGCCAGGATTTAATAATAAGCAATAAAATCAGCCAACCAGATTTTACCTCTGCATTCAATCTCTTTTTTATTATAAAACATTTTTGTCCTTTTTTTAGATTACAGGCGTAGATACTGAACATTTTACTAATAAATATTTCAGTTTGCTTATGGAGGCTAATGCTGTCATCTGAATATGGAATTATATTTCTTTCATGCTTCATTATCATTTCATGGTAGTAATGACAGTGAGGCGATGGAATATTTACAGGCTTTTCAGAAGACATTTATCCAATACATTCCCTGAAGGGCACCTAGGCTTAAAGATACATTATCCTTTTCTAAAGCTCTGCCCAGAATCCCAATTCCTGAATCAGCCAATCAGAACTTTCTCCCCCCTTGCAACACTTAACACAATGATGAAACCTCCCTCCCCTCCAGCCCCATTGGTGGGGCCATTTATCCTGGAAGTTAAGAGGGATGGTCGGGGAAATGGGACTCTGACCTCAGTTTACCCTGTCTGTGAAATGGGCGTGTAACTCAGGCCTTCACTGTTGCCTTGGGCCTTGGGTGTGACTTTGTTCTAGATTTGTCTAAAGTGTTTCTTTTACTTAAATCATTTGCTAAATGGTTTCCAAGCCTCTGGAAGTTGTTTGTCTTATTAGTTGATGCTGCTATGAGGGTTGTAGATGGTGAGCCTCAGGCCTCTGGGGACCTGCAGGGGAGCTAACCTGTGACTATGGTATAGAACGATGGTGCTTCTGACGGATAGAGGGGGTCACTGGGGAAGGCAGAGTTTGCCTGTGTTCTTGCTGTGGTCCTGGGGGCCACGGGCAGGGCCTCCCTGGTGCCCCACAGAGCAGGGACCACACAATAGGGAGTTTGGGGACCACGGGAAAGTGGCAAGCATGTGCCCCGTCCAGGTGGGTGGCTGTTCTGTGGCTCTTGATACCTGGATGGTCACAGGCTCAGGATCGCAGGATCTTCTGATTTATTAAGGGAAAGCAGAAATCTGGATTTTTCCTTTGAAATTTCCTGCCTTTTATTTTTATTAAAAAAAAATTATTTATTTGGGAGGGGGGGCAGAGAGACAGAGGGAGAGAGAGATTCTTAAGCAGGCTCCACGCCCAGCACCGAGCCCGATTTGAGCTCAATTTGAGGCTCATCTCACGAGGTGAGATCATGACCTGAGCTGAAATCGATGGTCGGAAGCTTAACTGCCTGAGCCACCCAGGCGCAACCCCCCCCCCCCCCCCCCCGCCCCCCGTCCCGAGTTTTAAATATTGGCAGTTATTTCAAATCTTCTCAAACTACTGTGGCAAACCAAATAAGACTATGGGCTGTATTGAGGGCTGTGAGTGCCAGGGTTGGGCCTGTAGTCGAGGGGTGCCAAGAGGACATTCGTAGCGTCTTCCGGGCACCACAGAGGAGGGCTATCCCCGTCCTGTTGCTCAGGTCGCTGGCTTCCCGGGGCCAGGCAGCCATCGGGTGGTGGAGTCCTGGGTTTGCCCCCACTCCAGTTGCTCTAGGGAACGTGGGGCTGTCGGTGCCTCCCCCTGGACTCGTTATTCTCCTGCTTAATTTGTCATTGTGCTTTGGAGAGGCATTTAGTGGCTAGTCTTGTGCAACTTTTATCTCTTCTAAAACTTTTCTCCTAGACAGGCTGACGTGTGTTGGACTGTACTGATGCCTATCACATCCGCGTCTGTGTCCTCTTCGGAACAGCTCTATCCACTGCTTCCCCCCAGCTTTCCTAACCCTGGGGCCCAAAGACCCTTCCTGAAGGATACTGAGCTGTTTCCCAGCGAAAGGCATTCTTGGGCACTATTTCCCAGAATTGGGTGAAGGGAAGGAACATGCAGATGCAGAAATCGTGGGCAAGCCTGTCGCCGGAGGGGTCCTGCTGGCTCCCGGGTGCCGGGCTGCACACGGGTGGTGCTGGGGGCACGGTAGGACTGTGCTGTGGAATCTTCTCTGGAGTCTCCCGCCCTAGGCTGATGCGCGGGGCAGACGGCTCTTCGGCAAAGGCACTCTGCCGTGAGGCAGCCGAGATGCCCTGTGTCCCTGTCACTACACCACGATCGTGACGGGACGGGGGCTGGAGATGTGTCCAGAGGGCAGCGAATGGTGTGTGCAGAACCCAGGTACCGCAGCTGACAGGGAGCCAGGTTGAGTTGTCGCTGTGACCCTGATGGGTAACCGGCCCTGTCCACCAGGCTAGGATCACTGCCGAGGACGCTGTCCTGAACCTGGTCTGGCTTGTGTCTCTCTAGTTCAAAAGAGAGGGGTGAGAATCAAGCTTTCCCTGGGGAGAACGAGGACACTGGTTTTCTCAGGCTTGTCCTTCTGCAGACGTGTCTATATTTAGGTTTCCATATGATTAAGAAGCAACAGGATGTGAGACTTTCTGGTCTATGAGGGAAGATGAGTCAGTCTGGCCATAATTGATTTGAAACAGGAAGCAGTGCTGGCTCCCCTCCCCCCACCGCATCGAGTGCATTATGTTGTTCTGTTCTGGGATTGCTGCCAGGCCAGGTGGGAGAGGAGGACCTCCGAACTTCCACCGTCTTCTAGAAAAGGCTCCAGTCATGTCGCCTGGAGGTGCCAAGGTTGTGCGTTCTGGGAGCAGGAAGGGATCTGTCGAGGAGCATTCTGGGGGCCCCCATCTTTTTGTAGTCCCGCCTTCGTATCCAGCCCGAGAATGCCCCCAGCTTCAGGTCTCATATACACCCCTGCAGAATCCAGATGTGGTGGGGTCCTATCTACTTGGGACCAGGGTCCAAGTTTGCTCCAGTGAGTGGGCTCCGGGCCCAGGAGGAGGCAGAGTGTTTGGGGAGAGCCTGGGTGGAGGGCTGGAGGCGGTGCCTGTGTGCGGCTGTCCCGAGTTCGGAGCCGGGTTTTGCTTTTAATTCTTTCTCCTCGGTCACAACCCTGGTTCTCTCCAGGGCACTTTCACAGAAACATCCTGGATAGGATTGCCGGATGAAACAGAGGATGTCCAGTGAAGTTTGAATTTCAGATAGCTAATCTTTTTTTTTTTTTTTTTTTTTTTTTTTTTGCATGAATATGTTTCAAATACACGTGGGACATACTAATCCCAAATTTTTTTCCTTTAGGATTTATTTTCGTACTTAAGAACAGTACTTTAAAAATATAAGTATGTGTCATGCATATTTGGGACGTATTGATACTAAAAACTTATTTGTTGTTTGTCTGAAACTGAAATGCCACCAGGCATCTTGAATTTTTAAAAAATATTTGTTTTTGAAAGAGAGGGTGTGAGCACATGCACAAGTCGGGGGAGGGGCAGAGAGAGAGGGAGACAGAAGATCCCAAGCAGGTTCTGTGCTGTCAGCACAGACCCCGACACAGGGCTCGCGCTCTCGAACTGTGAATCATGACTGGAGCTGAAGTCAGAGGCTTAACTGACTGAGCCACCCAGGTGCCCACATCCCGAGTTTTGTTTTTGTTTTTGTTTTTTGCTAAACCTGGGGATGCTAATACTGAGGTGGTGCATTTGAGACACCTGGAGTCTGCTCAAGGCTGCTTGAAAGGGAGATTTGCCTTCTCTGTATCGCTTACAGCTGTCTATTTGAATATTTTTTTTAACGTTTTATTTATTTTTTGAGACAGAGACAGAGCATGAACAGGGGAGGCGCAGAGAGAGAGGGAGACACAGAATCAGAAGCAGGCTCCAGGCTCTGAGCCATCAGCCCAGAGCCCGACGCGGGGCTCGAACTCACGGACCGTGAGATCGTGACCTGAGCTGAAGTCGGACGCCCAACCGACTGCGCCACCCAGGCGCCCCTACAGCTGTCTATTTGGAAGCAGGGTGGAAGCTATACAGAAAGCAGGTTGCCTCTCCACAAATGCTCAAGCTGGTCCATATCGCTCATTAAAAATCTCATTGGATCTTTGTGAGCTGGGTGAATTTCTGCCTCATTCATTCCTATTCCTGTAGAAGAAAAGAAGGTGCCAGGCAGAATGCCTGTACTGATCTCTCCCCCACTGTCCCCGCTCTCCCCCCGCACCCACAAAGATCCCACAGACCCCGAATCTGCCCACCCGTGCCCAGGCTCCACTCAGTTCAGGTTTGTGAGGTCTGTTCTGTTTCCCAGGGAGGCTCGCCTGCGGGGGGAGGGTGGGAACAAGGCTTCCTCACAGGGTGGAGCTAGCAGGGCAGAGACTTTCCTCTCTACACTCTCCTCCTCCCCCCTACACTGGCCTCAGCACAGACTGAGGTGTAGGGAAATGTCCCAAGAGATTCACGCTAGTTTTTCAACCCCGATTTGTCTTGGGCTGAGTGGGAAGGGCGGGAGGGTGGTTGGAGAGACATTACCTTTGTTATTTTGTTTCCTCCCATAGTGTTTGAATTTGTTGCAAAAAGCATGTGTTATTTTTAGAACATAAACACCAGCCACGATGAAGAGGAAATACAATGTGCTAGGATCTAGAAGCTTTTGCCAAGTGGGTAATGAGGCCACCAAGGAAATCGGCTCTTAGACGTTTGAAATGTATCTCCAAACTTTTCCCCCCACTCCTGGACTGGCGTAGGGGACAGCAGTTACGACACAAAAACCAAAGCATGATGATAAGCGAGCGCACAGTGGATCCAGTAACTCTTTGAGAGCATTTCCATTCAGGTCGGAGGGACTCAATTCCGCAGGGCCCGGCTGTTCACCGATCCTGAGTGAAGTGTCCATAGCGGCCGGGGGAGTGCCTGCCTCACTCCTGTGTGTTCTTTCTCCCGCAGGGCACTTTCGTGGCCTGGTTGACCCAGTGCCAAGTGGGGACGGGCAGGGTCAGGTCCAGCAGGATTCCAGCCCCAGCTGAGGGCTCAACCCCTGCGGCCGAACTTGGAGATGCTCCGCGCGCTCAGCCCACCACGGAAGGCCCAGGATGCGCGCGGAGGCCAAGGTTGCAGGCGTTCGGTCCCCTCCAGAGTCTGCCCGGCCAGCCCTGGCTTCTCCCAGGCCGCGAAGGACGAGACACATCATATTTTTGACGTAGGGTTCCAATCACAAAAAGCAGTGATGGCTACTGCAAATGTATCGATTTGTTTTTCCTCCATAGACCCGTGTGCCGTTTGTAGGTAGAGGGGGAGAGAGCCTGCGAACAGAGTGGAATCTACTTCTTGGAAGCCTGGGTTATCAAACTCATTAATCTACATGTCAAGAGGCTAGGAATGAATAATTGTGTGTAGAATTTATCTGCCAACATGATAGCTACTTTTCAGCTCTTCCCTCAGAGCTCCAGCGCCGCGGTGCCCCTTATTAGACGCTTTGTCTTCTCCACGCGGCGGCGGAATCGGACCTCGGCCCCTGCGCGGACGGTGGCGGGGACACGGGGGGCGGCCGGCGCCTGCCCACGCAGAGAGGTGTGGCCCTATTGGTGCCACGCGGTGGCCATCCCATCGGCATGGTGGCTGATTAGGAACAAATGCCAAGCCCCCTCCTCCCTGGCAGTACAGGATCCTCCTTTTCTGATTTAGTGGAAGGTCACTTACTGCCTGAGCGGGGGCAGGGGTGGGCTGATCCCGGCACCTTCGCTGTCCTCTGTCCCCGTTCGAGCTGAATGGTTTGAGCGGGGGACGCTGGGGTCGCTGGGAGGGCCGAGGTGGGCTTCCTGGATGCCCCCCCCCCTCCTCCACCCCCTCATTCTGGGCTGGAGGCTCACCCCCTTCACCCCCCATGGGTTGGAGACGCTCGGCAGAGGTCCAGGTGCTCTAGGCAGAGAACATGCAGGCCTCAAGTTGTAAGACAACGTGGCCCGCACCCCTCAGAGGGGCCCGTGAGGACAAGCACCACCACCCGGGGCCCCTCACCAGCTGCAGGCTTCAGGAAGCTGCAGACGCACAGCGTGGACAAGCGGTTTTGGCCTCGCCCTGTCGTCGGGTGCATCAAGTCAGTGCTTTCCACAGCGACCCCCTTGCCAGGAGCATCCCCGGGCAGCCTCTGCCTTGTCAGCTACATTTATGATGTGCTCATAATTAAATGTCCGCCAAGCTCGCAGCGTGCTGACCACAGAGGGGCCATAAGCTGTAAGATAAATGAGACGGGGAGATGTAATATTGCTTCACTCGTGGGCTCCGGCTGATGTTAAAGATTGTCAGTGATAATTATTAATATGTGACCTGGTTGAGTCTTTACGTGAACGATCACAATTTTAATAAAGTGGTAAACCTGGGGCTCAGCCTATCGCACATCCCGCATCTGACACCCTCGCTTCACACTTGCAAATTTTAGAAGAGCCCTTCTTTTCTCTGTTTTGCAGGTGGTATGACAACCCATTAATGGAAACTTCCACCCAAATGCAGATTGATGCAAAATCTGGCAATGACAGAGCATGCCCTCGACCTGTACCTTCACTTCCTGCCTGAGGAGGGGACAGGCCCCAGGGCGGGTGGGCAGGGTGGGGCGGGGTGTTGGCAGCTGAAAGTCTGGCTGGTTCTTTCCGCCCAGGCGCCTGGAGGCCCCGGGGGCCACTGCGCCTGCCTGCTGCTTGCATCGGTGTTGGTGTAGCTGACCCCATTGGTGCCCTATCCAGACCCTTCCCGCCTTTTTGCCAGCTTCTGATGTGGTTTGCTCTTAGCAATCCCACACACCAGCTTTCTCAGAGAGGCGTCTTTTGGACACTAGAGCCATTTGACCTGAATGGAGAACTGGAACCCCCCGGGGGGGAATTATGTGTTTCTTCCAGCACCCAGGGTGGCCTGGGGCCAAGGGTTTGGTGCAAGCGGAAAGAGGCCCAGGTCTTTGCCTGGAAGAAGCAGCACAAACATCAAGGTATAATTTATGAGTTAGGAAATGCTAGTCTGCGTGACTGAGACGTTGTTTGAAAAACTTAGTTCAAATGTTAAAAAGTAACTTTTGTAGATCAGTTAAATCTTTAAATATACATATATGTATAGTGCAAAAATTAATAATCTAAATATAAAATATCAGTTCATTTAATAAGGGTCTAAGGAGCATTTGGGGAGAAAACAATTGCATGAGGTTTAGAGGGAGAGAATACAAATGTGCTAACTACAATGTATTAAAAAGGAGAACCGAAAGACTCAATTTCCTTTCCAACTTTAAAAATTAGGGAAATGCAGAGTTTAATATAGTGGTTAAATAACACTTTTGAAGCACTTAAAACCACTTAGTACTTGAATTCTAAAACTGGATCACTGCTTATTGACTACAATCACAAAGATAATAGATTTCATTGATCAGGGATAAGTCAGAAGAGGAAACACAAGAAAGCAAAAAATAACCCCCCCCCCCCCAAATGGCTAAAACAAGATATACAAGTTCTACCAGGCAAAACGAAGTAAGAAACTATGGGGACAGAATATTAGTATCAGATGAAGGAGAAGTGGGGGTAAAAATGTTAGCTGTAGCAGAGAAATTATTTTTATTGATGAATGATGTCTCCTTTACACTGATGCGCTGTCATTTGTAAATTCTTAGATTTATTAGTCAATAAATAGTGAGCTAGGGCTGGCGACTCAATGTTAAGCAAGGAGGATATGATTCCTGTCTTCCGTGGGCTTATAGTCTAGTAGATTGAACTACTCATGGATCCTAATGAGCCATGTGAGCATGAAATATGGTAAGCAAATTGTTAGGAGAAGAAGTGGAAAAATTCACAGTTGTGCTAGAAAACTTTAAGACATCTCTTTTGGTATTTGGTGGATTTTGTAAGCAAAGATTCTACAGATTTAGATGGTTTCAAATAATAAAGTTGTTTCTTAAACTGAGATGATTCTTCCAATGAGAGATTATATCAGAGCCCATGAAATGTTCACAAAACATAGTATTTATTGGCTAGAAAGAGAGCATCTAATAATTCTAAGTGGATGAATTTTTAAAAAGGAAGAAGAAAGGTAATTGAAAATCTTAATTAGTAATTTTAAACAATAATTAAAACTTCTCTGAAATAACTTTTACTTCAAAGAGGAAACCAAAGCTATATTTAGGGACCAATGAGAAAAATAAGGACAATGAGAACTCATGGTGTTTGGTTAAAGCTATACTCAGAGGAAAATACATAGCTTTAAATACCAAATTATTAACATAGAGTAAAAATATATGAATTAAGCATTCAACTCACAATAAATTAGAATGACAACAGGATAAACCTAAAAAGATACTGATAAAGACAAGATACTGTTAGTGAAGCAGAAAACAGAAGATTGTCAAAGAATGGGAATCAGATAAAGACATTTGAGAAGTTATTCAAGTAAAACAGAGAAAACACATGTGATGGCATTAGAATAAAAAAGAAATATTCATGTATTCCAAAAAGTTAAAAAATGGTAGAAAATATAGTATATATTAACATAGAAATGTTGTGGAAATGGGTGATTTTCTAGGAAATTTTATGTGATGAATTTTAATGGTAGACTAGTTGAATAACAAAGGAAGGAAGTGGAAAAGTGTTAAAACAGATGCTTGTATAGGAAATTCATTTAAATCTCTTAAGGGGAAGAGGATGATCATGCAATAATTATAGATGGAGAGCATCCCAATCCACTTTATAAATCAAGCATAATCTTACACCGAACCCAACAAAAGTGGTAAACAAACAAAATCTACAGATTGACCTCACATGTAAACATAAACGTAAAGTCATAAAAATCAATTCCATATCTGTATGTATATTTATGTATATATGTGTCATATCTATAGCTAAGCTTTATTGAGGTATAATTGATATGCAAAAAATTGCACACATGTAATATATACATCTTGACAAGATTAGACTCATGCACACACCCATGAGACCATCACCACAATCAAAGTACTAAACATACCCACACCCCCAATCATTTCCTAGTGTTCTTTTGTGTGTGTGTGTGTTTGTGTGTGTGTGTGTGTGTGTGTGTGTGTGCATGTACTTGCTGGTAAAAACACTTAACATGACCTGTGTCCTCTTAATGTATTTTAAAGTACATAATACAGTATTTTAACCATAGCTACTATGTTGTACAGCAGATCTTTAGAAACTTGCTTATCTTGTATAACTGAAATTTTATACCCATTGAATGACAATTCCCCATTTTCTCCTCACCCTAACCTTTGGCGAACATGATTACATTTTCTGCTATTATGAGCCTGACAATGTTCGATTCCTCAGATAAGTGGAATCATGTATTATTTGTCCTCCCATGAGTGGCAGACTTCACCTATAATGTCCTCTCTGTTCATCCATGTTGTCATAAATGGCAAGATTGTTTCTTTTTGAAATCTTTTTAAAGGGCTGAATAATATTCCACTGTATGTACAATTTCTTTGTCCATTCATTTGTTGACGAATGCTTAGGTTGTTTCCATGCCTTGACTGTTGTGAACAACGCTGCAATGCACATGGGGGTGCAGATATTTCTTCAAGACCTGAATTTCAGTTCTTTTGGACATACACCCAGAAGTACGATCATATGGTAGTTCAATTTTTAATTTTTTGATGACACTCCATACTGTTTTCTGTAGTGGCTGCACCATTCTACATTCCCACCAATAGTGTATAAAAGATTTCCAGTTTCTCGACATCCTTGATGACATGTTTTTTCTTGTTCTTCTCCTTCTCTTCTCCCTTCCCTTTCCTTTCTCCTCTCCTCACCCTCCCTCTCCCCTCTCCTCCTCCCTCTACTTCTTCTCCCTCTTCTCCTTCCCTTCCTCCTCCTCCTCCTTCTCCTCCTCCTCCTCCTAATTCCATGTCCTAACAAATGTGGGGTGATAGGTCATTGTATCGATCTTCATTCCCTAGATGATCAGTGATGTTGAGTGCTCCTTCATATTCCTGGTGGCCATTTTTATTCAAGTTTATTCAAGTTCTTTGCCCATTTTTTCGTTCAGTTATTTGTTTTCTTTTCCTTTTTTTTTTTGCCATTGAGTTGTAGTAGATTCTTAAATATTTTCTATATTAACTTCTTACCAGATAGATGGAATTTTTTCTCCTATTCTGTAGGTTGCCTTTTCACTTTGTTGATTGTTTCCTTTGTTGTGCAGAAGCTTTTTAGTCTGATGTAGTCCTACTTGTCTATTTTTGGTTTTGTTACCTGTGCTTTGGGTTTCAAATCCATGAAGTCTTTGCTGAGATCAATGTCAAGAAAATTTTCCCCTATGCTTTTGTCAAGGAGTTTTGCAGTTTCAAATCTTATGTTTGTCTTTCATCCATCTTGAGCTGATTTTTGTGTGTGGTGTAAGAAAGGGGTCGCATTTCATTCTTGTGCATGTGGGCATCCAATTTTCTCAGCACTAATTTGTTACAGAGACTGTCCTTTCCCCCTTGTGTATTCTTGGCATCTTTATCAAAGATCAGTTGACTGTATATGTGTGGGTTTATTTCTGGGCTCTCTATTTTGTTCCATTGGCCTATATAGCTGTCTTGATGTCAGTATCTTATTGTTTTAATTACTGTAGCTTTATGGTATATTTTGAAATCAGGAAGTGTGATGCCTCCAGCATTTACAGGCCATTATCCATACTGAAATAGATGCAGAATTCCTCAACAAAATTCTAGCAAACCAAATTCAGTAGCATAGTAAAAGGATCACATACCATGATCAAGTGGGATTTAATCCTGCAAAATGGGATGGTTTAACATATGCAAATCAATCCAAGTGGTAGATCACATTAACAGAACGAAGGGAAAAATTATATGATCATCTCAATAGATGCCGAAAAAACATTTGACAAATCCATTACCCTTTCATGATAAAAAAACACTTAAGAATTAGGTATGGTAGGAATGTTCTTCAGTGTAATAAAGGCCATACATGTTAAGCCCACAGCTAACATCACACTTAGTGAAAAACTGAAAGCTTTCCCTGTGAGATCAGAAACAAGGCAAAGATTTCTCCTCTTGTCACCTCTATTGAACATAGTACTGAAAAACCTAACCAGAACAAGTAGGCAGTAAATAGAAGGTATCTAAATCAGAAAAGAAGAACTTAAATTGTTCCTGTATGCAGATGACATGGTCTTATATAGAGAGAGTCCTAAAGACTCCACAAAAAACTGTTAGAACTAATAAACAAATTTAGCAAAATTGCGGGGTAAAAAAATAAACATAAAATTAGTTGTAATGCTATACACTAAAAATGAACTATCTAAAAAAGGAAATTAAGAAGACAATTCTGTTTACCGCAACATCAAAGGATAAAATATTTAGAAATAAGGAGGTAAAAGACATACATTGAAAACTATAAAATATCAATGAAGGAAATTAAAGCAGATACAAATAAGTGAAAAGACATTTGTATTCATGGATTGGAAGAATGAATAGTGTTAAAATGTCCACACTATTCAAAGCACATAGATGCAATGCAACCTCTATGAAAATTCCAATAGCATTTTTACAGAGATAGAAAAAAAATCCTAAAATTCATATGGTACCCCATAAGACCCCAAATAGCCAAAGCAATCTTGAGAAAGAAGAACACTAAACTTATATGAACAGAACAGTATATTTTGACCAATAAGGCTTTATTCCAGCATTTGTGAGGACGGTACCAAATTAGGAAACACCTAATTAAAAATTTAACACACCTGTAGGTCATTGGAAAAAGTATGTGATCATATGTAAAAAAGGTATTTGCTCAAGTTCAACATCCAGTCCTGCCAAAAGTTTTGATTAAAATAGAAAAGAGGGAGAATTCATTACAGTAGTGGTTTTTAACCAGGGACAGTTTGGCACTCAGGAGATGTTTAACAATGTCCTGATACATTTTTGATTATAGTGATTTGGGGGGTGGTGCTATTAGGATCTTGTGGGTACAGGTCAGGGTTGCTATTAAAAATGCTACAATGCACAGGAAGCCTCCCTCTCCCTCAACAAAGAATTATCTAGTTCAAAATATCAATAATGCCAAGATTGAGAGATCCTGGTTTACATGATAAAGATAATATGTCTGAAAATTACAGCCTATACCGTACTTAAAATGGAAAACGTGGAGGAATTCTTGTGATAGTAACAAAACAAAGTCTAAGTAATTAGGTTATTATAACCAAAATACTAAAAACAATTGGGAAATAAATGCTGGAATGGCCAAATCCAAACAATTGTTATTTAATGTTGACATTAAAAAACTCAAGAATGTTATCTACTCTTATACCATATAAAGGAGTTCAATAATATGTCCAATTATAAAAAAGATACATAGAAATCAATAGATAGCCAATATTTTAAAGTAGTAACAACAGCCATGAAAAGGGTAAAAACATTCTATTCATATAGATGACACAAAATGTAAATTATCTAAAAGAACCCACACAACTTAAGTAGGCAAGGCACATATGAAAGAAAGAAATAAAAATTTTCTGAGGCTCATGTCAGAAAACTTAAATACAGAGATCTCCTCGAGTTGATTCATAAATAATTCTATTCTGGAACAACTATTAAATTGTATTTTCTTGGGAATTTTGCAAAATAAATGTAAAGTTAATATGGATGAATTAATATACTAGAGCAACCAATACGTATCTATATAGCAAATTAACTTACAAAGCCACAAGGGGCAAAAGTATGATACTGGCTCCAAAATAATAAGTTAAATAAAAGGAGAGAAACAGTGAGTCAAGAAATAAGCCTATCTGTATTAAAAGTTTGTGATTTGATTCATTTTAAGTCAGAGGGGACACATTAAAGAGTGCACAGAGGAATTCATATTATTAAAAAAAAATCTACCAGGACGATGTATCAGTTGTGCACCTTGTGCCCTTGAAAATGTAGCATTGGAAAACATAAAAACAAAAACAAATAGAAATACAAAGATAAAATGACAAGTCTGCAATTAAAGTAGGACAAATCTCACACTTTTTAAAAGAAATGATTCTTTCAAGTAAACAAAAATAATGACGCATAGGGTTTAGATGACATAATGAATAACTAGTACTAACAAACTTACAGAAACCACTCAAATTGATAATATATTAGATGACAAAGGAAACCTCAGCAAGTTAAAACATGTACAGATCTTATCGGCTTCATTCTCTGGCCAAATAAGAAAATAAAAACTAAAGGAGAGATGAAATAAATCTCTATGCTCATAAATATGAGAACACTTATAAAAAGTCTCATGTTAATAAGGAAATAAAAAGTGGAAATTACCAACTATTTAGATATAAGCAATGGGGCATTAAATATTAAAACCTGTGAGATGTGGCCAAAGCAGCCATCAGAGGAAAATTTATGGACTTAAGTGCATAAATTAGAAAATGAGGGAAATTGAAATCAAATGGACCAAGAATAATATTCGGGATCCTAGAAAAATAACAAAAAAAATCAAATCTTCAGAAAATAGAAGGCAATAATAAAGATAAAAACTGACATCAATAAAATAAACAAGAACAACAAAGCCATTAGAATTGATCAATAAAATCTCCTTGAAATTTTATTAAGAAAAAAAGAATATAAATAAACAGCATCATTAATGAGATAAGGAGATTTCATTACAGATACAGAGGAATTAACTTTTATAAGATACTTTATATTAATAACTTTGGAAAAGTAGATGAAATGCATGATTTCATAAAAAATAAGTTACCAAAATTAACTCAAGAAGTCAGAAAACCTAAATATGCTAATTTCTGTTGAAAAGACTTCAAAGCTAGTTAAAGATATACTCTTTTACAGAGAACATCAAACCCAGAGAGTTTTACTATTTAGTTCTACCACATGTTCAAGAAATAGACAATTCTTCTGTTATGAATCAGGAAGATACTCAGCTAATTTTATAAGCCTAGTGTATCTTTGACATTAGAATCCTAATAGAAGCCAATGTATTAAAAAATATTCTTTTATGATAAACAAACAGCCATCCCCTAATATTCTTGTGCATGAGAAATAGAAGAAAACTTCCATTAAGAAGGTACAGATATCTTCTGCAAATCTGTAGCAGTGGTGAAATCATCAGAAATACTTCCATTCAAAACATGAGAAAAACAAGGATTCCTAAATATTCAATATTGCACTGGAGGTCCTGGCCAATGCTATATAATAAGAAAAAATTTAAAAAGCATGTGAATATTGGAAAGGAAGACACAATAATGTCATTTTGGTTTTTTGCAGCCAGGTTCTGCAGGAAGTACAAGGTAATCCTTTGAGAAACCATTAGAACTAGTAAGTAAATACTACAAAGTGGCCTAATACAAATAAATGTATAAAAACCAATTGCTTGTATACACCAGTATAAAAAAGTAATAGAAAAAATTACTCAATTTTCATAGCAATGAAAACTATAAAACTATAAAATATGGAAATAAACATCAGATTATTAAGGTGAATAATAGACCTGAATAAATAGAAAAAATATATTTTATTGTTTTGGATGAGAATGCTTAGTATTGTAAATGCATAGTATTGCCTCCAAATTAATTTATAAATTCAACATTTTTATGGAGCTTGTCAAGCTCATTATAAAATTCATTTGGAAGAGTAAATGTGTGAGAAAAGCCAAGATAATGTAGAAAAGAATGTAATAGGTGTGCTTGCCTTATTAAATATCGAGGCATATTCTAAAGCTGTAATAATTAAAATGCAATGAGATTCGTGCCAAAGATTTAATTAGAACACTGGAGTGAGAGTCCAGAAACAGATCTCTGTAGATACAGGTATTCACTTGTGGAAAAATTGGCATTTCATATTAGTGAGGGGAAAGAATACACTGTTTGTTTGTTTTTTAAAGAAATGCTTTTTTTAAACGTTTATTTATTTTTGAGACAGAGAGAGACAGAGCATGAACGGGGGAGGGGCAGAGAGAGGGAGACACAGAATCTGAAACAGGCTCCAGGCTCTGAGCTGTCAGCACAGAGCCCGAGGCGGGGCTCGAACTCACGGACGGGGAGATCACAACCTGAGCCAAAGTCGGATGCTTAACCGACTGAGCCACCCAGGCGCCCCAAGAATACACTATTTGATAAATTGTGTGGAAAAAATTAATTACTATTTGGAAAAAATAAAATTTGGAAAAAATAAAATTATATTTTTAACATTACACTATTCACTAAATTCCAGATGTACTAAAGACCTAAATGTTACACAAAAACAAAACCTAGAAATGTAGTGAAATAAAAAAATAGTACATAATATGCAAAGGAAAATCTTGTGAATTTGTACAGATAAAATTATGTTTATTTATGTCTTGAGAGAGCACATGTGAGAGAGAGAGGGGGAGAGAGCTAGCCGGGGAGGGGCAAAGAGAGAGGAAGAGAGAAATCTGAAGCAGGCTCCACGCCATCAGCACAGAGCCTGATGCGGGGCTGGAACTCATGAACTGTGAGATCATGGCCTGAATGGAAACCAAGAATTGGATGCTTAACTGACTGAGCCATCCAGGTGCCCCACTGTACATATAAAATTAAAGGCTCATATCAGTCAGTTAAGTGTCAGATTCTTGATTTCAGCTCAGGTTGTGACCTCACTGTTATGAGATTGAGCCCTGCCTTGGGCTCTGCACTGGGTGGGCGGGCATGGAGCCTGCTTAAGATTCTCTCTCCCTCTGCCCCTCTTCTGCATATGTGTGTGTGTGTGTGTGTGTGTGTGTGTGTGTGTCTGTGCATACACCTGCTCTCTCTTTCTCAAAAAAAAAAAAGGCTCTTATATGATAAAAAACACCATAGACAAATGAACAAACATATGCTGGTAGAAAATATTTGCAACAGCCGCTCTGGAAAACAGTGTGGGGATTCCTCAAAAAATTAAAAATAGACCTACCCTATGACCCAGCAGTAGCACTGCTAGGAATTGACCCAAGGGATACAGGAGTGCTGATGCATAGGGGCACTTGTACCCCAATGTTTATAGCAGCACTTTCAACAATAGCCAAATTATGGAAAGAGCCTAAATGTCCATCAACTGATGAATGGATAAAGAAATTGTGGTTTATATACACAATGGAGTACTATGTGGCAATGAGAAAGAATAAAATATGGCCCTTTGTAGCAACGTGGATGGAACTGGAGAGTGTTATGCTAAGTGAAATAAGCCATACAGAGAAAGACAGATACCATATGTGTTCACTCTTATGTGGATCCTGAGAAACTTAACAGGAACCCATGGGGGAGGGGAAGGAAAAAAAAAAGACGTTAGAGTGGGAGAGAGCCAAAGCATAAGAGACTCTTAAAAACTGAGAACAAACTGAGGGCTGATGGGGGGTGGGAGGGAGGGGAGGGTGGGTGATGGGTATTGAGGAGGGCACCTGTTGGGATGAGCACTGGGTATTGTATGGACACCAACTTGACAATAAATTTCATATATTTAAAAAAAAGAAAATATTTGCAACATTTGTAAGACAAAGGATTAATATCCAAAATAAATGTAAAAATTTACAAATCAATAAGGAACAAACCATTAAGCCAAAAGGAAAAACATAAGAAAACACAAATAGACAATTCATAGAAGGGGAACTGAAAAGGAGAGTATAAAAAGTTACTCAGTTTTACTAGTAATAAGGGGCATCCAAAATAATACACAAGGAGATATCGTTTTTCACCCATCATATTGAAAAAAGAATTGACATTATTGACTGAGGGGATGGTATGAAGAACGAAACATTCTCATGCTGTGCTTGAGTATAAATTGGTCCAGATATTTTGAAGGGCAATTTGGCAATATCTGCTGAAATAAAAATGCACAGACCACACGGCCAAGGAAAACCAAGAAAAACACAAAAATGTGTAGGGAATTGTATTAATGATGTTCTTTGTAGCCTTGTCAATGATGAAAGGCTGGAAACAACCAAAATATACATCAATAGAAGAGTTAAATAAACTGTGGTAAATCATACTGTATAACAGTTTTAAGAAACTTGAGGTTGATTTATATGGATTAATATGGAAAGACAACCAGGATATATTGACATTTGAAAAAAATAGGTTACAACTTAATATGTATTGTATGATAGGAAACCCCCAAACTCTTTTTAAAAGAAAATAATGCTGTGCATTTTTTACTGATGTGCATTGCAAGACAGCCTGGTCTCAGGTTTTTTGTTTGTTTGTTTTATTTTTTTTGTTTTGTTTTGTTTTTGTAAAATGGTAAGATGGAGGTAGCATATGTCATGGGCTGTTGGGACGATTATATCAATGAAAACGTCTGAAGCACAGAGCATTGCCTGACATGTTTGGTAAGCACTCCTAGGTGTTAGCTATTTTTATGATGGAAAAATATTCTGGATTTCTATACCTCACACTGATTCTTCTGATTAGAGAATGCAGCTGAGATTGAATGAGTATTTCCTAAATAGTCAAGGAGAAGTTTTGCTTTGTCTGGATTGTTTGATTTTTACCAAAAGGATGTATTATAATATTTCTTGTGGAATTACATGAAGATCAGTGGGGAAAGTAGAAATGGTATTGAGAGAATCATTTAATCATTTGACAAAAAAATAAAGATAGAGCCTTACCATAAAGCTAGATCATCTCAGGTGTATTAAAGATTCTATTGCAAAAATGAAACTACAAAAGAATAGGAACAAAGGCAAATGTTGATTTAATAGTGAGGACAGGCTTTTCAACATGACATCAAAGGTGGAGAACACAAGGGAAAAAAGCTGATGTATTAAAATATAAATTGTTTTTCAAATAACGTTACAAGTGAAATTAAAGTTTAAATAAGTTGTGAAAATAATTTAAAATACACGTGCCAAATGGATAAAGCCATCCTTTATTAGTAGCCTTTACAGATTAATGAGAAATAGAAAAATGATCGAGGAGAATAGACACGCAATTACCAAAATTAGAAATGTAAATGGGCAATAAATACATGTAAAGATTGCTTAGCTTTAGTAGTAATAAAGATATGCAGATTTGAACAGTTTTTTCTTATTGGTTGGCAAAAATTTTTTAAATATTATCAGTGCTGCAGGAAGTTTGGTGAAGTTTCACTCAGTAAGACAATTTGCAATAAGGACTCAATGTCTTAAAAACGAGTATATTCTTTGATCCAGTGATGCATTTCCTAGAAATTAGCCAGGTGGAATAAACATGTGCACACAGATGCATGTATAACGATGTTCATTGTGGTATGGCTTCAATTAGTACAAAATTAAAAACTACTTAAATAGCCAATAATAAACTGTTACATAAACCATGGTACATACAAAGTATGCAATATTACTCAACCATTAAAAATAACGCTGTTGAAGACTATCTATTGGAAATATGTTATGAGTATGTAGGTTTTGAAAAAACAAACAAAAAAACCCCTCTGCATGTGAATACGTATAATGCTAGCCTGTATCTCTATATCTTTATCTCTGTATCTCTATATCTATATATTTATGTATGTGAAATATACAACTAGATAAAAATGTACTACAGTGTTAAAATGTATGATCTCTGGGCAGAGATGACATTTACCATTCTCTCTGCACTTTATATTGATACTTTTGTTTGCTAAATGTCACACCAATACATGAATACATTCTTATAAAAATGAATATGGTACAGGGTTGCCTGGGTGGCTCAGTCGGTTGAGCATCTGACTTCAGCTCAGGTCATGATCTCATGGCTCGTGGGTTCGAGCCGCACGTCGGGCTCTGTGTTGACAGCTCAGAGCCTGGAGCCTGCTTTGGATTGTGTCCCCCTCTCTCTCTGCCCCTCCCTCGCTCATGCTCTGTCTCCCTTTCTCTCAAGAATAAATAAAACATTAAAAAAAATGAATATGGCACAGATAAAGCTGAAGCCCCTCGGACCAATTCCTTGCTCCTCCCCTCCGCCCTCCCCACAGGGATTCATTGTTATCAGCGTGGTGTGCAGCCCGACAAGACTTTTCCTACACATATACATACATATATTTCCTCCACTCGTTTGGCAGTGAAGACATCTTTAAAAAAGTTATTTGTATTTGCTCTGAAAATATTCATTACATTTCGTTCGGTATTTAGAACTAATTGAGATCTCCTTACTATTTGCTTCACGACTCCTTCTCCCACTGTTTCCTGCCACCTTCAGTATTTTTATCAATTGAGATTTTATTCCCAGCTTGTTTAATTTTCTTTCAATTAAATGCCTCAATTATCAATTTTACTGATTTCCTTGAGAGCTATTGTTGACTCCCAATAGTCTTAGAGTCTTCTTTTCTTTTTCTTTTTTTCTCTTCACTGCAATATATCTTCAAATAATTCTTCCAGGAAGGGCTTGTGTCTGACAAACTTTGAATCCTTGAATGACTTAAACAGCTTTTATTTTGCCTGAATGCTTGCCTGATATTTTGGCTGGATATAGAAATGTAAATTCAGTATAATTTTCTCTCAGAAGTTTGATGATACTGCTGTTCACTACTCTGAGTTGCTGGAAAGAAATCAGGTGCCACTGTGATCCTTGTACTTTTGCAGGTAGCATTTTTTTTTTTTTCTGGAAGTTTTTAGCGTTCTTTTACTTGGTTCTCTGAATTTCACAAAATGTGTAATTTTAATTACAATTTTATCCCCTTTTATTCTGCTGAGTAGTTACGGAGCCTTTCTATCTAAATACTTGATGTTTTTCTTCAGGTCTTGGAAATTTTCATGTGTTATTTCTCTGACTTTTGTTTTCTTCCATTCAATTCTCTGCTTCCTCTCTGGAATTAAATAGATTTTAGAACTTTTGGATCTACCTTCCAAGTCTCTATCAATGGCTTCCTTCTTTTTCTTGCTGTCATTTCCCCCCCTGTGTTTTATTCTGGGAATCAGCAGTTCAGTGCATCATTGTGCTCTTCAAATGTTAAAAAAAAAAATTAAAAAAAAAAAGAAATAGCCAATTTCCGAGTTACTCTGAAGATGTTATGGTATGTTGTTCATACTTCGTTTACAGTTGACCTCTACTTGTTCTGTTGACTTAATTTACACTCTTCTTAATTTTCTATTTGTTGCATTTGGTGTCCCTTAGAGATTGGGATAGGTTTCCTCAAATGTTTGGTTGTTTTGGGTAGCCTCAGTATTTCTATAATTAGGATTCTTGGTTAAATGTTTTCCTACTTTTAGATGTGCAGTTTAATGAATTTTGACAAACGTAGACAGTTGAGTGAACGTCCCCGCCATCAATAATATGCCTTGTTCCTGTTACCCCCGAGCTTCCCCTGTGCTCCTTTGCAATCTCTCTGCTCCCCCTACCCTAGCAACCACCAACTCGTTCTCTGTCCCTATAGTTTTACCCTTCCAAAATGTGATATAATGGAATCACACGACATGTATCCTTTAGAGTCTGGCTTTATTCACTAGCCACAAGGCTACCGAGCTTCACGTGTTGTATATGTCAACAGTTTTTCCCTTGGTAAGTCGAATTCCATGTATGGATATGCTGCAATTTGTTAATCTATTCACCAGCTGATGAACATTTGGGTTGTTTCTAAATGTTGGTGACGATGCAAAATCACATGTAGGTTTTTGTGTGTACGTGTGTCATCATTTCTCTTGGGTAAATACCTAGGCAGAGGGTTGCTGGGTCATGTGGTAAAAATATGTTTAATTTTATAAGCAACCGTCAAAATGTTTTCCAAGTGGCTATAACTTAAAAAAAAAAAACCTTTTTATTTTGAGATAATTGTAGATTCACATGCAGTTGTAAAAAATAACAGAGGGAGACCACATGTACTCTGTACCTAGTTTTTCCAATAGTAATATCTTGTAAAACTAGTGTACTTTAACAAGATATTGACATTGAAATAGTCCAAAAGATACATAACAGTTCTACCCTGCAAGGATCTCTCTTCATTGTCACCATAGCCCTAGTCCAGACAATCACTAATCTGTTCTCTGTTTCTATAATTTTGCCATTTAGAGAATTATAGAGTAGAACCATATAATATGTAACCTTTTGAGACTGACTTTTTTTTCACTTAGCTTAATTCCTTGGAGATTTATCAAAATTGTTGCATATAATTGGTATATTACTGCTGAGTAGTATTCTAGGGAATGAATATATCACAGTTTGCTTAATCTTTTATTTATTGAAGGGCATCTGGGCTCTTTCCAGTTTGGGCTATCGCAAACAAGTCTGCTATAAACACCTGTGTACAGGTTTTTTTTTTTTTTTTAATTTTTTTTTCAACGTTTTTTATTTATTTTTGGGACAGAGAGAGACAGAGCATGAACGGGGGAGGGGCAGAGAGAGAGGGAGACACAGAATCGGAAACAGGCTCCAGGCTCCGAGCCATCAGCCCAGAGCCTGACGCGGGGCTCGAACTCACGGACCGCGAGATCGTGACCTGAGCTGAAGTTGGACGCTTAACCGACTGCGCCATCCAGGCGCCCCCTGTGTACAGATTTTTATGTGAACGTAAGTTTTCTTTCTCCGGAACAAATACCTAAGAGTGTAATTGTTGGGTCATATGGTAGTTGCATCTTTAGGTTTTTAAGAAATTGCTAAAGTGTCTGCCAGAGTAGCTTACCATTTTGTATTCCCACCAGCAATGTATGAGTAATTCAATTTCTCTGCCTCCTTACCTGCATTTGATATTATCACTATTTTTTTATTTTGCCCATTCTGATAGATAGTTGTCATGATATCTCATGGTGATTGTTATTTACATTTCCCTTGTGGCTAACATGTTGACTGCATTTTCATGTGCTTATATGACAACTGCATATACTATTCAGTGAATTGTCTCAATGTCCTTTGCCCATTTTCTAATGAAATTATTTGTGTTTTGTACCGTTGAGTTTTGAGAGTTCTTTCTACGTATTAGATACTAGTACTTTGCTGGATATGTAGTTTGAAAATGTTTTCTACCAATGTGTAGCTTGTTTTTTCATTCTCTTCATATGTGTTCTTGCAGGGAAAAAGTTTAAAATTTTTTCTAAGATGACACATGTCACTTTTTCCTTTCATGATCATTCTTTTGGTGCAAAGTCCAAGAACTTCTTGCCTAACCCTAGATTCCCCTAAATTTTCTATTATTGTCTAAAAGTTGTATAGTTTTATCTTTTACATTTAAGTTTGTGATCATTTTTGAGTTATTTTATTTTATTTTTTTAAGTGAGAGGCTTAGATCAGGGCTCGGTTTTTTGCCTATGGAGATTTTCTTGCTTCAGCAGCAGGGAATTGCGGTGTCAAAAATCATTTGCATATATTTGTATGGGTCTATTTTTGGGATCTTTGTTATGTTCTGATCTACCACACTCTATTGAAGCTTTGCTATCAGATAGAGTAATTCCTTATTTATTTTTTTATACTTTCTCTTTTCTTTAACCTTCTTTCTCAAGAAATTTTTTAAGTCTTTCTAACATTTGTGCCTTTCCATATAAACTTTAGAATCAGCTTGTCTATGTCTACAAAATTCCTTGGTGATAGCTTGATAGAAATTCCATTAAACCTATAAATCAGTTGGGAGAGAATTGACATCTTTAGTATCTTGAGTCTTACATCCATGAACGTAGTATGTCTTTCCATGTATTTAGGTATTCTTTTATTCTGTTCATTAGCATTTTGTAATTTTCAGTATATGAAGCATGGACATATTTTGTTACATTCATAACTAAGTGTATCATTTTCCTTGGAGTGATTGTATGTGGTATTGTGTTTTCAATGTTTGTTCTTACATGTTCATTGTTGATATATAAAAATCCCAGTGTTAATCTTTGATTCTGTGATCTTGTTCTAGAAATGTTTTTGTAAAGCACTTGCATTGCATATGTGGATAATCATGTCATTTTCAAATAAAGATGACTTTATTCCTTTCCAATCTGTATGTCTACTATTTTTTTTTTTCATTTCCTTTCACATTGGCTAGAATTCCCAGTATTATGTTCAATTAAGGTGGTAAGGGTGACATTCCTGCCTTTTTCCTCATCTTAGAGTGAAAGCATTCAGTCTTTTGTCACTAAGTTTGATGTTAACTATATAGTGTTTTTGTTTATGTTCTTTGCCAAGTTGAGATAGTTCCTTTCTGTTTCTAACTTGTTGAGAGTTTTTATACTGAAGAGGTTTTATATTTTGTCAAGTGTTTTTTCATTGTCAATTGATATGATTATATAATTTTTCTTCTTCAGCTTGTTGAAATGGTTGATTACACTGATTTTTGAATCGTGAACCCCAACTTTGAATATCTTGATTAAATGTCATTTTTGTCATGGTATATAATTATTTTAATCCATTGTTAGATTCAATTTGTTAATATACTTTTGAGCATTATTGTGTCTAATTTCATGAGAGATATTAGTCTACAATTTTCTTCTCTCTCTCTTTGAACTGTTTCTGTCTGGTTTTGGTATCAGGATAATACTGGCTTTGTAAAATGAGTTTGGAAGTATTCTCTTTTTTTTTTTTTTCTGGAATAGATTGTGTAAAATTTATGTTATCAATGTAAATTGTTTTTTACATCTTTGATAGAACTCTCCAGGGAAACCATCTAGGCCTAGAGATGTTTTTCTTTTTTTCTTCCTTTTTTTATTTTTATTTTTTGAAAGTAAGAGGAATTTAAAGTATAAATTCAAATTCTATAATGTTTTTAGGTCTATTCACATTATATATTTGATTTAATTGAATTTTTATAGTTTATGGTTTTTAAGGAATTGGTCCATTTTTTTCAGTTGTTGAATTTAGGGGAAAAGTCATTAATAGTGGTCCCATGTTGTCCTTTAATAACTCCAGGACTTGAAGGGATATTGTTTCTTTAATTTGTGATATTAATGACTTGTATCTTCACTCTTTTTGTCATTCTTGCTAGAGGTATATTAATTTTATTAATTTTTCAAAGAACCAACTTTTTGCTTCACTGATTTTCTCTGTTGTTTTCCTGTTTCATTTTCATGGACTGCTGCTTTGATATTTATTATTTTTTTTCTTTTGCTTCCTTTGGGTTTATTTTACTCTTCTTTTTCAAATTCTTAAGGCAGAAACTTAGATTTATTGATTTGAGTCATTTCCTCTCTTCTAATGTATGCATTTAGTGCTATAAATTTTCCACTCAGCACTGCTTTGGCTGCAGGTCATATATTTTGACATGTTGTATTTTTGTTTTTGTTCAGTTCTATGTTTTTTATTTATTTATTTATTTATTTATTTTTTTTAATTTTTTTTTTTAACGCTTATTTATTTTTGAGACAGAGAGAGACAGAGCATGAACGGGGGAGGAGCAGAGAGAGAGGGAGACACAGAATCAGAAGCAGGCTCCAGGCTCCGAGCCATCAGCCCAGAGCCCGACGCGGGGCTCGAACTCATGGACCGCGAGATCGTGACCCGAGCTGAAGTCGGACGCTTAACCGACTGAGCCACCCAGGCGCCCCAGTTCTATGTTTTTTAAAGTGTAGTTTTCTTTAAGGCTTCCTCATTGACCTATGGAATATTTAGCAGTATGTTACTTAATTTCCAAATATTTAGAAATTTTCACTTCTTTCTTTTTTTTCTTTCTCTCTTTCTCTGTTTTTCATTTTGTTTTGATTTCTATTTTGATTCTGTTATGATCAGAAAACATACTTTGTATAATCTAAATTGTTGTGTATTTGTTGAGGTTTGTTTTATGGCCCCATTATGTGGTTTATCTTGGTGAATCTTCCATGAGGCCTTAAAAATATGTATTTTCTGCTGTTGTATGTATGTATGTATATATACATATATATATATATACATATATACATATATATATACATTGTATATGTATATATACTTTTGAGCATTATTGTGTCTAATTTCATGAGAGATATTAGTCTACAATTTTCATTGTACAATATACATTGTATATGTATATATATATATTACTCCATGAGAATGTGATGGTTGATTGTGTTGTTCAGATCTTTTCCATCTTTTCCTGTCCAGTAGTTCTATCAGCTGCTGAATACATAATGAAGTTTCTAACTGTAATTGTGTATTTATCTATTTATCTTTTTAGTTCTTTCAATTTTTGTTTTATATATTTGGAACTGTTTTTTGGTGTGCACACTTTTAGGATTATTATGTTTTTTTCTGATGGATGGATCTTTTTATCATTTTATCTCTGTTTGTCTCCAATAATTTTCTTTGCCCTGAAGTTCACTTTATTGGATATTAATATAGCCTCTCCTGGTTTTTAGGGGGTACATGGGTGGCTCAGTGAGTTAAGGGTCTGACTCTTGATTTCACCTCAGATCATGATCTCATGGTTTGTGGGTTTGAGCTCTGTGTTGGGCTCAGTGCTGACAGCGTAGAGCTTGCTTGGGATTCTCTCTCTCTCTGCCCCTTCCCCACTTGCTGCTTGCTCTCTCTCTCTCAAAATAAATAAATAAGCTTTAAAAAAATTTAAAAAAGTATAGCCTCTCCTGTGTTTTAGAAATTAATGTTTTCATGGTATATCTTTTTCTATCATTTTATTTTCAATCTGCTTAAGTCACTGAATTTGAAACGAGTTACTTATAAATGGCATATAGGTGGGTCATCATTTATTTATTCACTCTTCCCAATCTTTGACTTTTAATTGGTTAATTTAAACCATTTACATTGAAGTTAATTGTTGATATGTTAGGGCCTATGCTTGCCATTTTACTTTATTTTGTTTTCTGTTTGTTTCCTATTTCTGTTTTTCCATTCTTACCTCTCTATGGGTTATTTAAACCTTTTTAAAAAATTTAGTGTTGATTTATTTATAGTGTTTTTGAGTATATCATTTTGTATCATTTTTTTAGTTGTTACTTTGGCTATCACAATATTGATACAGACCTATAATGGTCTACTAACATCAATATTTTACCATTTGGAGTAATCTTTTGAGTAGAAACTTTACTTATTTTAGGTCTTCCCTTAAAAAAAATATTGTCTTGGGCAGCAGATAGTGTTGTAGTATTTGTTTCAATCATCACACATGATTTAGAACACTCATGAGAAGGATGGCCTATTGTATTTATCCACATTGTCTAGTCTTTCCATTGTTCTTTTCTCCTTCTAGATGTTCTGATATTTCTTCTTTTGTTGTTTCCTTTCTATGAGAAGAACTTCTTAGACTTTATAGGTAGGTCTGCTAGTGATAAGTTCTTTTAGTTTTCCTTTGAGAATTTCTTTATTTCCCCTTCTTTCCAAAAGGATAATTTTGTCGGGTACAGAATTCTCAGTTGACAATTCTTTTCTTTCTGCCACTTCCTTCTGGCCTCCATGGTTTTAGATGAGAAATCTAATGTCATTTGACTTGATGTTCTCCTAGGTAGTGTGTTTTCTTTTGCTGCTTTCATATTTTCCTTCATCTTTAGTTTCAGAAATTTAATTGTAATGTGTCTTAGTATGGATTTTTTTTTTGGGGGGGGGTTATTCTATTTGCTCACCTTTTTAAATCTGTGAGCTTATATCTTTTGCCAAGGGAGTTTTTGGCCACATTTCTTCCAACACTTCTCAGTCCCATTCGTTTTCCTCTTCTGGGACTCCAGTGGTACAAAGCTTGCATTTTTCCAAGGTCCCAGAAGCTTGGTTTCATTTTTTTCAGTTGGTTTTGTGCCTGCTGTTCAAATTGGGTAAATTCTCTTGGTCAGTCCTCATGTTCATTGGTTTTATTTTTGCTCATCTCCATTCCATATTGAGCTTATCCAGAAGAATTTTTATTTCTATTATTGACTGGAAAAAGTCAACTGAAAAGTTTTATAATTTTCATTTAGTTCTTTTTAATAAGTTGTTTCTTCACTGAGATTTTTCTAATGTTTCATTTGTTTCAAGAGACTGTAAACTTGCAGATTGAACCACTTTTATGACAGTAGAACATCCTTGCCGGTTATCTCCTCCAATATCTGATTTATTTCAGCGTTGGCATGCACGGATTGTCTTTCTTTCATTCAACTTATGATTTTCCTGGTTCTTGATCTGGTGGGTGACTTTCGACTGTATTCTGAACATTTTGGCTATTCCATTAGAAGACTATGGGACTCATTTAAAACTTTCATTTTAGCAGGCAGTTACCCTGTTTAGGCTTGGCATGCAGGCTCTGGCCTACTTTTGTGGGCTGTGGTTCCGATGACAGTCTAATTTTCAGAGCCTATGTGGTGTTATTTTGATCTGCTTGGTTTATCTCCTCCCACAGGGGCTCCCACTATCCCTGCTGCTTCTGTTTGAATGGGAAAAAGCTTCCCCAGGCTGGGACATCTGGTAAATCTTGCTAGGAGAGGATGTGTGCTTGTGTGGCATGTGCCCCTTCCTGTGGGATATGGAAAGGGCCAGATGACTGTTGTGGCAGGGTTTCCTTTGCCAGTGGTGCTCTGAATTCATGGTATCTTTGATCGAGTGAGGGGACTCTCAGGTCCTGTGGGGGAGGGGAGCACTTGTTGGTCTGGGGCTGCATGTGATGGTGTGATATCCCTTGCAAGTGCCCCTGGTTGCATGGTATTTCTGGGCGGGGGGACAGAAGTCTCAAGCCTGGTGTCTCCGTTAATTTTTAATCTTTTTCTGTAGCTTTCCCTATGTATTGTGTGTGGGATGGGGAAGAGCTGGCCCATGTTTCCGGGTGAGGGCTCTGGTCATCCAGGCACTGTTCTGCCTGTCTGGAGTGGGTACTCGTGAACATGACCTCTTCTACAGGCCAATGTCTGTCCAGAGTACTGCTTGACATATTGGCCATGTGTAAGAAACGATTGGGGGTGACTCACTTGGCTTCTGATGTAGTTTTCAAATAGTGGTCTTTAGGTGCCCCAGGGACAACACCCTGCCCCTTGGCCCCAAGCCCAGCATACCCCTGGTGCCTTTGCATCATTTGCTATAGTTCTTTTCTGAGTATGTGTTTTCTTCTATCAGATCCTATCTTCCTTTTATATTTCAGGGAATTTTCATGCCTTCTGATTTACTAAGAATATCCCTTCCTATATCCAGCACAATTTAGAAGAATATATATATTATATGTAAAATACTACATATATATAATATTACATATATATTATATGTTTTTTCTAAATATTTTGAGAGTAGAAGTTTAGTTCATCTTCATAAATCTCTTTGTGATCGCCCATGTTTTCTCAAAATTTTCTAAAATACATGTGCATTACTTTTATAATCAATAAAGCCATTTATATGATTAAAAAATATTTTTTTCACGACTGTGTGTCGAACACTGTTCTGGGGGGTAAGCACTCAGAGGCCTCGTCCTGGGGAGATTACAGGGGAGTGAGAATGTGTGCTTTCTGAAGAAGGGCTTCCGGGCAGTGGAAACCCTATTCACCCTTCTGGGGGTGCTAAGCCAGGCCCCCCAGCTGCAGCGCCGGGTTTAGCTGCCACAAGGGCGTATTCAACTGGGGAAGGTTGCTACAAGTTCTCATAGGAGGGGCGAAGCCTTCCCCTTCTTCAAATTGCCAGTGTGTGCAAAATGCTAACACTACACATTTAAGTGACGTATAGATCAGAACAGAATCATAGCTTGATGACATAAATTAAAGTAATTATATTCATTAGCATGATAAAAAATATGCAAACAAATGTTTATTAAATGCAACCATACATCAACTCCAAAGGCTTTGGCGTTGTTTATGTCTTTGTTGCTCTAGCATTTTGTCAAAGGTGGCCTGTCAGGCTGAACTTAATTGACACTAATGACAGTGGGGGAGGCGGGGCCAGCCCAGAGTATCACTTGGCTCCGTGAGCACTGGAGGTTTGGGAATTTGCTAGCGGGCCTCACTTCCCTTCCCAGGGCTGACCCCAGAAAACGCCCTGGGAAAGGAAGGACAAGTCTCCTTGCGTTTACTGGAGGGAGGGCTGCTCACCTCTTCAGGATATTTGTCACCGGGTGGGCCAGAACATGTTCCCAGAAGGGTAGAGATGCATTTTCTCCTATCAACGTCGGATACGATACTTGCCCCTAAAAAGGTCCCTTTTCGGCAAGATCAGATATGTCTTTCCAACCGGCGGTGACTCTCTGGCAAGTGAAAGCCCTCGCCTGTTCTGGAGCCCCCGGAGATGGGAAACAGGCTCCTGATAGTGGGGCTGTTGTATTTTGTGTTGGGTTCTTGCTGGGGAACCTGGCAGGCTGCTCTGATGAGGTATCTTATTTTTGCCAGAAAGCATGTGAATTATACCCACAAGCACAGTCACAGAAAGAGCCAAGTTCCTTAACTGTGATGCTCAGGCGTGTTGGGACACTGTTTTGGCCCTGAGGGCTGATGTATCACAGGTGTGCTTCTGTGTGGGGCCCCTGCCCGCTGTATACACAGCCAGCAATTATTAGCATTGTTTACTATACCCGGAGTGGTTGTTTAGAAAGAGCTGGGCCGGCTACAGTTGTCTAGTCTGCCTGTCTGTCCACCCATCCGTTGTGTGGAGTGGAAGCCAGGCGGGAGTGAGATGTCAGGAGGGGCGGAGAAAGGAATGTGGAGGAGGAAGGAGCAGGGAGAGGGTCCAGGGCTTTCCACTGGAGCCAGTGGCTGCCCCTTCTCCTTTTTTTTTTCTGCCTCTTCCGTATGCTCCGAGTTCTGGGAAAACCGCGGCCAAGGGTAGGAGGGTCTGGCATGGCTCCGGCGGTTGACAGGCTGGGCTATCATTCAGTGTCATCCATTTTTTGTGATTCCACTTTATCCCCTGATCGGAAGGAAGTGAGCTCTCCCTGTCCCTGGGTGCTGGCCGACTTCAGAGTGTCTTTGTAGCAATGGTGACTTCCTAGGTGTCACCAACGTGGGTCCGCTTGCCTTTTAAAGGGAACGAGATGCTACGGAACACGAAACGTGTCCTCTTGGGATCCACCCCATTCCTGCCCTCACTGCAGGACGGGAAAGGTGAAGATGCTGGGTTTTTGTCGTCAGGGTGAGCGCGGAGCGAGGGGACGACGGTCCGGGTGCCCAGCGAGTGCTGCAGCGCTGGAGGCGGGGAGAGCCCTGTGGTGGCCGCCTGGGCACCTCGGGACGGCTGCTGCAAACCCTTATTTCTTCTTCCCTAAAAAAAAGGGAGCCTGCGTAATTTATTTCTGTGGGGTGGTTTATGCTGGGAGGGAAAGAACAGATGTTAAGAAAACAAAGGAAGGCACACCAGTTTTGTTTCTGAGCCAATGGTGATCAATTCTGTATACTTTACTGCCTTGTCCATGTTTTGGGGATGGATATTTCAGGCCATTTCAATCAAAAGTGGTGCCACTCTAGGCTCTAAACAAAGGCCTAGATTTATTTTTTTTCTGGCAGCACAATCCTCAAAGATTACACTTGCTGCGACATTTTTAGCCACGTCAACATTCCTTAGGAAATACAAATATGGGCATTATTTCATGGAGATGGCACCGGGTAATATAATAAAATGGATTTATTTCATCTTAATTTATTTAAAATGTGCATAGACAGAACTGGGATAAAATCCATGAGATGAAATATCTCGTTTGCATGAATATATTGAAAAATTCAGCCACCTTCTAAGCCAAAAAAAGAGGCAACTTCTTTTTTTCATCCTCAGAATAATAATAAGAATAGGTGCTCTTTTTAAAACAAGAAAATATAACCTTGACAGAGAGAAGTGATTCATGTCCCACGGCCCCTGAGAGGGTGTGAGGGGCGTGTGCAGTCGGCCGCTGATGCTCCGGGGTGAACAGTCGGGGGAGAGTCGAGATTCGCGTGGAGGGTTCGAGCGGGGAAGGCGGACTGATAGGCTGCGTGGGTTTCCTGACGTGCTGGCCGCCAGGGGTGCAGTGGCAGCCACAGCTGCCCCTGCCTCTGGCCTCCGGGGCTCGGATGTGCCCGTCGGTGCAGTGCCCGACAGCAGCGCCTGACGCCTGGCCCTTGGGACCATATGCTTGTCACCCCGCACCGCCCCAGGGCTTCTGTGTCCACTAAACATTCAACGCCCTGAGGGGACCCGTGGAGCAGCAACACGACCCAGGAACCATCTCCACTCTCTGACCTTCAGGCCAGGCAGCAGAAGGTTAGGGCTCAGCTCTGTCTGTCACCTGTGGGCTGTGTGATCTTGAGCAAATGTCTTAACCTCTCTGGGCTCTAGTCTCCTCATCTGCAAAATGCATTTGATAGTGGGACCTCTCACAGTCTAGGAGATCTACATGAAATGATCATCACAAGTACTTAGGGCATGTCTGACTTATCATTAGCATTCAGTGAGTGTTCTAAAATTTTCTTATCAATAGAATGGAAATAATCCAATCTCCCAGGGTAGATTCGTAGCAACTATTACTGTTTG
Source organism: Panthera tigris (assembly GCF_018350195.1). NCBI lineage: Eukaryota > Metazoa > Chordata > Mammalia > Carnivora > Felidae > Panthera > Panthera tigris. The sequence goes on from NC_056674.1 coordinate 20,790,922, forward strand.
GGATTGATCCTACTATTGTTTGATGTTAATAACTGCTTTTAATCTATCCCTTCTGGGCTTATGAACGCCTTGAAGGGAGGAATGACAAGTGCTTGCCGGAAGTGTTGGCTAATGCCTGTGGGTTGAGATTTGTAGGTTTTCAGTCTAGGGAAGGTTTGTGCCTGGGAGTGCTCCAAGGGGGGCTGACTGGGCCCTGAGGACCAGCTCTTCCGACGGCCAGCACTGGCCAGTGACGAATGACTGGCTGCTTCTGGGAACCTGGGTTTCCCACCTTTACCCTCCACCCCTGAGCACCTGCTCGTCCTTGGACTGACCTGCTGAGGAGTGTGGAGGCCTCCCTGGTGCCCACCTCCCCTCTGCTTGTGGGCAAAACCCTTTATGCCTGGGAGCTGCCCACATCTTGCTGCCTGCGATAAGGTGTAAAGTCGGTACAGGTAGTCAGGCCCTGCCTTCAGATGCCCAGGCTGGGCATAAACACTCTTGGCACAGGGTCCCTCCTTCTCCAACCGTTTGCTCAGGTAAAGGTGAAGCCAGTGGGTTTCTTGGGGAATGACCCTTACCCGTCACCCCCTGCTTACCTTCATGCTGCTAGGTGAGAGCAGGAGGTGGGATCCAGCAGTTACTCGAGGCGTCTGAGCCGGATCTGATGCCCCTTGAACTCCACTGGGCCCGATTCTATTCAGTCTTTATTCCTGGGTCCTCGGGGACTGCCTGGCAGTGAGCTTGCTCTTTCTGACTGAAGAGGGAAGTTTCGAGTGCCTGGTCTACACTGCCAAGGAGCTGCAGAGAGAGTAGCCATCATCCTCGCTCACCTGTGACACGGAGGCAAATCCAGGTGGGATTTGATGGGCTGACCCTGCTGGGAAGCCGGGGTCACTCTTCACTGGGCCCGTCCGATCGCAGAGCCATCCAGGCCGGCACTCTGAGTGTTCACATGGAGAAACCGAGGCCGACAGAGGGTGCGGCCCTGGCCAGGCACGCCTCATGACCAAGGGGGTGGCAGAGCCTTCTGGTCTGCGGGGGGGTGGAAACTAGCAACACTAAGAACAAAGACCAGATCAAAAAAAAAAAAAAAAAGGATAATGTCAACATTTCCCATAGTTTGGAGAATCATTATGCTGTACAGTGTTGGATCTCAGCTCAGTCTGTTTTTGCCGGTTAAGGGCTTGTGCTCTGAGGCAAGGAGACAGCCCTTGCTGAAGGGCAGCTGGGTCCCCTCTGTGCCTTTTCCCACCAACGTCAAACCCAGGAAGGGACAGAAATCCCTTTATTTGTCCCACTGCTCCCTCAAACTGCCTCTGCCTCCCCTGCAGCAGGAAGGAGACCACGGCCAGGAGGCAAAGACAATAAAAAAAGCTGAAGTGCTGACCTTGGCACGTCTCAGGGCCCAGGGAGTCTGTGAAGGGCTCAGGGGATATTTCTGACAGTGAGCGATGTTCACTTTTGGCTGGTGGAGCTCCAGCCTCCAGGCGGGTGTACCTCACTGGGGACTGTTTGGTCCTGTCTCACACACTTGGGTGGGATTCCCTTCTCTTCACCTAGGAGACGGGTCTCCGACGTTCTTCCTGGGGGCATCTCCTGAAGGCTGGGCTTTGTGCCAAAGGCCTTGGTGGGGGTTGCTGATAGCCGGCCTTCCGGGACTACGTCGGCTGGGAAGGGACTTCGGAGGGACCTCTGAGACACCTGACGATGCCTGGGCAGTTCCGTGTGCCTGGAGGTTCTGTTGTGGGTGGCCCTGACTCCTGCTGATCCAACACCTCCCTCTTCTTATCCTTCCTCAGGCATGGGGTCCGCTCTAGGGCGCCACAGCAGGTGTCTGCCTGGTTCTATTGGTCAGGCGGATCTGACTGATCAGACAAGGCCCTGATCACCTGTATTGGTGCATCTGGGGAAACCTCCTGCTGATGCCCGTGATGCTGTTTCCCTGCTGACGTGAGGTCTGAGTGAGGCTGAAGGCTGGGCTGGGCTCTCGATGTGGGGTGATCAGTGGAATATGAAGTCCAGCGGCATAGACTGTCTGGGGTTCTGGATGTGAATTCCATCCAGGTGCACCTTGCATTCTTGGGGTAGCTGCTGCTCATGGGAGGCCTGCTGCTTTGACCTTAGGGAGCATGGGGGTTGCTCCCTAGATATGAGAAGTCACAGCATTGTCAGTCCCAATCAGAGCCACTCCTGGGCTCAGTCTGGCATGTGCTGAGCCCGGGTATAGACTGGGTGACCATATAATTTCTTGTCCAGGCCAGGGCACTCCAGAGAGTGAAAGAGGATGTAATAAAAACTTTGAAAGTGCAAGGATTAAATAGAGACTCTCCCCGTCCAACTGGGACACAAGGTCACCTTGGGAATAGACAGTTCGGGCACAGCTCAATTCTTAATTTGATCGCTTCCCCTGCCCATGTCTTGGGAATTTTGGGATTCTGGAGTCAGCATGAGCACGGAGGGCCTGTGCAAGCAGCTTTGGTCGGCAGGGTATGAATCTGGGCACTTCCTGGACCCACCAATGGCTCGTTCCAGGAGGCGCGGCTCAGCTGTCCAGGGATCCTGGCTTTGGCTGTGTCCGTGAGGGTGGGGTGGTGAGTTGGGAACATGTGCTGTGTTGCTTTTGATTTGCTTCCCTTTAACTAACTGCCTTAAGGGTGGGGTCTCTCTCTCCTCCCTGTAGTACATGGGCTGGGGGCTCAGGCACCCCTAGGTTTTTATCCTAGCTCTGCCACTTACTGTGACTCAGATCAAGTAACTTATCTGAGCTTCTGTCCTCTCAGCCATTAAACAGGGATAGTAACGGACCTAGCAAGGCTGTGGTGGTGGTGGTGGTGGGGGGGTGATCGTAGTAACTGTAACAACACGTGCCTGTATTTGGCACATAACACATGCTCAGTTATTATTTAGGGTAGTGTTGTAAGTCTAGAAGAAGCTGCTCTATTTTGATGCTCGAATAAAATATAACCTATTAGTATTTGTTTTATTTTACATTTAATTTTAACAAAGTTGTGGGCAGTGAAAATATGCATGGTGTATTATGCATGTAGTAATACATATATAATTAAGCAAAACATGAATACGTTATTCACGTATTGGAGGGCATGGCCAAATGTTTTACCGATAGGTTTATGTGACCAGAAGAAGCTTGGGGACCTCCTTCACGATTAGGACAGGACCACCCATCCAGATCAAAATACCTAAAATTACAGGGGACACACTCATGGAACACGAGGAAGCTGTTCCCATTCATTCATTCATTCATTCAACAGATATTTATTGAGCACCTGCCGTGTTCCAAGCACTCGACAAGCACTAGTGAAAGAGATAAATTAGACAGTATACTGGAAGGTGTAAGTGCCGTTTCAGAGAAGCAGAGTGAGGGGAGCTGGGAGCTGGTGTGTGGTGTGGCTTGTGCGTAATTTAAAACGGGGTGGGCAACATGAGCCTTGGGAAGATGACAGTTGAGCAAAGACGGAGGAGGTGAAGGGCTTGTGTCCCTCCTACCCAAGCGCTGGCTCCTTTCTCAAGGCTGATTTCAGTTCCCAGATCCTAATCTCCAACTCCTCCCGAAATTCTTGAACTCTTGTGGGTCAAAGCAGACTTTCATCACCATGTCACATCTAGGAGACCACCAGCACGTGCTGGTAGCACAAAAACAGACTTTAATGAGCATGGGATCTTTTTCTAGTTAAAAAAACAAAACCAACAAACTTCCAACAACCCCGTGTTCTGGGTTTTTGTTCCTTGGATTCAGACAGAGAGCAGAAGGATGAGTGTTGCTGATAGATGCCGGGTCCCGCGTTGCCATCTACCCGCACAGTGGTGGCTTGTTGGCAAAAGAGAGGAGGGGGACCCTCGTCTGGGGAAGCATTTTTGAGGAGTGTGTGTCCTCCTCTGTACATTTGTCCTGGAGGTGACCGATGTTGGGTGGTGTGGCCCTGAGGGGACTGGCTTTAGCATGACTGGCTGTCGTGGCCCCGCCAGTTGTCCGGAGGGGACTGAGGCTCCGCACGGCTTTACCCCCTGCGCAGGGAAGAGCTTGGGATGTAATCTGGAGCTCTGGTGTTTATGTTCACATTTTTACCCTTCTGATTTATTGTGTCTGTGCAATGGGCTTCTAATACCTGTTCTATCTGCTTTCTGAGGTGATTGTGGAGATCAGATATGATGGAGGCTTTATGAAGTGGGATTCATCATAATGAGTCGGCTGTTTCTCTCTCAGTGGCGTTTGCTACGCCCCCGCTTGGTGTCTCTGTCTTGTCCATCCGCCTCTAACCGTCTTGGCTACGCTTTGTCCCTTGTCCTTCACTGAAAAGTCCGAAGCCGTAGGTCACAAATGACCTTGTCTCTGGCACCTCCAACCCGCTACAAAGTACTTGCTCAGGTACCCCTGCCCCCTGCCCCTGCCCCCCACGCCCCACTTCTCTCTTCCTGCCCCTTCTCTTGAAACCCTGCTTGTTCACCTTCGCTCCATTCGCCTGCACAGCCCAGCATGGCCTGGCTGTTCCAGGTTACTTTCTAAACAGGCTGCGTTATCCCCCGTATTTTTAAAAGCCTCATTCCTGACCTCCTATCTTCCCTACTCATTTCTTTATTTTTTTATCCCCTTAAAAAAGGTGGAGGCTTGTGAAAGCTTACAAAGAATTGTGTATACATGCTATCTTCATAGCTTTACCTCCCACTCGCTTTTTTTTTTTAACTCCTGGGAACTGGCTCTGTTCCTGCCCCTCCTGGTGGCCACTATGTTGCCACACTTGGAAACTGTCAGCTGGTGTCTTCTGGTTTCTCCCTCCTTCCCCCCCTCCCTCCCTCCCTCCTCCTCTCCCCTCCCTCCTCCTCTGAGCTCTGGATCCCCATCTCCAACTGCTTCTTTGGAAGCTCTCTTCAGACAGCCCGGCATCTCCATGTAACATGTCCGATACTGAAACTCTAAATCTTTCTTCCCAGTCTCCCCCATCTCAGCAAGTGACACATGTCTCCACCCCGTTGCTCACTTCCCAAACCTGGGTGTTACCCTTTGTTGTTTTGTGATTGCGTTTGTGAGGTGTGTTTCACGTAGTGTAAAATTAAACCATTTTAAAGTGGGCGATTCAGTGGCACCCTGCGTCTACATTTCCAGACCCCAAAATGAAACCCCATACCTATTCCTTCCTGCTCCCAGCCCCTGGCAACTCCCCATCTGACTTTGTCTCTATGGATTTACCTATTCTGGATGTTTCATACAAATGGAATCACAACGTGCGAACTTTTGCGTCTGGCTTCTTTCACTGTGCATGACGTTTCAGGGTTCACCCGCACCATGGCGGGAATCGGTACTTCGTTCTTTTTTACAGTTGAATAATATTCCATTGGATGCGTATGCCACAATGTGTCTATCCATTTGTCCGTTATTGATGGACATTTGGGTTGTTCTCACTTTTGACTATTGTGAATGGTGCTGTATGACCACGCATGTACACGTATTTATCTGAGCACCTGTTTTTAATTCCTTTGTGTATGTACCTGGAAATGAATTTAACTTTTTACAGTGGCTGTGCCATTTTATACCCCCACCAGCAACGCACAAGGATATGTATCCTCACCAACACTTGTCATTTTTTTTTTTTTTCAATTAAACACTTTTTATTATAGCCATGCTAGTGGGTATAAAGTGATACTTCATTATGGTTTTGATTGGCACATCCCTCATGACTAATAATGTTGAGCATCTTTTCGTGTGTCTGTTGGCCATTTGTATAGCTCCTTTGGAGAAATGGCTATTCAAGTCCTTTGCCTATTTTAAAACTGGGTTGTTTGTCTTTTGGTGTTGAGTTGTAAGAGCTCTTCATATATTCTGTATGCTAGCCCTTATCAGATATATGATTTACAAATCGTATCGCTGAAACCAATCACTGGTTGTTGTTCTTAACCCCCACAGTTCCTTAGACTCCTACTTTCCCAGCTTGCAGGGTCTACCTTAAGGCATACCCTAATCCATGCACTTCTCTGCATTTTCATCATGCATCTCGCAGTCCCCACACCCCCTTTGTTTCTTACCTGGATGATGCTACTGTGTCTAATTTGTCTCTTTGCCTGTATTCTTGTCCCCTTATAGTCTCTTCCCTACCCAAATAGCCATAAATGGTCTCCCCCAAACCCCAGACAGCAGTGTTAGGTTTATAGTGATATTGAGAGGAAGATGTAGAGATTTCCCACGTACATTCTACCCCTACACATGCATAACCTCCAATGTCAACATCACTCACCAGAATGGTATAGTTCCTACCAAAGTTGAACCTACATTGGCACATCGTGGTCACCCATAGTTTATCTTAGAATTCACTCTTGGTGTTGTGTATTTTCTGCGTTTGGGCAAATGCATAATGACATGTATCCATCATTATAGTATCCTACAGAGCATTGCCACTGCCCTGAAAACCCTCCGTGCTCTGCCTTTCATCCCTTTCTGCTCCCTCCCAATCCCTGGCAACCCCTAATCTTACTGTCTTCATTGTTTTATCTTTGCCCAAATGTCATATAGTTCAAATCACTCAGTATGTAGCCTTTTAGATCGGCTTCTTTTCCCTGAGTAATATGAATTTAAGCTTCCTCCAGATCATGGCTTGATGGATCATTGCCTTTTAGCAGCGAATGACATCCATCGTCTGAATGTAACATTCATACAGTTTATTTATCAATAGTTTATTTATCACATCCTGCTTGCTTCCAAGCTTTGGTAATCGTGAATAAAGCTGCAGTAAACATCAGTGTGCAGGTTTTTGTGTCGACGTAAGTCTTGAACTCCTTTGGGTAGATATCAAGGAGCACGATCCCTGGATCACATGGGAAGGGTATTTTTAGTTTTGCAAGAAACTGCTCAACTGTCTTGCAAAACGGAGGTCCCATTTTTTTAACCAGCAGCGAGTGAGAGTTCCTGATGCTCCACGTCCTCATCAGCATTTGGTGTTGTCAAGTGTTCTGGATTTTGGCCACGCTGATGGGTGCACACCCGTGTATCTCGTTGTGTTAATTTGCATTTGCCTGACGACATATGATGTGGAGCAGTTTTTCACACATTTATTTGCCCTCTGTATTTCTTCTCTTTAAAAATGCTTATTTATTTATTTTAAGACAGAGAGAGAGCAAGTGGGGGAGGGGCAGAGAGAGAGGGTGAGAGAGAATCCCAAGCAGGCTCCACACACTGTCCAGAGCCCAACGAGGGGCTTGATCCCACGGACCGTGCGATCATGACCTGAGCTGATATCAAGAGTCAGATGCTTAACCAGCTGAGCCACCCAGGCACCTTACCTCTGTATATCTTCTTAGGGACTCTGGCCCATATTCAAATCAGGTTGTTTGTTCTCTTATTGTTGAGTTTTAAGAGTTCTTTGTATATTGGGATAACAGTGCTTTATCAGATGTGTCTTTTGCAAATATTTACTTGCAGCCTATGGCTTGTCTTCTTATTCTCTTGACAGGGTCTTACCCAGAGCAGAAATTTTTAATTGTAATGAAGCCTGGCTTGTCAATGATTTCTTTTATGAATCGTGCCTTTGGTGCTCTATCTAAAGAGGCATCACCATCCCAACGTCATGTATGTTTCTTCTCATAACAATTCTTTAAAAATCTAAATTAGGGACGCCTGGGTGGCTCAGTCGGTTAAGCATCTGACTCTTGATTTTGGCTCTGGTCATGATCTCACGGTTCGTGCGAATGAGCCCCAAACTCTGCACTGACAGTGCGGAGCCTGCTTGGGATTCTCTGTCTCCCTCTCTGCCCCTCTCCCGTGCTTTCTCACTTGCTCTCTCTCTCTAAAGAAATAAACCTAGAAAAACCCCAAAACCTAAATTAGACTTGGTGTCACATCTACTTTAAACCTCCATAGCCTTCCTGCTGCAGGTAGAGGGGGTTTAGGACTCCTTAATGAGTCCCTGCTTCCTCTCCAGCCTGCTGTCTGCACTTCAGCCATAACGCCCTTCTTGGACACCCCTGTGACACGTGGCTTTCTCCTCTGCCCTAGAACCTTTGTTCACAGTACCCAGCGACCCACCCCATCCCTCTGGTCTTGGCTTATCTGTCACCTCTTCAGAGCAGTCTTTCCCGCCCACCCTGTTAGATCAGGCATCTTTACTGCCTACGTTATCTCAGAAGCTTAGCATTGCTTTTGGAGTTTTAAAGAATCTTCCAGGTGCCTACCATGTGCCAGGTGCTCTGTGCTCACCAGGTTTTTAGAGGTTTGCAAGGCAGGGAAGTTTCCTGTCCCTGTGTTGCTGGCAATCTGGCCTGAGAGACAGATTGTGAAAATAAGTGTGCAAGACCTTAATATGCCATGTGGAGGACATAGACAGGGTAAATAGTGTGGGCTGGGGGAGGGAGGAAGATGGGCTTTCTTCAAGCATTGGGGTGGCCCCCGAGGAAGTGATATTTGAGCTGAGAGCTGATGTGTGAACAGCCAGCTGAACAAAGGCTGGGAGAAGGGCCTTTCAGAGACAGGGAGGGGCAGGGCTGTGTTCCGAGGGCAGCTAAATCCTGTGGCTGTTTCCTGGTGAGGTTGGTAGAGGGTGAGGGTGGAGAGGGGCACGGTGGCAGCAGCAGTCTGGAGCCAGTCCTGTGTTCTCTGGGCCGTGTCTGGCTTTTGCACTACAACGTGCATGGGACACTCACCTGCTTTAACACCGCTGTGCACCCAGCTCCTAGCACCTGTGCTCTGCTGGCCCAGAGCAGGCGTCCACTCGGCATTATTGTTATTAATGAGATTAACTAGATCTCCACCCCACTTCCTTGTTTATATTATTCACGTTCTTACGCAGGTTTTGTTTTTGGGCCACGTCCGAGGGACACTTCAGCTCAGCCCTGGCTGAATTACTGTAAAGTTTGGTTTCGGGCGGTCTGCAGTTCATCAGTGAGTCATGGATGTGCCCCTAGTCCCCCGGGGATTGCGCGGTCGACAACGAAAACTTCCCCTTTTAGTTTTCACTAGGAGTCCTCGGAATCTTCTGGAAGCTCCTAAACCAGTTCCCACCAAAAGCCTGAGTGCTATTTCGGAATCACAACAGCAAAAGCCCTTCTTGGTCCGAAGGTGGAATCTTCTCCAGTTTTGCGGGCTGCTGGCGCCGGGGTTGGGAACAACTCCACAGGGCTCACTTCTGCATGCCTGAGGAGAAGGCTGTGTGTTTTTTATATGCAGCAGGATGTCTAGACGGGGCCATCTTTTCTGCATTTGATGTGGAATCTTTGTTAGGCACAGGGGACCCAGGAGAAGCTCGAATCCAAAACAGCTTCAGCTGAGAACCTTGCCAGGGAAGTCTGTTTTGTAATGAGATCTTTATGTCGGCAGGCACTTTATTAATGCAGGGCCAACCCGGTTTTTTTCCACACGAAATTAATTTATTGGCTGGATTGCTCAGACGTCATTTGGCTCTCACTGGTGCTCCTGGTGCTGGCCTCTTTTGGAAAAGACTTATTATTTTTAAGAACAAGGGTCTCATGATTCTTCCATGGTGTTTTGCTTTATTGATTCCCTTGGCTTCCTTGAGGAGCTGTGTCCACTTTGGGGTGTGTGTGTGTGTGTGTGTGTGTGCGTGCGCGTGGGCCCACGTGCGGGCAGTGCCATGCAGGTGTACTGGAACTTAAAAAAGCTGGGGGCCTGGGTGGGCAGGTGGCATGTGAGGGGAGACCAGGATGCTTGGGAAATTATAGCTCAGCCGTCTATACAGTTATAACCACGCGGATCAAACGGCAGGTGAGCATAGAATGAAACGGGCATGCTTAGAGCCGACTGCCTGGATCAGAACCCCAGCTCTGCCGCTCACCCCGTGTGCGACCCTGTGCACATTACGTCATCTCTCTGTGCCTCGATTTTCTCACTTGCAAAATGGGGGTAACAAAAGTATCTCAGAGTCGTGGGCAGATTGAATGAGTCAATGCACCCCCAACACTTGAAACAGTGCCTGGCATATGGTGGGCACCCTGTAAATGTCAGCTCACGCGGTCATTGTGACCTCTCCTTGGTATCTTTCTTACGATGGGCTATTTACAGTATTTTCTGAGAAAGCCTCCCCCACCTCCTTCTACCGATTGATCCAAGTAGGCTAGGTGTTGGGTATTTATTTATGTTCCATCTGGCTCCTAAATGAGTCACCACAGGATTCTGGGGGCTGTGCCGTGCAGACCCTTGCCAAGTTCCCATCAGCATTTGCGGTGTCTGGCCTCCCATTTGACACCCCCACATCCCCTCCGCCTCTCTCCGTTTTGGAACTGGCCTTGTCTGTGTGCACACACCCACTCCTGCCTCCCGGTGTCCACCCTCCCAGACCCTACCACTCCTCAGGGCCTCTCCATGAAAGCCCCCAGGCTCCAGCTGGGTTTTCTCTCTGCTCTCGCTTTGCTCTGGTGTCGTCCCTGGAAGGCAGAACTGGCTGAGTCCCCGCAGAACCCCCGGGGTCATTCAGGGGCTTCTCCCAGCTGCTTGGTCCATGCCTGGTAAACCCAATGGGTGGGGTCTTTTTAATATTCGTTGAATTAAGGGCAAGTTCCTTTTGAGAAAAAGCTTTTTCTACCAGCTTATTCTTAAATACACTTCTAACAAATTTATTCACCTTTTTATTCATATGTGATAAAAGTCACTCTTTCTGGTGTATAGTTCTATGAGTTTAGGCAAAAGCGAACAGAATTATAATCACCACCACCACAAAGATAATGAACAGATCATCACCCCCATATTCTCTCCTACTGCTTTTTGTAATCATCCCTTCCCCATGCCCCCAACCCCTATAATTACTCATGTTTGAATTGTTTTTTTCAATGTTTATTTATTCTTGAGAGACACAGAGAGACAGAGCATGAGGAGGGAAGGGGTATTGAGAGAGGGAGACACAGAATCCGAAGCAGGCTGTAGGCTCCGAGCTGTCAGCACGGAGCCCGACGCGGGGCTCGAACCCATGAGCTGCGAGATGGTGACCTGACCTGAAGTCAGACGCTTAACCGACTGAGCCACCCAGGTTCCCCTAATTACTCACGTTTTTGGATCCACAGTTTTTGCCTTTCCCAGAATGTCAGATAAGTGGAATCACACACTTTCGTGTAGGACTTCAGAGTCGCCCACGTTCTTGTGTGTCTCAGTACTTTGTCCCTTTGTAATACTGAAGAGTACTCCACTGTGTGGGTGTTTTCTTTCTGTTTACCCATTCCCCGGTTGAAGGACATTTGGGTGGTTTCCAACTTTTTGGAGACTGTGAAGCGCATTCACTACGAACATTTGGATTCAGGTTTTTAGGGGAACGTAAATTTCCATTGCTTTAGGATTATATTTTATAACAGACCGCCTGACGGTTTCCCGAGGTGGCTGTGGCATTTTGTGGCAACAGCGTGTGTGAGAAGTCCAGTTGTTGTGCTACCTCACCAGCCCTTGGTATTCTTTTTATTCTCCCCGCCTTTATTCATTCATTCATTCATTCATTAGTTTCGGCATTTTAGCTAATCTAACAGGAATGTAGCGGTAACTCACTGTGGTTTTCATTGGCATTTTCCTGACGGCTAGTGGGGCCGAATACCTTTTCCAGTGTTTTTTTTTATCTGTTATTTGTCCATCTTCCTTGGCGAAGTGCCTGCTCAAAGTTGGGCCCATTTTTTATTAAGGTGTTTGTTTTCCTATTACTAGGAGTTTTTAATATAGTGTGGATTTGCGTCCTTTGTTGGATATGTGACACGCAGATATTTTCTCCCAGTCTGTGGCTTGTCTTTTTATGCTCTTAACAGTGTCTTCTGCGGAGCAGAAGTTTTTAATTTTGATGAAGTCCAATTTATCATTATTTTCCTTCATGGGCTGTGCTTCTGGTGTCATTCCACCGGTTTTTAATTTATTTTAATTCTCCTCAGACTATGGACAGCATTGGGGTGTGGCTTCCGCACAGCTGTGGTGCAGGGCGGCCCTGCTCTCTACTCTCTCCGCACTGTCCCCTCACAGCCATCGTGGGCCCCAGCTGGCACTCCCGTCCAGAGGAATGTAGTTCTGCAGGTGTCGTTTCTCAGAAGCCCTGGTGGAAGGTGTTGCCGGAGAAGAAGATCACTGAGGATATCTCCCATGAACACGGTGTCCTTGAGTGAGCTGAGTTACCTGCCTAGCCCGTTGCCTTCTCAACTTGTCTTCATTCCAGAAATTTCATCGCCTTTCCTGGCTCCAGTCTTTGCCGGGGCCACTACAGTCCACCTCATGGGTTTCTCTAACTTCGAATGTCAGGAAACAAGTTTGAGCCCCTTATCTTACAAAAGGGTTTGGGACTTAATGCAAATTGTCTAGGGGGTGCTAGGCTTAAAAATCTGCAAAAATCTCATTTCCCCTTAATTGCAGCATACTGATCACACACCCGTTTCCACATTGCCTGGACAGGAAAATTGGCCTCAGTTGCCTGACACTCTTTACTCCCTGAAATGGGACTTTTTAAAAAAATATTTGAGAGACAGAGAGAGAGAGAGAGAGACAGAAAGAGAGAGAGAAAGAGAATCCTAAACAGGCTCCACACTCAGTGCAGGGCCTTATGCTGGGTTTGATCCCCTGGCCCTGGATCATGACCAGAATCAAAATCAAGAGTCAGATGCTCAACTGACTGAGCCACCCAGGGCTTTCCAGAAACAGGACTTTTAAGTGCCCAGCTCAACGGACCTCTTGTTTGACCTTTGCTCTGACTGTGCTATGTTGTGCTGGCTGAAGCAGAAATTAGGCATCGGTGAGTTCTTTGTGTCCAGCTTTGTTGGAGTAGATCTAGGAGGCATCTGTGTCTCAGTGCCCAGGGAATCGGAGAGCCCTGGAGCCTGGAGGCCGGGCTGTGAAGCATGTCTCTCACATCTGAGTAATGTGGCCATTGCCACCGGTTTTGCTGAGCCTGTAGCACTAATGTTCAAATGTCAGCCGGTCCCTCCAAGTGAACCTGAGCCAGAACTCTGCAGTGTGGTCGATGACTTGTGTGGTGGGAGGCAGAATCTGGACCATCACTGCCGTCAATGCAGACACAAAGAAACCTCTTCCTTTGTGTGGTCTTGATCGCCGCCCCCCCCTCCCCCCCCCCCCCCCCCCCCCGGGACTCTCTCACATGATGCTTGGGGAGAGGGGATCGCTTCAGACCTTGAGCATCCTTACCTCACTCTGAGACATTTTTCCCTGTCCAAGCCTCCAAAACAACACAGCGACGTGTAGTGGTTGGGTGACCTTCTGCTGCGGTAATTCCCTCCTTTGGGCATTGAAATTGATTTTCTTCCTCGCGGCGTGTAAAGATTCAAAGCGTGCCCCTTGCTCCCCGTCCCAGGAGGGTCCCTACATCAGCGGTGGAGTCGGGGACGCGGCGAGTGCTGGCCACCGGTGCTGGGGGGAGGGCTCCCTGGAGCATCTGCCAGCTCCTCAGCTCCGTCTGCGTGTCCCCGGGTGTGGGGACCGGGCACAGGTTCTGCGGGGTCAGAGCGGGCCAGGTTTGCAGCGGCTTCCTTGCCAAACTGGATTTTAATAAATAAGAGCCAGAGGCCCCTTATCTGTCAGTGGTACCTTCTTGGAAATCCTGTGTTAGTGTCGGCCCCCAGAGAACTCCCGGTGGCCTCTCCTGTCCTGGACACCAGGCCCCGCCCTCTCTCTACAGAGGAAACCCCAGGTGTTGGGGGACACGATGGAGTGCAGTCCCTGTGCTTTTCCAGAAGATCCAAAGAGGGCAGCTCCCGTCCGCATTTGTGCCCCTCCACACCTTTTTCCTCTGCTGTCACGGTGGCATTTCCAGAAGGCACATGGGATCCTGTACTCCCGCGCTTAGAACAGCCTCTTTTATTGAGCAAAAGCCCAAACACCTTCAAGTCTATTGTCAGGCAGCCCTGGGTTAGCATGACTGTCTTAGGGCCGTTTTCGTGTCCTGACAAGGTACTCCAGACATACTCTCTGCCTTGTGCCCCACCTCCTTCCATGTTCCTCCTAGTTTCAGCCTCAGGGGCCTGCACTTCGTGGATCACACCCCCCCTCGCCTGCCCCTCCAGGTCGGTTCGGGGCTCAACCCAACAGATATTTTCTGCAGGGAAAAGGGGCGGCGCAGTCTCCCCCACGGGGGCATCCGTGCTGGTGGCAGGACACAGACAATGAAGAAGCAAATAATACGCAGGATCATGCAAGGCTGTGAGGCTTGCAGGGTGGATGCAGGCACGCTGTACATGTGGCCAGGTGTGGAGACATTTGAGCCGGGAGGAGCCCAGTACCTCAAGGATCTGGAAGGCAGTGCTCCAAGAAGGGAGAATAGGAAGTTCTAAGGCTCCGAACTGAGCAAAGGCTTGATGTGTCCGTAGGAGCCCAGGAGCAGAGGCGAGGCTGACCCGTCGGGCACACAGAGGGGATGGTTTCCTCCGCCCTCTCTTCACCAAAATGATTTTCAGCAATAATTCAGAAACAAAGCAAATAATGGTGATGACCAGAAAAGAAATGTAGACAGAGAAACGTCTTCTTTTGCTGAACTTTGTGTGAATCATCATGTCAGAAAAAAATTAGCTGCACAAACAAGAAAAATACGTAATAAATACTATAAAATTACATGAATGTGGAAAAAGTTATTCCTGCGTATTGATCTGCTGACGTAGTAAATAACAACACCAAAGTTTCTCATTTTGAGCCTTGGTCCCTGCAAATGTGCCCATGGCTTTGCGTACATTTTCATATATTCACGTTCGGTAATGTCCACGGCCGGATTGGTCTGTCTTTGCCCGTGGATGGGTGAAGAGCACCTCCTTATTAATTTTAATTTCGAAGAGTTTCCTTCACATGAAGCAACCGATATACAGGTATAGTTATGAACAGTCTTCAACATGAGGATAATTTTGGCAAAGATTTATAAAAATTCCATTTCAAATGTCTGTTCTGGTTGAAAAATCACTAAAATATCATGACCAGAAAATTCATCACTAACTTCTACTTTTTTACAATGTTTTTAATGTTCTATTTATTTTTGAGAGAGAGACAGAGCACAAGTGGGGGAGGGGCAGAGAGAGAGGGAGACACAGAATCCGAAGCAGGCTCCAGGCTCCGCGCTGTCAGCACAGAGCCTGACGCGGGGCTTGAACCCACGAACCGTGAGATCATGACCTGAGCTGAATTTGGATGCTTAACTGACTAAGCCACCCAGGCGCCCCTCCAATTTCTATTTTATTCAGTAAAAACTTACAAAGGTTTTTCTTCTTTTACAAAAATCAGGAAGAGGGTTGAATAATAGTGAACATGACATGATTGGTTCCATTGCTTTAGACGGAGCGTCCAATTCTGGGTGTGGAAGGATCAAGGCTCCTAAGCTTTGCTCTTTCAATTTCTTCTGGAAATTTTAGAGCAGTGTCTTTTGTCATTTCTCCTGGCATTCTTCTTTAAAATTTGATTCTTTTTCTATTTAATTGTCCATTTCCTTGCGTTTGTTTGCTGCAGAATTAATGGCCTTCTCCACAATCTCTGGGCATAGATCTCAAGGAACAGCATTGATGCTTGATGTTTCTTGATTGTCCAAGGCAGGTTTTGGCTGTTGGCAAATATTTTCATGACCAATGAACCTCATTTATAAATTCACACGAGGATCAAACTACCATATTGTACCATTGCTGTAAGATGTTATTTTCTTAATTCTTTTTGCTTTTCAGACAAATAATCAACAATGGAAAATAATGAATTTCAATCGTAAAGACTCGACTTAAATTCCATAAATCATGCATGAACTGAAATTTGCACTCATAAACCAAAAGGGTCACACCATGTAGTGCACACTCTGTTTTAAATTTTAAATACAAAAGAACTTCCAAGTGATCACTTACGAAGACAGAGCTGAAGTCACATAAATTCTGTTTCTTCGTCACTGCAGTCACGAGGCTGTCACTGTTTATTTCCAATCTACTGTTGCAATGCAGGAGCATGGGTCTATAGGGCTTGAAGACAGGGTCCGTGCTCAAAGTGAACTTGCCCAAGACTGGACTGCTACAAACTTACTCTTAAAACAAGTGTACATAGTTGAGTTCATGTGTCTCAGGGACCTCTGTATAATCGGGAGTTATTTGATTTAACTTCCATGTAGAGTTCAGTGGGTATTAAAATGTTAAAATGATAAGTACGTGTTAATTTGGAGCTTGCATGTATATTATTAAAGCTCAAGGTCATGGAAATAGGTGTTTAGAACCTAGACCCGACAATGTTTTTTGGGGGAGAAGGAGTATTTTATCACTGATGTCATTTGGGATTGCTGGCACATGGCAAGAAAGTGCTCACAGACAACGCAATCCCTTTCTGCTTGCTTCTGGGGCGGTTGCTTTTCCATTGGCAGGATGGCTGGTGTGTTTGGAGAGCAGGTGAGTGACGGCAGGGTGGTGAGAAATGAGGCGGAAGGCACTGGCCGGAGCCAAGTACTGAGGGATCTTGCAGGCCACGGGGATGAGGCGTGGCTTCTTTCTTAAGTACAGGGTGCTCTTACGGGGCCAGGTGGACATCCCTACCACGGCGCATGAACAAGTAATCAGGAAATTGGGAAACAGTGGGATGTCTTTCCCGACAGACCATAATCTCCTTAAGGGCATGAAATATATTTCATGTATCTTTGTAAACCCGATATTCTTTTCACTGCTTATAGGAGCCTGAATGTTCAGACATTAGCCAGGCCGTGTCTAAAAATTGAACTCTGACCCACAGTCTGCAGCATCCAGCCCAGGAAACGAATCCATGATCTATAGCAACCAGTCCAGGAAGCCAAGCAGTAACCCCTACAGCGTTTACCCTCAGATGGGTAGGATTTGATTAATAACTGTCAGCGTCCCTGACTTTTGCCCCTGCTTCCCATTTAGGACCGACTGGAGAAAGCCAAACATGTGCCTCTCACCAATCACCCAGGATGCCCTGCTTCGAGGTGGCTTCCCCAGGCTGGCAGGGTATCCCCGAAGACTTCCCTATTCCTACTGGCAAGCGTTCCAGTCCCGTTTGCCTTTGAGTCTCTGCCAAACCCAAGAGGCAGCGGCGGATGCCCCTGGCCGTAGCAAGCTCTGAGTACGTAGCCTTTGCGTCTTCTCATTTGGGTGATTTTCCTTTAGGAATGAATTAGTGAGTTACCGTGCTGTCATCAAGAAGCCAACCGAAGTCATGGCCGAGAGGAAACTGAGGAGGAGGAGACTAACAACAGCAGGAATGGCTGAAGATAGAGACAGTGTAGGGCTGCTGGTCAACAGGCACATCCTCCGGTGTCTCTCTGTCTGGTCATGTTCTCCAGATGCCCGCTCCTTTCTCCACATGGGATCCGCCTCTGCAAGGTCAATTCTCACCTGCTTTCTTCGCTTACGAGACTGTGTGCATCGCTCCACTTCACAGTAAATTCTTCAAGGATGCAATTTTAAATTTTTTTTTTTAACGTTTATTTATTTTTGAGACAGAGAGAGACAGAGCATGAACGGGAGAGGGTCAGAGAGAGGGAGACACAGAATGGGAAGCAGGCTCCAGGCTCTGAGCTGTCAGCACAGAGCCCGACGCGGGGCTCGAACTCACGGACCGCGAGACCATGACCTGAGCCGAAGTCAGACGCTTAACTGACTGAGCCACCCAGGCACCCCAAGGATGCAATTTTAAATGGTTGCATGGTATATTCCATGAGGTCGAGTGGAGGGTTGCTTCAAGTTTAAGGCATAAAAGTCCAGAGTCAAAGTTTGCACTAAACTGTCAAGTTTTTTTTTTTCTTACAGGTTTCCAGATTCCTCTCCTTAAAGGTTAGAGAAATTTGCCCTCAGATTCAAAGTGTATGGGGCATATACACTTCCTCCTTTTTCCGCGTTGTGTTTAACAGTCTTTTTCGATCTTTGTCGATTTTAAAGCCCGAAAGTGTTACTTTGTATTGATTTACATTTCTTTGGCAACTAATGGGCTAAATAACTTTGTTACGTAGTCATTGAGCATTTTATTTGTTTTATTTTTGGATAAATTTCTTGTTCATGTCCTTTCATGTCTTTTTCTGGTCCACTTCCATATGGTTTTAATGCATTACATATACATTACATATACAAGTCAGTGGAAAAGTGCTATCTTTATAATAAATACTATCGGAACCCGGTATATCTCTTCGTTTATCTACACCTTTTTGTTTTGCAGATAGGCATACTTCACATTTATTGTTCAGTTTACTCTAATGTATTTAGATTTTCTATTGTGATTGTAAATTATACTATTTTGTATTATTAACTATGGTTAGTTTTTAGTGGTCATGTGGATACATAGGAAAGAATATTTAAAAAATATATATATAGGGGTACCTGGGTCCCCCTCAGGTGGTTCAGTCGGTTAAGTGTCCGACTTCGGCTCAGGTCTTGATCTCGTGGTTTGTGGGTTCGAGCCCCACATCAGGCTCTATGCTGACGGCTCAGAGCCTGGAGCCTGCTTCCCATTCTGTGTCTCCCTCTCTCTCTGCCCCTCCCCTGCTCGTGCTCTGTCTCTCAAAAATAAATAAACATTAAAGAAATTAGTATAACTGGCTTCCACATTGACCTCTCTTAGTTGTTCTAATGTTTATTTTCAGTTGATTCTCTTGGGTTTTCAAGGTCACCAAACATGTTGAGAAATACTAAAAAATTTGCCTGTACCTTTCCAGTAGTTGTAAATCTCACATCTTGTCTTTGTTTTACTGAACTGTCTAGAACAGGCACAACATTGCTGACGGTGATCAGAAGCGCCCTTGTCCCATCGCTCACTTGAATGAAATGACCGTCACGTGTGATATTGGCTGTGGTTTGCAGTAGATATTTTGTATTGTTTTAAGGTCAGACTCTTTTATTCTGAATGTATTGAGTTTTTATCAGGAGGATATTGAATTCATACCATGGAGCCTTTTCAGCCTCCAGGACTACGTTTAGTATGCACTCGCAGCTTTCTAACTCCGTATTCATTCTGTGTTAGCAGCTGACATACTACTGTAAGGAAGAGTCTTTTCTTTCCACCTTGTTTTTTAAAAATGTTTATTTATTTATTTTTGAGAGAGAGAGAGAGAGAGAGAGCACAGCTGGGGAGGAACAGAGAGAGAGAGGGAAAGAGAGGATCTGAAGCAGGCACCAGGCACCGAGCTGTCAGCACAGAACCCGATGTGGGGCTTGAACTCACAACCTGTGAGATCATGACCTGAGCCAAAGTTGGCTGCTTAACCGACTAACCACCCAAGCGCCCCTTCTTTCCACCTTCCTAATGAAAAAAATTTATTTATTTATGTGTCTATCTATCTATCTATGTGCTTACTGATTTATATCAGTATGGATTCATGGACTCAATCTATTCAGTGGTTTATAATCCATTATTATCATTATATACAAAATATTTTGATCTTAAAATTGTCCCAGGTTTGGCAATCGGGAGTCCCTTCCATCTGGTTCTTCTTCTCATGACTCTTCAAGCACTTTATCACTTTCTGGTATCGAAAGATGTCAGTTCGTGTTGTCCTCCTCTACCCTGGCTCTAGATTCAGTTATTTCTCCAAGGAGCCTTACCACAAACAAACAAACAACAAATACTGATCCCTAGTTGGTGGTACTTCAGGTTGGTGTCCTTTTTCCTGTGAATTAGAATTTTGAAGCTGACTTCTGTGAGGTCTAGGTTTGAGCAAACGAATACCTATATTGAGGATAATGGCAGTTGAGTTTCTCACTGTTGAGGGAATACGGAAAGGAAGAGATCAGAGGTGTGCTGTGTTGTTCTGGATTCAAATGGAAGGTGCCAGATGAATCTATGGTTTTTAAAGTCATCTCTCTCTCTCTGTCATCTATCTACCTATGTATTTATCATCTATGGATACAGAAATAAATACTGATGCCTGAGTAATATGTGTGTGCACATGTGTGTGCGCATGCATACGTGTATGCATATGTGTATATGCATGTATGTGCGTGTGTGTACAGGCGAGTGGGCACGTGTGTACATGTGTGTGCATGCATATGTGCCCATGTGTATGTATGTGCATGGGCATGCATATGTGCATATGTGCATGTGTGCACGTACACTCGCTTGTGCATGTGTGTAACACGTGCGTGTGCATGTGCATGTGCGGGTGTGCACATGTGTGTATGCACGTGCACGTGTGTATGTATGTGCGCATGCATGTATGTGTGTGTACACACACGTCCTTCCCAGCTCAGTCTGCTGAGAGGACTTAGAAGCAATGACGCACCAAAAACGAACATGTCTATTGCTAAGATCTTGATTTTTAATTATTAATCTCAATTAAATTTTTAAAAGTTTATCCTTCTTTTGTGCACGTTATATTATAGGGGCCTTTTGTAAAGGTTCTGCAGCACTTTACCCACTGCATTCTGTGTAGCAGCACTGTCCAAAGCACTGTCCAATAGAACTTTTTGCAACAGAAGTGGGATGCACGTGATCTATGGTATCCACTAGGCACGTGAAACGTGGTGAGGAAGATTGTAGAAGTGATTCTTCATTTTCATGTTAATTAGTTAAGATTCGAATTTAAATAGCTACCTACGGTTAGTAGATACCATATTAGACTTTTGGGTATACGATTTGAAAGACGGGTATGTGTATTCAAGTTTATCAATAAAATTGTTCAAATGCATTTTGTTCAAATATCATATTGGATCTTTGGGTTTATGACGCTATGTGTTCTATAGAGACACAGACAGATGTCAGTTAATTAATAATATTAACCAAATCTTCTCTAGTTTTTGTTTATATATCTGGTGAAGACGGAGTGAAAATCGTTCACAGTGACCATTCTGCTTCAATACTTCCTTTGTTAAATATTAATATTATCATCCCTGATTCATTTTTGTGTCTGCATGGTAAGTCTTTGCCCGTCACCTCATTTGGCATTTAGAAAGAACTCAATATTTATTTGTTGAATGAATAAATGCATGAATGCATTTTGTAAACTTTCCGGGACATTTTGCTGTAAGTGTGCTCCTTTAAAATAGCACAAAGCTGGGTTTTGTTTGTGACCCAAACTGAGTTTTTTAAGAGAGAAATTAAACTCGCTTACATTTTCATGTGAAATGAAAGCATAGGCATGTAGGTCCTTCTGGCTAAGGGTCCTGGGGATCATCTCGCCTTGAAGGGTTCCATACTCAGGTGGCCTATGGAAGATGTTGCCTGTGTAATTATTGCTTCCCTACTCCCTTTTTCTTTTCAGTTTGAACTACTTGTATATCCTGTTTAACCATCCTCCTTTTCTTATTTCTTTCTCATTTTTTGTCTATTGGCCCTTTTTTTTAGCCCTGGTAATATCTCTTGAACTATTCTTTTAATTCTCCACTTAAAAATTTATCAATCATACTTCTCACCCCAAAAGCAATTTTTTTTTGAGATTTTTTCCTTTTAAGACTGCCTCCCATAGTTTCATAGTTGAAATGTTCTCTTGGAAGAACACCTAAAGACTACATTTTCCTCCTGTTTCTTGCACTAACTCTGCCATATAATGTGACATTTGCTCTAATTGCACAGATGAATGTCTATATCTTGAATGGCTAAATATTTCTACACGTCTCGTGATTTCTTTCTGTTTTCTCGCCCATCCAGGGGAGGTCAGAGGGTAATCTGGTAGGGAGTTCTGGAGAGGATGTCAGGGCTCCTGTTTCAATCTGTCAGTTTCAGTGGAAGGAAGGAGGGAAAGATTTAGATTTACCATGGTTTTCTTTTGCCAAATTAGCTTTGATGCCACAGCCAGAGTCCCCAGGCAGGTGGTTTCACCTTCCTGTTTCCTGTCGGTTGTGGCAGGCCCTGGTTAATGAGAATAGTGTCCTCCTTCTCTATTTACTGTGACGGCAGAGGCTGAGAGGCGTTTTATGTCCTTAACCATCCAGAACGTGTGTGTGCTTGTAGGGTTTGGACAATATAGGAGAGAAACTACGTTTATTTTTTTTAAAGACAAAATTTTTTTAAAGTTTATTTTCAGAGAGAGAGAGAGAGAGAGCACACAAGTGGGGCAAGGGGAGAGAGAGAGAGAGAGAGAGAGAGAGAGAGAGAGAATGAATCCAAAGCAGGATCTGTGCCATCAACGCAGAACCCAATGTGGGCCTCAAACTCATGAAGTGTGAGATCATGACCTGAGCCGAGATCAAGAGTCAGACGCTTAACTGACTGAAATACCCAAGCACCCCTAGAGAAACAAAGTGTAAAGACTGGAGCAGAGAATTCCCTGAGATTGAGGGTAGCTCTGCAGAGAATGAGGTGCCCCCACCTTCCCTACCTGGCCACCAGTTTGACCTGCACCCTTGTGCCTGTGGGGATCAGGGTCAAGTTGGCTCAACCCAACGGTGCTCTTTTTGTTCCCTTTGCACCTGTTTGTGTCTAAAGCTCCAGTTCGACCAAGTTCGGGGTTGAGGAGTGAAAGCATGAAGTTTGGTTTGATTCAGAACATAGAAGGCCGACCCACCCAAACTGAATTCTCAAAGCACCACGCTTTCTAGGGCCACATCCAGCCTAATCTTGACTTGACTGGTGAGAAGTGGTAAAGGTGACATTGAACCTCTCTGCCCTCTCCCAGAGGTGAGGGCTTCCTTGAACCGGAGGTTTTTTTTTTTTTTTTTCCTTTCAAGTTTTATTTGTTTATTTAGCATGAATTGGGGAGGGGTAGAGAGACAGAGAGAGAGAATTCCAAGCAGGCTTCATGCTGTCACTGCAGAACCGGATGAGGGGCTTGAACTCACAAACCATGACATCATGACCTGAACTGAAATCAAGAGTTGGACACTTGGGGCGCCTAGGTGGCTCAGTCGGTTGGGTGTCCAACTTCAGCTCAGGTCATGATCTCATGGTTTGTGAGTTTGAGCCCTGCATTGGGCTCTGTGCTCACAGCTCAGAGTCTGGAGCCTGCTTCGGATTCTGTGTCTCTCTCTTTCTGTGCCCCTCACCCCCTTGCACTCTCTCTCTCTCTCCCAAAAATAGATAAATATTGAAAAAAAAAAAGAAGAAAAAGAGTTGGGCACTTAGCCGACTGAGCCACCTGGGTGCCCCTGGAGGTATTTTACTTTGAGAAGGGGTACCGGAGGTGTGGGGAAACGCTGGGTGTGCATCATGCCTGCTGCCCAGACTCCAGCTGGGATACTCCAGCTTCTCTTGTCCTAGCATCTGGCTGAACAGATGTGCCTTCTGACCCCAAGACCTGCCTTGGTGACCATGCCCATATGCACCTATGCATTCTTAGGAAAAGAGTGGGGCTCTGGGGCCAAGTCTGGACTCTGCCGTTTGTGGGATCTGGTCGAATTTCTGGGGTTTGGCCTCTCTCCCATGTGGGATAAACATCTCAGTTTCATTGGATCAGCCTCCTCAGGCTTTTTGCCATATAGTGAAGGGCACACATTGGGTTCTCAGATCATAAATGCAAACCGGTCTGTATATATTCACCTGGAGGCAAAACAGCACAGTAGTTGGGCTTGTAGGTGTCAGACTTGGAGCTGCCTGGTGTGAAAAATTCTGGTTTTCTCCTCACTGGCTGTAGGTCCTGAGTTTACTTGGCCTCTCTGAGTCTTAGGTTTCTCATTCGTAAAATGTGGATGAAATACTCCTTAGTGCATAGTTCTTGTAAGAGCATCAAATGAGATGTGTATATAAAAACACCAGCACACCGCCTGGCACATGGTAACAACCCCATAAAAGGCAGACATTTTAAATTAAAAAACAAACAAACAAACAAAAAACCCTCAGCACTTCCACTTGTTGGTATCCGAAGAAAGAATAACGCAAGTACACAGGGATGTTGATTGCAGAATTGTTCCTAGCACAGTGCTAAACACCGAAACAACCACCTAGATGTTCATCAGCAGGGTGATGGGTAAGCAAACGCTGGCGTGTCCTTCTACAGGACCCTGTGCGGCTGCCGCAAACACTCAGGGGGCTCTCCGTGCGCCAACGTGGACACACGTCTACCACAACATGGTAGAATGATATTCAGTAAAAAACAAAAACAAAAACAACCCTCTGAGACAATGTGGATCTCCACGCGGGGGCTGGCCTCACAGGCATGTGGCTGAATGCTGGGCATGCAAATCTCTGCTAAGGCAGCCTTAAGCATTTTGAAATTTTTAAAAAATGTTGCCACTCCTAGTGATTTAATCTTTGAGCAGTGTTTGGTAAGTGAAGTCTCATGGCCCATGCGCACGAGGGGCTGTATCGGTTGAAACATGGACCGGGAGCCGGATGCAGTGGTGACAGCAGTGGCCACGGGAGGGGCTCCACGTGGGAACCGCGCTGGGAGCCGCAGTAGGAGGCCAGCTTACCTGTCCATCCTCGGAGCTGGTCCCTGTGGCGTCTGCACAAATATTAACTCTTTGATCTGAGTGCCAGGATGGGAGCTGTAAATGCCCAGGCAGTAAACCCTGTCGGTAAATTACTATGAAATAAAAGTTCACACGTGGAGATTGTGGACATTATAATAAAGCATTATCAGGGAGTTATTCGAATCTTCAAAGACTAAAATCTCTGCTTTCTTATAAACTGCTACATTACAAAGCAGATATCCACAGGCTTGGATGGAAAGATTGTCCCATTTGATGGAAAAGAACACTGCTTTGATAGGAGCTTCCGAAGAATCAATTCTTAGCGAAGGGGTCAATTGTAAAATTATTTTTCCCTAGTAATTGAAGATACAGTGATAGACTACATCAACAGGCATTTTGACTGTTGACTGTTGACTGACATATACAACTGTTGACTGACATATACAAATGATGGAGCTACTTTCAGTTTCTTGTATGACCTCCACCAGTTACAGGAGATGTCAGAGGAAACATTAAAATACCGTTGTACGCATTTACATTGAAAATTAAATTCAGACTTACATAAAACTGATTCTTTTTTTAAAAATTTTTTTTAATGTTTATTTATTTTTGAGACAGAGAGAGACAGAGCATGAACGGGGAGGGTCAGAGAGAGGGAGACACAGAATCCGAAACAGTCTCCAGGCTCTGAGCTGTCAGCACAGAGCCCGACGTGGGGCTCGAACTCACAGACCGCGAGATTGTGACCTGAGCCGAGGTCGGCCGCTTAACCGACCGAGCCACCCAGGCGCCCCACATAAAACTGATTCTTATGAAGAGTTAGATCTTTTTAGAAAAATTGTTCCATGGGAATCATCAGCTCTAGATGTCCTAAAATTTGTATTTCAAAATAATTTATCAGAAATGAATTCCAGGGCTGTCAAAGCCTGTAAAAGACTCTTCAGAACTCCACTAACATTTGTATCAGCAGAAAGATCATCCTCAAATTAAAAATGATCAAATATTATTTGCAGTCTCACAGCTGGCAAGGTTGATTGACTTCACTTTCAATTGTATCAATTGAAGATGAAGTTGCTAAAATTTTTGAGGACCTGATAAATGATGCTGCAGATATTTGCAGAAAAGAGAGCCAGAAAATCTCATGATCAATCAAAATATCAGATTAATAAAGTATTATTTATTGTATTATATAAAATTATGACACCAGCTTTTTTTTTTTT
Source organism: Panthera tigris (assembly GCF_018350195.1). NCBI lineage: Eukaryota > Metazoa > Chordata > Mammalia > Carnivora > Felidae > Panthera > Panthera tigris. The sequence continues at coordinate 20,816,343 of NC_056674.1, forward strand.
ACAATTTGTAAGCTGTGCTGTTACTCATGTAATCATTTGCCCCATTATGTCTAACAAGTAACAGAATTTTTTTTTATTAAAAAAATTTTTTTAATGTTTTATTTATGAGAGAGAGAGAGAAAGAGAGAGAGAGAGAGAGAGAGAGACAAAGTGCAAGTGTGGAGGGACAGAGAGAGAAGTAGACAGAATCTGAAGCAGACTCCAGGCTCTGATCTGTCAGCACAGAGCCCGATGTGGGGCTCGAACCCATAAGACATGAGATTATCATCTGAGCTGAAGTCAGACACTCAACCGACTGACCCACCCAGGCGCCCCAGTAACAGAATTTTTTAAAGGAAAAAATGTATTTTAGTATCTTAGTGTATCATATCAGGTGGTAAATGATGCTTCTATATCATATTACAAGTAATATTAAGTTTGAAAACTTGGTTAAAGAGCTGTCTACCAGGTTTCTAATTCTTGTGAGGAGACACTTTGAAGCTATGCAAATATCCTGTTTCTTTTTTTTTTCTTTTTCTTCTTCTTTTTTTTTTAAGTTTATTTATTTTTGAGACAGAGAGAGACAGAGCATGAACAGGGGAGGGTCAGAGAGAGAGAGGGAGGCACAGAATCTGAAACAGGCTCCAGGCTCTGAGCTGTCAACACAGAGCCCGACGCGGGGCTCGAACTCACGGACTGCGAGATCATGACCTGAGCCGAAGTCAGACGCTTAACCGACCGAGCCACCCAGGCGCCCCTGCAAATATCCTGTTTCCTATCACACTTCTGCTTGCTTAGCTGATTCTTGCCTGCAACGAATCATTACCATGGATCAAAATACCAACGACATTCTTCACAGAAATAGAAGAAACAATCCTAAAATTTGTGTGGAACCACGAAAGACCCCGAATAGTCAAAGCAATCTTGACAAAAAAAGAGCAAAGCTGGAGGTATCAGCCTTCCTTATTTCAAACTATACTACAAAGCCATCGTAATAAAAACAGTATTCTGGCACAACAATAGACACATGGACCAGTGGAACAAAATAGCCCAGAATTAAACCCTGGCATATCCAGGCACCTGATGTTCGATGAGAGAGCCAAGAACACCCAATGGGGGAAAAGACCGTCTCTTCAACAAGTGGTGCTGGGAACACTGCAGAGATACATGCAGATCAATGAAATTGGACCCCACCTTAGAGTACGTACAAAAACTAACTTGGAATGGATCAAAGGCTGAAACCCAAGACCTGGTACCATAAAAGTCTTAGGAAAAAATTGCAGGGAAGTCCATCAATATTGATCTTGGCGGGGCGCCTGGGTGGCTCAGTCAGTTGAGCGACCAACTTCGGCTCAGGTCATGATCTCATGGTTTGTGAGTTCGAGTCCCGCGTCGGGCTCTGTGCTGATGGCTTGGAGCCTGGAGCCTGCTTCGGATTCTGTGTCTCCCTCTTTCTCTGCCCCTCCCCCACTCATGCTCTGTCTCTGTCTCAGAAATAAATAAACATTAAAAAAATATTGATCTTGGCAATGATTTTTTGGACCCCATGCCAAAGGCACAAAAAACAAAAACAAAAATTAATAAATGGGACCACATAAAACTCAAAAAAGTTTCTGTATGGCAAACAAACATTAACAAAATGAAGACAACCTACAGAATGAGGGAAAATGTTTGGAAACTATGGATCAGATAAGGGGTTAGATCACAAAGCATGCGGAAGAACTAAACACACAATTGAGCAATTTTTTAAAGTTTATTTTGAGAGAGAGAGAGAGAAAATGCTCAGTGGGGGAGGGGCAGAGAGAGAGAAGGAGACAGAAAGAATCCCAAAAATGATTTTGCCAGTGCAGAGCCTGATAAGGAGCTTGAACCCATGAACTGTGAGATCATGACCTGAGCCGAAGTCGGACGCTTAACTGACCGAGTCATCTAGGCGCCCCCACTGTGGATTTTTTTTAGAAGATTTTTTGACGCCAAATTTTGGCCATGTTTTAGCCATTCAAAAAATGGGTATTGATTCCCTATCATACGACAGGAGCAATTGACATCAGAGAGAGAGGAGGAAGCACCAAGATCTGGGCACCTGAGCCCACCCACTGGGATGGATTTGTGTATACCCAAGGGAGGAAGGACAAGCCCAGCTGATTCTTGGCACTTCATACAGCGGACGTCCCTCTGCTCGATCTACGTCCTCATTTGTAGCTCTGCTTGGGAAGCCTAAAAGACCAGGGCTGAGGAATCAGGGGCTTTTGTGCTAAAATCTGTCTTTTACCTGTTTAAATTACAATACTGAATAATTATGTATGTGTAAAAACTGTCAAAAGTATACTTAAGTCGTACCTTTGCCGTGTGCTAAAATTACTTTTCATTATGACCTATTTGTACATCATTCGCACCAAATATCTCAGCCTGGAAATGTAAATGTGTTTTTGTTTTTGCTCTGCAGGTTAGGTCAGCAGACGTCTGCAACAAATATGATTGCAAGGGTGAAGGCGACATGATTTACTTAAATCAGGCAATTTCTCCATTAAAGCATTGAAGCCTCAACTCATAAAGACACTCTTTAGCAGATGAACTATAACGTCGCCCAGCATTTGTCATATTAGGTGATTTGAAAGGAAAGAACAATTATAAAAATGAATGTAATTCTCTGTTGAAGAAAAAAAGATCCAGTGTTTGCAGCAGGGGGTGGTTAATTTTCCACGGATAAAAACAGGTTTCACAGCAATTCTGCAGCTCTAACGTGCCACAATTAAAACGTAGGAAGGAAAGGTTCACCGTCAAAGCAGACAGTCGTAGGAATTAGTTGTGTGGGGCTGGGGACGCAGGCTTCCCCTCCAGCACGGAAGGTCTTTTTGTTCCCCGTAGGAATAGCTCTGTTTGCCATGAACGGTGCTGGTGCGCCCCCCGCCCCCCACCTCACCCCGTTTCCGAGCTGCTTTCAATTAGCAGGGATTATTAAACTGGAAACATTTCAAACTGCTGCCGAAGCTGCTTTCCTGCGTTATGAGCTGAGCTAGAGGCGTCACAATAAAAGCTGATTGATTAGCAAAGAATGTACTTACAGCAACTGATGCCCAGTGTCATTTTCTATGCATTTCACAACCTCTCCTGCCCCCTGGATTTTGTTTTCATTTGGAGATTAACCTTGGTTTCTCTCTCTCTGGAACCTTCCACAGCCTGGAGGCTCTCAACTTCCGTGGCCACTGCCTGCCCTGCACCTGCTTTATCTTCGACCTCATCTCCCGCCTGGACCCCAAAGTCCAGAGATCCCAGGGTCCCAGAGGGATGGCATTAGAGTCCTGTGGTATCAGCCTGTGTTTTCTTTGGTGTTTAGCTGTCGGAACATTAGAAGGACAGCAACAATCACACGCCTCCCAAGGAACACGGGCCACAGAGCATTGACGGGGTGGAGGCAGGTGTCTGTGTACTATTGGAAGGTTTACAACACTGCAGGCATTTGCCTGGAAGCATTGTCTCGCCCTCCACAGTCCTCTCTGTCTTCTACTGAGCTTTCAAAAATTTTCTTGCGAGGATCTTTTGTTTCTCCAACTAACCGAGTTAATTTCACAACACATGCTATGCTTAGCACTGTGCGGAGGTCTGATATACATTTATTTACTCTATGCTATGTATTTATTTATTTATGCTTATACCTTTGCTATATGTATTTCTTTACTTTTCTATATATCTATTGACTATATATATTTATTACATGCATGTATTTAGAAAAAATATATATTTTTGTATTTTTTACATATAGCATTTAATATTTTTATAGATCTCATTCAATTACAATTTTTTTTAATGTTTATTTATTTTTGAAGGAGAGAAGGACAGAGTATGGGGGGCGGGGAGGAGCAGAGAGAGAGGGAGACATGGAATCCAAGGCAGGCTCCAGGCTCCAAGCTGTCAGCGCAGAGCCCAATGCGGGGCTAAAACCCACAAACTGTGAGATCATGACCTGAGCTGAAGTCGGAGGCTCAACTGACTGAGCCACCCAGGCACCCTGACCTCATTCCATTTTAGCAACAGTACTCTGAGTTAGGTATAGTCAATACACCCATTACAGATGAGTAGACTCCTTGAGTGTCTGAGGCAGAATGCTTCCCTACCATGTGGCTTCTTTGTCCAAACCTGTCCTTGCTCTGAGCTTCAGATTCCTCATCTGTCACAGGAGGGGCTTGGAATGGATCCTCTCTATCCTTTCTAGGTTGTGCACATTTAAAAAACCCATTGGTTTAGTCAACGTCTGTCTGGCATGTTGCAGTGTCTGGGGACAGTGATGCGCTAGTCAAAGCAGCTTCCTCCTGTCTTGGGATCAGGGCTCACACCCTAGCGCTGGTTTTTGCCAGTTTGCAAGGTAAGGGCCATCCCTCTTTGTATTCTCCATCAGGCTCGTGGCCTCCATCGGGAGCAAGTTTGGCCGCGAAGCAAGGGTGGGTCCTGGGTCAGGGCTCACTTATTGCTTGAGAGAGGACGCTAGGAGGGCATGTGTGACCAAGCTGGGGCCAGCTGAGGGTCACCCGCCAGGCTAGGACAAATGCACGTACCCACATGGCCACTCACCATGGAGGAAGGAGGTTTCAAAGTTTTCAACTTTGCCTAACAGCTTGAGTTGCAAGGGCTCAGCGAATCGGCTGGAAGGAAGAGGTTGGGTCTTCACTCTGGTTCCACAAGGCCTGCCTTCGGTACGCCCCCCCCCCCCCCCCACGCCACCTTGGAGGCAGGCAGAGAGGGGCTGGAGTTCGGGTCTGGAGCGAGGGGTGGGGTGGGAGGGGTGGAGGGAGGCGGGGAGCGGTACCCGTGGAGGCGGGGCCTGGGGTGAGGCCGACCACAGTTATTTCTGGATTATGACTCAAAACACACAACAAGAAGCATTTATTACCTCCAAAGTAGTGGCGGCTGTGTAGCGCTGAATGGAGAGGTGAGCTATTGTAGCTGCTATCTTTTGAACTAACTGCTATTGCGGGTCCCATGACCAGCCGTGGCAGGCAGGGTTTTTGTTCCCATGAATGAATGGGCTATAAATCTGTCGGAGCTGACACTGGCGGCAGCACTAGAGGGTGTAAAGAGAAAATGTGCAGAAGAATCTTGTGGTCTTTGCTTGCCTGGAAAATGAGTTCAATAAAATGGAGGTGATCAGTGCTTATTTATAGGGCAGACGGATACATCCAGCATGGGCGTCAGAATCTAACTTAGCGTTTGCTCGTTTACTCTCCCCTGTGAGGCACATCCCTGCACCGGGACCGCCTCAGAGCTGCGTGCACTTCAGCAGCAACCGGAGAAGGAAAGGCGATGCCTGGAGAGAAGGAGTGTTTCCCTCTCTGCTTCTATGGTTCAGGGGCAGGCAGTGGTAACTGGCTGGACGGGCTTAGTCTGGAGCTTTGCAAAGAGCAGGAAAACCCGAGACAGTGGACGGTTCTTTATTTACATTTCAATTTTGAGGGTGAATGACAGGAAATGGGATAAAATTAATTGCCATTTTTCAGGCCTCTGAAACAATAAATTCCAGCAACCATAAATTTGGAGCTGGGTTAAGTACTGAAAACAATTTATTGCTAATTTTTCCCTTAATTGCATTCCCAAGAAGAAGGTTTGGTGCTTACTGGTGGAATTATTGTGTAAAAATTATTCGTTAGAAAGCACAATGAACCATAAATCAGAAGCTTACCTGGAACGGGGTCAAGGTTCCCCACAATTCATCTGTCCCCCACTTGGGGCATCACCAGTGAGGGTCTCTGCAAACATAAGGATCAGGGGTAATTCGGCCACGTCCCCTTGCCCTTCTTTCATGCCACCTTGAGATTAACTATTGATTCCATAAGATGCCTCACTTCCTAAAAGTGATAGTGTGACGCACACGTGGAAAGGGAACAGAGAGAACATAATAGAATGATCACCGCATGGCCTCCCTGCCTCATTTAATTTCTTCTGAGGCTCAGGCTAACAGGAGTGGAGGCCAGTGGACAGCCTGATCCACTAGAGGGTGGAGAAAGCTGAAAGGCCATAGTGTTGTGTCCGAATCTTCTGGGATGAAGTGAAATTCTGTCCCCGTGTCCCCTTGGGTTCTGAGAACCATGACCCCGGTGAGCCTACTTTGCCAGGAAAAGCTCGTTGGGACAAGGGACAGGGCTCTGAGAGCTGGTAATGGCTCTGGGTGAGAGAGGAGTGGCCACAAGTTACCATAAGCTACGGAGGTGGTCTGTTATCTCCTGGCTCTTTGGTGGGAAGGGCTTGGCTCCACGGGGGGGAAGGAAGGCTGTCTGCCATCTGTGTTCCTTCAGGGTCAGAGGAGGCCATCAGGTGGAACTCACCTGCTTGGATCAGTCTTCTTGATATTTTGCGGCCAAAGAGGGTGGTTGATTTGCCTGACCAAACCAGCCAGAGATAGAGCCTGGCCAGAGCCTGTGTCCCTGTGGGAGCTCCTTGAAGCCGAAATTGCAATTTTCATAGCCCTATAGGGAAGAGCCAATGGTTGCTGAGAGGGTTTATTCTGTAACAAGTACGTATGGCCACGCATCGGCCTCCCCCCCCCCCCCCCCCGGCTCCCACACACGGTCTGTCTTATGACGTGAGCATATCAAGAAACTCCTGTCAATCAAACAGGAGCACAAATGGAATCCTCTGTAAGACCAAGGAGAATTTCTTAGACCTCTTACTTCCTTCCGTCCTCCTTCCCTACCGCTTTCCTCCAATTCCCATTCCTGCCACGAGCAGATCACGGAGAAGGTGCTGCCCTTGAACTGAAGCCCAGGGTTCACTGTGGTTGAGGGGGTGCTAGACAAGCACACTGCTGTGCTCCATGGGACGCCACACAGCCGAAGCTGACCCTTGTTTCTTGGACGTTATATGTGAGTGTCGGGTGCTTGCCCTGGTCTGGGCATTGTAGGGTCGGGCTAGGCAGTCAGATGGCGGGAGCTGAGGGCAAGGAACTGAGCCTGTAGACCTTGGGTTGAAAGCAGGGGAGGAGGATGTCTTCTCTTGGGCCTGCGGGGTGGGGTGGGGGGGGGGGCGCTCAGCCTAGAGGAGAAGCCGGAATGAGCTCACACGGAGATGGGGTAACATGTACTTTGCCGTAAGTCATTCCGACAGCAAGTGCTGTGGGGGTTCAGTGTGTGTAAAGAACAAAAGCAAAACACTGCCTTCTAAATAGAGGAGGAATACAAATTTATTTTGGAACATTTGAAAATACAGGCAAGTTTCAGGAAGAAAATAAAAACTGCCTGTAATCCCACTACCCAGAGATAAACATTGTTAAATTTTTTATGCATTTCTTTACAGACCCATGGGCATTTAGATGTATTATTATTTTTTTCAGAATTGGGAATCTACCATACATACAGTTTTTATGTCCCGCTTTTTTCCCCTTAACATATTGTAAACATTTCCCATGTCCTTAATGGTTCCCACAAACTTTTTTTTTTTTTTTTTTAATTTTAAGAATTCACAAAACTGCATTTGTTGGATGTACCATATCATTTAACTCCTTCCTTCTTGGTACCCACTGAGTTGTTTCTCATTCTTTTTGACATTAGCAGCGAAATTGTGACAAATATCTTTTCATGTTAATCGCTGGGTGCACGTCTGGTTTTACCTGTGACTGAATTCCCAGAAGAGGGAGTCCTGTGTAGGGAGGCCCCTTTAGTTTGAAAAACTTGTCCCCAGGGAGGGTTGGTCCAGGGAGCCGGGAGGGAGGAAAAATGTTAGCCTTGCTTTTCAAGCAGGTGACGGTCTTTTACAAAGCTGCCTGTTTGATAGATGAAAATATTTAAAATTAGGATTTCTTTTATGATTGAGGTTGAATACATTTTCATATGTCTATTGCATATGTATATTTCTCCTCCTGTGAATTGTTTGATCATGTGCCCATTTTTTTTTCCTTGAGGAGCGAGTCTTTGAAAGAGCTCTTTATAGCATAAAGATATCAACTTCTCAGGAGTTAATCTCCTCTCTTCTGACGGGGCTGAGGAAGCAGAGGTGGGGGGCCGGGGTTTGAGGCAGACCTCAAAGAGTTGGGGGGTGGGTTACCAGTCCAAAAGGTACCTGGGGGGTGAGGCATGGGACGAAAACCACAACATCACTGTGTGCATTGAGGAAACTAAGCAGAATGAGCAAGGGCAAAATATTTTTGGTCTTGGTCTCTGCTGAAAATAATGTAAATGACCATGAGCACTTTTTTATCTAAGGGAAGAGGCATACCGACAGCCTTCATGGAGAGGTTCTCTGTCAAACAGGACAACCCGGCTTCACTCTGATTTTCTTCCTTGGACTGTCAGCTTGATCAGGGAGGCAGAGGGTTGGGGAAAAAAATGACAAGGCTTGGGGGAACTTGTTTTTCGCTGTTTTGCCTGTGCGTGTGCGAGAGCATGGAAAAGGGTTGGATCCCAGAGCGCGGCCGTTTGGACCCTTTATGAGATTGCTGCTTCCTGTAATTTCTTGGTGGGAGGCAGTTTGGTTTTCAGTACCCCCCAGAGCCCCCTTTTTTTTGTGGCCACTGCCCTGTATTTTTCATGTTTGCACGCACGTGGGATTGGGAAGAACTGGCTGGTTCCAAATTTGGGCCAACCCTGGCTCCATGGTAGGCCGCTAATGATCACAACAGCATTTCAGAGGGTGTTGGCAAGGCGATAATGCAATTAACATCTCCCTCTTTGATAGAGAGTGAGGTGAAGACAAGCTGACTTTTTGGAACCTGATGATCACTGATAATTAGGGAAAAACCCTTGAGGGGAATGTATTGGGTTGTTTTAGCAATCGTGCCCAAACGGGCACGTAGTGAGTCCACCTCTAGAAGAATGGGCAGGGCAGACAAATGCCCACCGGTCCCATCCCTTTGGGGTTGGGGTGGGCATGGCCGCTCTGTGCTTTATTTTTAGCAAATGTGTGTAGCTAATGTGGCTAGAACCACTGGTGATGTTTCAGGAAATTTATTTAAAATTCAATTTGTACATCGTGACTTTAAGCACTACTTTTGGGGAAGTGTGTTTTGCATTATGCCATATCAGTTCGGGATTATGGACTCCGAGGGAATATGTATAATTTTTATGCACTATGTTTATTGGCACATTTGTGTTAATAGCCAATAAGATGATATTGCCATCTTAATACCTTGCGAGTCTCTGTGACTCTGTGGCTAATGAGTGGGGGCCTCTGAGTACCTGACTGAGGGGGAGAAGGCGCTATGGGCTTGAGGGTGTGGGGAATGATGTTGAAAATCCAAATAGTGGCTTGGCAGGTTGTGTCCCTGTAATACAGAAGAGGAACCTATAATGCAGAGGGGGAATCTGGGCTTAATCAGGGGACAGACCACCAAGGAGGCATTGACATGCTTGCACAGCAAAGTGACCTTCCTTTGGAGAGAGAAAACAATCCCAAAGATATTTAGTTCTCAATTAAATAAAGCCACGTCCTCCTGACTTGCTTCCAGCGACCCTTTTGCTCCCAGGAACTGGGCTCTTGCTTTTTGCAGTGAATTTATGGCTGCTTCTGGACAGATAACAAGAAGTCGGACAGCTGACCCTCCAACTTTGCTCTGGCTCCTTCATCACTGTGGATTGTGTGTGATGATTTCCTAAGACATACCTTTCACGTTGAATTATTCATGGAAATGGCACCAAGGAACAGTGTAATGTTTTACATATATATATATATATATATATATATTCATCACAAACATCACATTAGTGCAAAGCATGCTCATTGGAAAATTAAAAAAAAAAAAAAAAAAAAGAAAAACCAAAACAGGACATGACCATTTTCTGCGCCAAGAAATGGTACTGGTGATGAGGTCTCTGTGTTTCCTTATATGTGGCCAATAGAGATTTTGGGTTGCAAAATCCTGGCCTTGATTGGAGCACCAGAGACGAACCCCAGCACTTAAGCAGATTACAGATATTTTTTAACTACGTTGTCCAGGTCCTGTTGTGAGTCCCTTTTACACCAAGCTGGCCAATGTGATTGAATTAAAATGTGGAGAAGTCATATCAACAGGCAGCTTCTATGAAGACGGTCAAAGAAGACGGGTCAAAGTAAGCAGGCTGACTTCCAGGGCCTCTGTCCGAGCGCAATTCCACTGCGCTCTCTTGGCTAGGACGTGGCTGACGTCATGGCTAACTGCATTGGGAGAGCTTACCCTGGTGTGTTGCCTTTGCCCCTCGACCTTGGCCCTTGTGCAAGAAGCACATCCGTATTGTTAATGATCTTTGCATTACCTATGACACAGGGCTTGGCACCCGGTAGGATCTCAGCAAAGATGTGAGGATTTATAGAATCTGGGTAGAGGGCTGCAGGAAAATGCCCCCTGCAGCCTGGAAGTCATGAGGGGAGGATGCCCTCCCCACCTCGTGATTCCAAGGAGAACTTCTTCTGTGCCTCAGCTCCCTTCCCCCAACCCAAATCAAGATGTATTTGCCCAAGGCCCCTCCCTTCTGTGTGCTGTTGTGTTGGAAAGAAAGCCAATAAGTCCGTCTGCAGAAGGTGATCCCTCCCTCTCAGGGAGAATCTGCATCTTAATCAGGGAGGCTTGAAGACCAAGCTCTTCCAGCCAAAGGGAGAGGCAGGCAATGGTGATAATTTGAGCAGGAGGTCTAGCCATTTTGGGGGGTATTTTGCAAATCCATTCCCATCCCAACATTATAGAATGTTCATCTATTTTTCACCTGACATTGTATGGTTTTATTTTTTTATTTTGCCACATTTAAATGTTGAATCTGCCTGGATTTTTTTTTTTTTTTTTTTTTTTTTTTTTTTTTTTTTTTTATGGCGTCAAGTACAGATAAGAAGCCATTTTATTTTTTCACAAATGGCCCATCCATTGTGATGTTGGTTCTTCAGCACGGGGAAGTCCATGGCACTTGGCCTGGTGGTCATCTCTTTCCCCGATGCCCACAGAGACGCTGAGATTAAAAGAAAGAGTCCCAGTTAAGAGAATGAGCTTTGGAGCCGGTGAGGTCTGGGTTTGCGTTCAAACTCTGCCGGTGACCAGCTGTTCAGTGGGACGACTTATCTACCCTCTCTGAGCCTTGGCCTCCTCACCAGGAAACAGGTAACACCCCATCCCTGGCTGGGGTGAGGCCTGAACAAGATCCCGGATGTTCAGCAGGCATCCTCATTCTTGCCCTGTGAGAGTGCCCAGTGAATGCAGGCTGCTGCTGTTACTACAGACCCCTTCTATTTTCATTCAGTTGAAAGACCAGCCGTAGGACCTCCACTGCCATTATCTTCAATCTCATTGCCTCCTCCAAACTGGTTCCTCTTCCCTTTGCTGATGCTGACCATCCAAGGCACACAGTAAATCAAGTAAATAAGTCTTCTTGGCCTGCCTTCTGGTCCCTCCCACCATTTCTGATCTGTCATGGAGGTAACCGGGAGTGACCGGAAGCAAGGCTTTAGAATCAGGTCCTCTCCACCATTGCCCCAGCCTTCCTCTCTCTGGCTTCGGACCTGCTGCTGTCCATACGCATGCTGCGCTCTGACTGGGCCCAGACAACCCTACTGTACCCACCTGCTCCCCACGTGCACCTGGATCTCTCTGTCCACCTGCTCATTTCACCAGAGTGACTTCACCGCCTTCCGTGTCTGTTAAATCCCAGGCAATAAGGTTGCTGCCTGGAGAAGACACCCTTATGTTCCTCCTTTACCTCCTGACACTTAGTGTCCGCTTCTGCCGTAGCTCCTTGATAGCTGTAGCCCCCCAACACCGGCTGCAGGTGAGGGCCCTCCAGATGGGGCCGGGCACCTCTCACACCCGAGCATGGTGCCCGCGACAGGGCATACTGGTTGTGGTAGTGAGAATAACGGTAACTTCCGGTTTTGAGGGCCAGAGGGTAGAGCAGAGCCAAGATGGCATCCTGGGACTGGCCTGGTGGGACCTGACAACCACAGACTCAAGGGGGAGGACTGTCATCATGGCTGCCATCGTGGGAACCACGGACAGCGGTTGTGCTGCCAATGACCGTCCATTTAACACCCAGCGCACGTCCCAGCTCTGTGCTCAGCACGGGCCATGAGATAGCCTTCTCTGTCCCCATTTCACAGATGGGACAAATGGGCCACGGCTCAGGGGACCGAAGAGGCAGGAGGGGGAAGGCTGGGAAGAGAAGGCTGAAGATGGAGAGAGTGGCGTACTTCCCTGCAAATCTCACTTTTCACAAAGTAAATGCAAAGGAATGACTTTGTGTCTCTCTCCCTGGCCTCTCCGGGTATTTCCCGGTTCCTGCTTGACTGTGGCAGGTGGCGCTTAGGGGCTGTTGCTCGGATAGCCAGAGGCAGTGGCCGAAGGGGTGACATCACCGGCCACCTTCCCTGTTCCCACAGGCGGCGATAATCTTGTAGACACTCCAAATTTCTCCCTTTTAAAAAATTTCCGATTTAATAACTCTACTTAGGTGTTTTTTTTAGACCCCATAGTGTTTGCAACAACTGTTATGGCTCTATTATGATAATACAAGAAAGTTACATTACCAAATAAATGCATTTTTAGGTTTTTCCCTGGCAACATAATGTAAGGATCATTCTGCATGTTGGTACTAAAGAATCAAAAACAGTTTAGTCAGTGGATGTGAACACTGTTTCTTGTCATCCAGTTAATGGATCTACTGTAGTATTTGTGTTCCTTCCAGCCTTGCTGCTGTACATCAATGAAAAATTATGTTTTTTTCCTCGGTGCTACAACACCCGTCATCTTTATAGGCAACGCATTCCCCTTCAAGTCGTGCGGTGTAAAATGCCTACCATTTCTCGGCCCCTTTCCCTCCCCGTCATTTACCTGGTTCTCGGCAATAGAGGGTCAGTGCCTCCTCTTATTAATGTTCTGTGTAATAGAAATCAGCGTGCCTGTGTTACTCATGTGGAAGCCCCAGCAAACAGCGGCTGTTAGTGTGCAAAGGGCAGACAGGAAGCCCGGCTTTATTTTTTTTAACCCTCTTTGTTTACTGGATCTGGGCAGTCAATCACAGCCCCTCCTTGAATTTAAAGCAAGCCCGCCTGCCTCCCGGAAACAGCCACCAGGACCCTCTTGCAGTTAAGACGGGGGTGAGCCAGGATGCCGGTTTCATTTCAAAGAGAATTCTAGAGTCCTGGCCTTGCCTCACTGAAAATTTTACTCCCCCCATCTGTAAAGTTTTGCTGGCTCCAGGGTGACTTGGGAGGCCCGAGAGAACCTCATTGGAAGGAAAATGGGCTCTCTCAGGTCATACTCTTTTAGGGCTATGTGATGGTGGGGATTGGTGTGGCCAAGCGTCACCTGGTGGCCCTGTGGCTTCCTCATCGTGTTGATATCTGTGGTCCACATATATCCTCTCCAGACTCACAAATCAGGCACCTGCAGGGACCAGGCGGGTGGCTGACACCAGTGACCTGCACAGAAGAGGGTCACCCTGCCTTAGCCCATGTTGCCAGGCAGGAATGTGACCCAGTCTTATCAGACCCTCTGCTCTTTACTTGGAAGTGGTGGCACAGACTTAAAAAAAAAAAAAAAAAAAAAAAAGGAACAACCTTCTAAATTTTATTTTATTTTTTAAAAACTATTACTTTTTTAATGTTTTATTTATTTTTGAGAGCGAGCACAAACGGGGGAGGGAGGGCAGAGAATCTGAAGCAGGGTCTGTGCTGATAGCAGGGAGCCTGATGCAGGGCCTGAGCTCATGAACCGCGAGATCATGACCCGAGCCGAACTCAGACGCTTAACCGACTGAGCCACCCAGGCATCCCTAGCCTTCTAAATTTTAAATGCTGGGTAATCAAAGTGAAAGATACTTTGTGTGTGCTGAACCAAGCTGGACCCCGGACTGGTGCTGCTTTTCCCTCCTTGACCTCTCCCATATCCTGGATGTGCCGTGTGACCTCAGTCTTGGCTTCAGGGAAGGGGGTGGGGGTGAAATTGTCTGGAAACTGTCTCAGCCCACCTGCCTCGCAGGGGCTCTCTCTCATAGCCTTAGAGCAGTCTAGGGTCAAACAGTGTGAAATGTCCCAGGTCCTTGGGGAGGGGGGTGTTCCTGTGACAGCAATGCCACCTGGGCACCTTCCTGCACCTGTAGCTGGAGAGTCCAGCTTTGGGCCAACACCCCCACTAAACAGTGGCTTCTCAGACCTGTGCTTTGCCGGGGGATTCCAGAACTTATCAGAGCCTGGGTGAGCACTAAGCAAGAGATATTTGGAGGTTTAGAAGGGGGCTTTTGGGGAATCTGGCCTGACACTCTGTGCGCCCCTGGAAATCCTGACAAGATGCTTTTGGGAGCGGGGCCTGAGGGGTGGTTTCTTGTCCTTGCTTGACTATTTGACCTCATGGCTCTCTCCCCACAGTACTTTGAGATGCTTAAGGATGGAACCAGGGTTTTCTTAATTTTTTCTCCTTGCTCAGTGTCTCATACTAGCCTCTGCACCGGTAGATACTTGATTTAAGGTCCTGCCTTCCTAGAGAGGTGGTGCGCACTGATGGGCTGCTGTCATTAGAAAGAGTGAGCGAGAGAGAGGAAAGTTAGCCCATCCTGAGTGAGGAAGCTGAGCAAGCCGGCAGCTAAACTCCAGGGTGAGAGGTGATGGATGCCCAGGGAGAGGAGGGCAGGTGGAAACCTTGCTGTCCAAGGTCCTGAGAAGAACCCATTGAGCAGCATCCCCCTGGATCCTCAGGGCTGCAGGCAGCACACATAACCTATTTTAAAAGCAATATCCTTCTACGGAGAGGCGACTGCAATCTGCTGGCACAGTGGCTCCCGGGCCGCCTGGCGCCATCTCCCGGGTGCCGCGAAGTCCGATTCTGCTGCTCTGTCAGTTTTCTTGGAGTCAAGGCTGAGAGTGTCAGGGTGTCAGTCTCCAAGGGACAGTGGCTGCTGTCCTAGAGGCACGTGTGGGCGCCAGAGGGGCTAGGCCAGGCAGTGTAGGCAATGGGGGACCAACCGGGCATTCATCAGGGTCAAGGTGAGAGACCTGATGCTGAACCCACAGTGTGCTCTGTCCCAGTGAGGTCCTGACGGAGTCCCAGGGCTCGGTGGTCTGCCCCATTTCCACGGCTTCTGCCTCCAAAGGTGATGGAAGTCGCTGCATAGCCCGCGTGCACTGATTGGCTATCTGGTTCTGCGCGGGTGTCAACCCTCAAAGGCTGATGACAGCATGGGGACCTGGCCTAATGTCTTTCTCCGGAACACTGAGCAGCATTGCTGTGTGTTGACTTTCCCATTACCAGCTCCCAGTGCAATCACGGTGGACTCACAGAGGGGGCCTCGCAGGGAGAGCGCTAACTAGGGCATGGCATGGTATGGCTGTGGGGCCTGGAGCTCAGGCCAGGGCTCTGTCGCTCACACTTCCTTGGAAGGTGGTGGGATTCCTGGAAATGGGCACTGTCTTCCTCCCCATGCGCCTTTCTTCTTCTGGCATCCTCTCTCTCAAGGCCCCTTCTGCTTTCCGATTCCCCTTCTCTCTGGCACCCCCTTGGAGCCGAGTGGATTCAGCTGTCGTGGGACAGGGTGTCATGAGGAAGGACCTGTCCTCCATGCCCGTATCTTCAGGTCCCAGTGGGGCCCGGCTGCTCAGGATGCATTTCTTCCAGAACGTTAGTGGGCCAATGCAGGGGTGGGCCAGTCTTCCCAGAACAGTCCTTTCCTGAGGTCAGCTGGACTGCGGGCCGGTGCGACCTTTGGTTATTGCCACCGTTGCTTTTAGGGACTCAAGGGGATAAATCTGTGCCTGCTAGATGAGCAGTGGGCAGGGGTTGTTTGGAAGTTCTGGACGGAGGGATTGGGGAGATCTCACGCAACATTCTGCCCTCCCCTGGGATTCCCAAAGAAGAGGTGCTCCGAGCGAGGGGCCTGGTGACGGGTGGTGGTCCGCCTCTTGTCCTTGCCTGACCTCGTGACCTCGTGACTCTCCTCCCCGACTGGGCTCTGCGGTCCTCAAGGGCAGGAACCAGAGCTTTCCTCGTTCTGTCACCCTCTGACTTCCTCCTCCCTCCTCACTCTTCTCTCACGACTGCCCGGCCACCCTCGTCAGCCACACTTGTCTTCCTCAGCTGGAAACAGAAGCCGCCGCTGCTCTTTCTTCCCTGCAGGCAGACATGTGATGTGGCCCTGGAGGAGGGGCCCGTGTCCAGGTGGTGCTGTGGGGAGCCTCAGGGCAGGGGTGAAGGGGGAATGGCCCCCACACCTGGCTTGACCTCCAAGAGCCCTGCACAGGTGGAGATTTGCCGTCTGTCCTCGGAGAATTGCATGTCGCATGCCTGGCTGGCCCGGCCTGACCCCTTGGTCTGTGCTTTTCCAGACTGGAACTGTCTCTTGCCCCCCAGAGGCCCTGTTCAGCTGAGCGAGGCCTCGGTCAGTGCCACTTAGTGTTTCTGCTTCATCTCCCGGACACGGGGTGAGCTGCCTTTCTCGAAAAGTCTTGAGCCATAGTGGAGAGCTCTGTTCCTGGTGGGTATTTTTGTTTTTTTGTTTTTTTGTTTTTTTGTTTTTTTTGCAGAGGCCTCCTCCAAGCCGAGGAAAAGGGAAGACCTCGCTGTCTGCAGCATGGGGGACACAAAGGCTCCCCCGCCCGACACACACACAGACAATCAAGGCAGCCCTGCAGGGGCCCTTCCAAGGGGACCAGGACTGTGGACACTCAGGCATGGCAGGAGCTCAGGCACACTCGCTGGCTTGGCTAGTCTGGGGAGGAGATTCCCTGGAGTCTGGGGAGTTGCCGGGTGGGGAGGTGGGGCTGGTTTGGACCAGACGGAAAGCAAGTTTGTTTCCTTTCAGGAGGTTGGCTGTGTGAAGGCTGGCTCTGTGATCCCAGACAAATCCTTCATTCTCGCTGGGCCTCCGTGCCTCACCTTGTGCCATCAGGATGAGAAAATTCTCTGACACTGTGGGTAAAAGTGTGAGGGGGTGTTTTGCACTTTGGGAAGGAAAGGGAATCTCATGGTGCTGTCCATCAGTAGAAGGCCATTGCTGTGGGCTCACAGCCATGGGACTGGTATGCTTTTGAGTTCTCGTCCCACTTGGTGTAGATTCATCCACTCACCTACCCATCCACCTCTCCAGCCATCAATCCACCCACGCACTCATCTGTTCACTTACATCTGTCCATCCATCTACTTCCTTCCATCCATCCATCCATCCATCCCCCACCCAGTTCCATCTGTTCATCCATCCTTCCGTCCTTCCATCCATCCATCCATCCATCCCCCACCCACCCATCTAACCACTGCTCCATCCACCCATCCCTCCACCCATCCATCCACTGTTAATGGTCTTAGGCACCACGTGGGGCTGCAAAGATTACTGCATCCATGTCCCTGCCCTCAGAGGGCCCGGACTCATAATTATGTGCTTGTTTTACTTGGCTTATTACTCCTTTTGAGTCTTGTAGGCTGGAGAGACAGAGTTTATTATTTGTTTCGGCTCAGGTAGGGCATGGTGAATGCTCAGAGGAGGGAGATGTCAGTTCTGGCTGCAAGGATGGGAAGACTTTAGGAGATGCCATTCCAGAAGAGCCTACATGGGTGTGGACACAGTGACAGTGAGGCAGGAGTGTCTGCGCTGGGTGGGGAGGGGGTTGCTATTCACAGGGAGTCCTGGAGATGCGGGCTAGTGAGTGTCTCTGCACGACCTTCCCTTGGGGGAGACGCTGGGTTTTGACGGCCTCGCCCCCCGTATGGTGCTCACTTCCCCTTTGATTGCCTTTGGGTATCTGCACACATATCCCTCCCCGTGTGAGTCTGTGCTCGTGCAAAGCAAGCAGGCTGTGTGGAGAAAGTCCCAGACAAGGGCAGCTTAAGCACAACCTCCAAAGGGCTGTCAGAGAAAGGCCGTCTCTTCAGACCTTGCAAGAACTGCTTCTGCACCCAGGTGGGATTCCTCACGCCATTTGCGTGGCCACTTCAGAGGCTTCAAAGCTGCAGGACAACAAACACTCAAGGGGCCCGTGGAGGTCAGGAAGAGGGAGAGGGCATTCGGAGGGTCCATTGGCAGATCAGAGAGCTGACGTCCTGGGTCCACCCCTCCCAAGCAAGCTTTTGGGTTAGCTGGGGAAACTTTGCCCAACTTAATGAGAGCAGCAAACAAAGTTGCGGGGCTGAGTGATTGGTATGCATTGTTTTGTTTCTTTCATTAATTCCTGCTGCCATTTGGGATGCAGGGATGAACAATAGCAGGGGCCTGTACAGATCAATACCAGATTGCTGATAGTGCCTATCTGTTCTTGGAGCAGATTATTTGATAAATGGCGTGGTCCATACGTTTTGACAGGTGTTCGTTGTACAGCCCAGACTGAGCCAGTTTACTGGAGCCCCATCCCAGGAAGCCAGGAGGGCAGAGAGGATATTTCCTTTTGGGTACAAATTCATATAGAAATTGTTGCTTTTAAGCTATAGGTAATGAATTTCTAGCGAGAGAGGGAGGGAGGCAGGGAGGGAGGGAGGGAAGGAGGGAGGGAGGGAGGAACCTGGGTTTTCTTCCCATGTGAATTACTTCCGCCATCCTTGGGGTTTACTGGGTCCTGGCTTTGATAGGGAAGAGTATGAAGGGTTTTATTTGGAAGGCGAGGCACCACCCCCCCTCGATGGGGGTGGCTGGTTTATAGGTGGAAGACGTTACCGTCCTGTGAGCTGAGGGAATCCTGATGGATGGAGCCTGGGGCCAAAGAGGGTGGGGCCAGTCCTGGGTAGGATTTCAAAGAGGAGCAAGGGACAGAGAGAGCGGTGGTGCAAGGTGAGAGCTGCCAGGTCCCAGGAGAGCTCTGCTGGTGACAGTTTGGGTCTGCACCGGCCTGGGAGCTGCCACTCTCTTTCCATTTCTGCTGCATCCAACTGACCTGGCTTCCTTCTGTCCACACGGTGGGCACGTGCTTCAACACCACAGGTGTCAGGCTCTGTGATTCGGTCAGTCTTGGAGGTCCAAGTTTCCGCCTGGCACAGAGGTTTCAGTTGCTGTCCGCCCCCATCTTTCTCATTATCCTTGTCCAGGGCTGGCCACGCAGATGGTGTTCCCCGTGTGTGGGGGTGAGCAAAGGAGGTAGCGAAGGGGCCACTTAGGCCAACTAACTACTAGGCAGGACCATGCCTGGGTCCCGGGGGAAGCTACTGGAACCCAGAGCCGCCTTGGAGAAAGCAGTGAGTTGTGTATTTGGGGTATTGAGGAGAACAGAGTACTTCTACGGGGGCATTACTGTGTCTGACCCCCCCCAGTGTTCCTATGAGGTGGGCTGAGTGTTTCACCCACCCCATTTAGCAGGAGGGAAATCGAGGCCCTTTCACTGCCCACCCTTCCTCTGGGGTGAACAGTGGCTCATGGACAGCAGCTGGGGTGCCCGCGATGGACTTTGCCTTCTTGGCTGCCCTGAAATCCAACCCCCCCTCCCCAAGAAAGAGGAACCCAGAAGGCCCTGTGGAGCCGTCCTTCTTGTAATGTGGAATCCTTTTCCAAGGACTTATTGCTGAATGAGAGGCAATTACATGGGGGAATGGTGACCCTCGTCTCACAGAGAATGTTGGGGAGGCTGGGGCTATGATATATGGGATGTCAGGCGTTATATTTTAGACTTTGCTTTTAAAAATCTCCAACAACCTCCTAAGGAATGATTTGACATCCTTAAGTTCAACACCGGGCACAAATAAAGCTTATGGCAAAATTAACATAAATCATTAGCATTAATCATGCAGGGTTATTGATAGCCGTATGCAGGCATGTATCACAATCCCGGCCAGGGATTCGGGTCGGCCGATATTTCTTCCAGCTGTCCCGGCCAGCTTTGCCGCATATGGCGGTGGTGGAGGCTTTCTTTTCTAATTTTCTTCCTCAGCTTGAGCTGTCAGAGACACCCCTTGTTCCCCTTCCCTTCTCCTCACGCTGGGCCGCTAACTTCATTGCCTCATTCTCCCTGTCCCCTCTCTCGTTTTTAGAAACCAGAATTCTCGTCAGGGTCAGAATCCATCACCGTCTGTGGCTGTCACCCACCACGTGACTAGTGGAAGCAAAATAGCTGGGTGACAATTAGCAATGGGTGGCCTATATAGATCAGTTTCAATTTGGTAACCTTCACTTTTCCTTACACATTCATCTCCGGAGCTCAGGAACGTGCCCCGCGCCCCCACCCTGCGGATACTGGTGTGCTGGCACCTCACCACGGGGAGGAGATGTGTGCTCTCACCAGCCCAAGGGACCGGGGTGGGGGGGGGACACTATAAAAGTAGATTAAAGCAAGGGATGAGACGTTATTGCCATCGATGGCGTTTTGAAACCTATTGGCAGGGCATATTACCTTTGTAATATGGAGGGAAAATCTATCGGTCTGACCTCTCCATAAGGTCTCTCCAGCTATAATGCAATTGTGGTTGCATTAATGGGAGTATAGTATAAAGGACAATGGAGGTGATAGGAAGGAGCCCTATCCTACTCTGCTGACCAAACCACATTGACCAAACTGTTCAACGAAGATTGGGATAGGTTTAGCTACACAGGACCAGGGATATATGAGAAATGAATAAAAAAGATTCAACCCAGACATACGAACAAACAGGGGGATCGTGATTTCTATTTGGATCTCTGTTTGACGAGCTTCCGGGGAAAGAGGGACCAGTGAGTTCCGAGAAGCTCGAAGGGTTGGGAATTTTGGAGATGTGGATACCTGCCCATGACAAGGAAAAGCCTGAGACTTTGGCACTGGTTAAAAATGGTATGATCTCCAAGGGAAGTGGCGAGTGAGTTTTCCATCACCAGACATAAGCAGCACAGGTTATGTGGCCATTTGCAGAAGAAGTTGAGGAGGAAGTAAACATTAAATTAGAGGTCAGAGTAGATGGCATTTAGGGCCCTTTCTACCCCTGCAGAGTGGAATTTCCAAGAATTTCTTAGATCACTTGGAATTTCATGGTTGTACCCTGACTTGAATGATAGAAAGAAATAACAGAGCAGTTCCTCGACCACTCTTTCCTACCACCAGGCTGCAAGATATGGGCTCCTCTATCATATCATCCTCCTTCCCCTTTTTGTGAGCTTTTGGCTTCACAAGACTGCAGCGAGCTCGTAGTGCATGATTGAATTCATAGAGAGCTATGCAATCCCTTTATGGAGAGTTTGCATGGGGGCATTTTAAACATGTTTCTTCTTCACATGCCTCCGGCAGAATCCCAGAGAAGCTAGCAAGCCTGGCTGACAGGGGGCAGTTAATCAACAATGGGCTTGGACAGTTCAAAGAAGGGGTCATTTCCAAATATCAAAGACTGGGACAGCCTGGGGTTTGATGAATAACAGAGGTCAGCTGCAAACAGTGGGAGAGGGGTGAGTCCTGGACAGCCATCAGCCCTGACCCCTTGGCTCTGTGAAAGCCATGGGATCCCTTCTTTGCTGTTGTTACTGGCTCTTGTGGAACACTTGCTTGGAGTTCCCGTCATCTTTCTGTGTTGTGGGAGGTGTCAAGAAAGCTCCTGTGCTTTGTAGGACACAGGATTCTAGAAAGGACCTTCTACATTCTGCGAATACTGCGTGTCATGAAAACCGTCCAACTCTCACTGGGTTAAATAAGAGGGACGTGTTTTGGCCCTTGTAAAACAAACGTTTCAAGGTATCTCTGGTTCAGGTGGGGTTTGATCTAGCAGATTATAGGATGTTACCAGGGGAGTTTTTGCTATTGGCTTCATCGTCAGCTTTCACATGATATTACATCCCCTCCCAATAGCTATAAGCCCTCTCTCCATGAATGCAATGTTTATAGCATTACAAGCTTTGTATCCATACACAACCATCAACTACTGGACCATTGGGTTATTAATTCCTGTGGTCCATGTAAAGGCACATATTGATTGATCTGTGACAAGTTAGTGCCCAACTTTGGTGCTGTATGTGGGGTCAACCCCACTCAAACTTCATGAATGAGAATGGAGGGGGCTCCTTCACCAAAGGAAGTTTGGGGTATTGTTTTACCAGAGGAATGAAGGTGGCTTCAGGGTAGAGAAACCAATACATGGCCACAGCAACCTGAATGTGTCAAGTTCTTGGAAGATGATTCCCCACCAGAACACTTCTCGTCTCAGTTATCCTGGTGGGTATCAACAGCTCTAATTTTTTTTCTCTGCCATCTTTCATCCAAACTTTTGCAGAGTTCAGGCTGTGAGGCATCTTAATTTTCCTGGAGAAATTAAAGGAGATATATGTGGTTGGGAAAGAGCCATTCTCCTGAGGCACACCTTGTGTGGGCCACCATTTTGGAAGCACCAAAGGAACTGATGACCCACCTTCCATCAGTGATAAATCTGTAAGATGCTCCTTGGAATGGAGGTAGCCTGGCATGGGAGCAGCAATGCCCTTCATTGGATACATGCCGAGATTTCACGGACTCACAGAACCTGGGCAAAGTCAGCAAGATTTCTTCATCTTGACCATGTGACAGTTTGCCTGGAAACTTGGGTCTGCCTCTTGTGGAACTGTCCACCCTTCCCAGTGCTCACGGCAGCCTTGCAGAGCATCATAATGACTGGGAGTGGCACCATCGACAGCCACGAATAGGTCCCTTAATTTCATGGTTTAAAATTACGTTAGTTGACCTCAGTATAATTCCTATATTTTAGTCATTTACGTGTCATGACTCAGTACTCATTCATTAAATATAGTGCTTTTCAAATGAAGAACAGAGATGAAAATTTTTCTTAATGATGACAAGTGATATAATTTAGTTTTATTTCTGTCGTACCATGGTGCCCGTGAGCCTGGCCGTAGCTAAGGGTCTGTCTGTGGCGCCACTGTGGGCCTCTTTTAGCAAAACTCTCCACTGGACACATCATGCTAGCCAATTCTGGTCATGTGGGTCTAAGCCACTCCCCACTTTGATCGTTGGTCGTGCTTGGTGTGAGTTGTTTGGCTCCATCGGAGATGGTCTCAATGAAAACACACCTTCTCGGAGAGGGGGCAGGCCTGGCCGGGGCGGGGGAGGGCAGGTGGATGTTGTTCAGAATCTTGAGTTTTGTTGCCATGAGGGAAGTGAGCAGAGGGCTGGAGCTAAGCCTGAGGATGGACGAGGCCCTCCTTTCCTCACCGATGCCTCCTCTTGGCCTTGCTGCCTTGGATGCTGTTCACAAAGTTTAGTGGCTCTTCAGGGTGGCTCAGTTTGGGATGCTCTGATTTGCACTGTGCTCCCAGGACCTCCTTGATGGAGCTGACTTTTGCAGTACCCTGAAAGTGAAAGTCTCACTTCAAAAACTGGAAAAACAACGCGCTCTCAACAACGACCGCCCACACGTCTTTCCCCAAGTCTGAGACCCTGTAGCAGGACTGGCTTCTCCAATGTCCATTGCCCCATTTTGTCAGTCTCTCTGGGGTGGTTCAGTGCTACTTTGATGTGATTGCTTTATTCTAAGGTTCATCTGCGGGGGTGTTAAAGCAACTACACTTTATTGGCCCGGGGCTTGGAGAGTGAAAGGGGGTGAAATCTACACGTTTGGCATTAAACTCCTAGGAGGTTTTCATTTTTAACAGACACTTTTAAAAGTGAGCCATCATTTACACTTAGTGCCTTACCAATGTGGTCAGATGGCACATAGCTCTGGCCTGCAAGTGGCCTTGGGTTATAATCCTTGAGGTAACAGTGGTGGCAACATCCTCCATTACTTTTTAGAAGTCCCGGTGCCACCGTGCATCTAGCACTAAAGACTGCCTTCCCTGAACCATAAGAGGCCAGATGGTATGGACCCTCCTCGGAGTGGCTATTCCCGGCGTGGTCCAAACAGGGCTCTGGGAAACTGAGGAGTGCCAGTGCCTGCCAGCAGACCGCAGGGGCTCTCCGGCAATGCGGGAGTCCCGGGCTGGGGGGTCGGACCTGCTGGCTTTGCATCCAGGTTCCCCCGGTGCGTCCGTTTTCCCACCTGTAAAATGGCCCAGCCGGTCTTTGCTGTCCCTCTGGCCCCAATAACCAGCAATTTTCTTTGTTTTGACTGCTAGTTGGAACGGCCAGCGAGTGTTTCTAGAGCTGGGGCTGCGTCCGGGCCTGCAGGCGTTGGGAGTGGGGATCGGTACATGTGAGAGCGTGAAGCCTGAGGCGTGTCCTTCCTGGAGCTTCTGCAGCGTGGACAGTGCAGCGAGGGGCATCTTAGCACGTTGCAGCGGACTCAGCCAGGCTCCCACGGCTGAGCTCCATAGAGGAAAGGGGTTTGATCTGGGCCTTTAGGGGTGCCCAGATTTTATGTCCACTTGCAGATGGGTGGGTTTGGTGCCAGGGGATGATGGCGAGAGAAGCAAAGCTACAAGGAAATTACGTGGTATTGCTCCCAACCCATTTCCTCTGTCCTGTGACCCTGGGGACCTCACTCGGGACACTGCCCTCCTTGGGAGCTCTAGGGCAGGGCCTTCACCCCAGTGCACCCAGGGGTCTGCAAGGGAGCAGGAGGAAGAGGCCTCTCCTCCTCCAAGCCTGGCTTTCACCAGCCATCCTGGGCCTGGAGTGACCAGGGCTACACTCAGCTGGGGAGTGTGGAGGAAATCAGCTCGTTTCCTTGTAGATGGGGTTCCAGAAAGGGTGTACTGGGGAGTTATTCCTCGGTTCTGGGGTTTGGGGTCTCCTTTACCCTCTGGACATGGTCAGCACCCTTCCTGGACCACAAAGCTTACAGCGGAGCTGAACGGACTGTCTCTGTCTGTATTTAAATAGCCAGGGTTCCACTGGTGTCCAGGGGTCACCAAAGTGGGTGTTGGTGGTCATGCCAGGCTCCTCTGTTGTCCCCAACATCCGTCAGCAAGCTGAATGAAGCCCAGCCAAAGGGCTTAGAATGTTAAGACCTGTCTAGTCTTCCTATAAACCTCATAGATGAAAAATGCACAGATGATTTTGTCCCTCTCTCCCCCATCAAAAATCTTGTTTTCTGGAGCTCAGGACACAGGCAGTACAGGCTCGGGAGTTTGGGGCCCAGTGGGAAGCAGATGGCACTCCCTGAGGGTCAAATGGAGGGGAGTTTAATGAGCGGACCATTTACAAAGGGGCAGGAGGGCTTTAGGAGTCCATGGGTGTAGGGTGGGGGAGGGGAAGCCAAGAGCTGAGTGTTGGGGGACAGAGCAGCTTGGAGCTGGAAGACAGAGAAGGCTGTGTGGAGGGGTCAGCAGCCAGCAGCATCCCAGGGGATGACCGTCCCCACCCCTCTCTCCTCGTCCCTCTGACCTCTTACAGGAACTCCCCGGCTGAACCTGAACCCGACTAGAAGCCCATGTCATGGCCCATGCAGGGGCAGCCTTGCTGTGTGGAGAGAGGATCCTGAGAGGCACAACCCCCGCCCCCCACCTGCAGCCAACTTGGGAAACTGATCTCCCCTGCCCCCGTGTGTCTCAGGCTCCTTATTTGTAAAATGGGGAATAATAGTTCCTGTCCCCCGGTTGTAAAAACCAAGTGAGAGAATGTGGGCATATCACTGAAACACATTTGCAAGGAGTTCGGATGTTTTTTCGGGGGACCCAAGTTCTCTGCTGTGCATTGAATTGTTCGAGTGGTCATGTGTGACTAGTGAGGGCCATGGTCCGTGTTCAAATCCAGGCAACTTGGTGCCTGAGGGCTTGTCCTTAGCACCTGCCCTTTTCCATTTGACCTTGGAAGTGGCTTGTGAGGGTGAGGGAAATGATGGCGAACCGTCAAGGCAGGGTGAGCCGTGGGTGTGATTCAGGGCCCCCATGTGAATATCCACGGTGGCTGCATCGACGGGTTTGTGCTGTGGGGGGTCTGGGGAGCAGAATGTCACGCAGGTTTGCTTTGTGGGGGGTGCCCTGAGAGGACAAAGGATTCAAGGGAAGTGGGGACACTCAGCTCTTGGGAGCCAGAGGCCTCCTTACCCAGGACGTGAGGCCTTCTGCTCATTCTGCTTCCTGTACGTGGCGGTGGGGGGCTGTCTGCAGGCCAAGCCCCCAGCCTTCATAACGGTCCCGTGCACAGACTCAGAGTCCGGTCCTCTCTCTACAAAGAAATTGGCATGTCTATGGGGCGGGGAGCCTCTCTCGGCCGGGTAGGCACACATCTACCTTGGAAACCGGGGGCGAGAATCTCCCAAAGCCAAAAGCACGGGCAGAGAGCTATTGGCTGGGTTTGTCTGGGTGTCAGCTGTACCCCTTATTTATGTTTCCCGAAAAAACAACCAACATGTTTTGATGATTTCTGGAGAGTTTAAAAACAATATAGTTAATTGCTATGAGTGATTTCAGAGCTCATTAATGTAATAAATCTCTGGAGAGAGATATTCTTAGTTAACGATCAGCATAAAATCAGAGAGTCTTTCCGCGTAGATGGAGGCTCCCGTTTGCTCTGCAGTGAAGACAGAATGGTGGGCAGAGTGGATGCAGGCGGCCTGTCTGTGAAGTGACAGACACCCGTGACTGTCCAGCTGACAGTGCCACCGGGCAGGAGCTGCTCTCTGCCACCTTTGCCGCCCAAAAGCAGGCCCGTTGGCGTCACCAGGAGCTTTTGTGGCCCTGGGACTTTGGAACTCGGCTTGGTGGATTTCGTTTAAAATGAGAAAAGAAGGGGGCGCCTGGGTGGCTCAGTCAGTTAAGCGGCCGACTTCGGCTCAGGTCATGATCTCACGGTCCGTGAGTTCGAGCCCCATGTCGGGCTCTGTGCTGACAGCTCAGAGCCTGGAGCCTGTTTCAGATTCTGTGTCTCCCTCTCTCTCTGCCCCTCCCCTGTTCATGCTCTGTCTCTCTCTGTCTCAAAAATAAATAAACATTAAAAAAAAAATTTAAAATGAGAAAAGAGGGACTACCTGCGAGGCATCGGGCAGCTCCCGTGAGCCTCCAAGAGCACTTTAGGGAGCCTCTGACTGCCCTGCACATCCCTAAGCAAAACAAATCCCTGGTTCTTGAAATCTCCAGTGCGTTCTTCCCCCATCTGCCCCATGTCAGTAAAGGGCAGCTCTAGCCACCCAGTTGTGCAAGCCAAATGTCTAGGACCGTGCGTGGCAGGCCGACCGCGTCAGTGGCCCGCGTCCTCACCCGTGGCCATCCACCTTGGCATTGCTGCTGCTGCTCCGACTCCTGGGCCCGTCCTGTGACTTGCTGTCACCTGGCGGTGTTAACGAACAGGATGGAGGCAGAGGCACATAGACACGTTTTGATGGGGCTCGTCTGCTTTTCTGCCTTGGCCTTCACCTTGGGACCATGCCCGCTGGCCTGAGGAGGAGGACAGCCAGCTAGCCCCTCTGTCCCCATCGTGGCCGACGGCCAGCCCACTGATGGATGTGCGAGCGAGCCCTGTCATGACCAGAACTGTCCAGCTCAGACCCCGTGGTTGGGGTCTTCTCACACAGCGTTATGGTGGCAAACTCAGGCACCGTCCTCGATGCCTCCTTTCTCTGCAAGGCCCGCCTCCTGCCGCATCGTCCCTATGATACCCTCTTCTCTTCATCTCCCCTGGTCCCCAAGCTGCTGTCATTGCCTGCGACTGGTCACCTGTACCCATTCTTTCCCACTCACGGTCCCTTGGCCCACCTGCAGCCCGAGGGGCCTTTTTGGCAACAGTCATATTGCTCATCTGCTCGGGACCTTGGGAAGGGTTTTGATTCATTTAAAACATCATCTGTTGACCATGGCCTACAGGGCCGCAGGTGGTCGGTTCGCCCCCTCCTGTGATCCTACCTTTCTTGCCCTTACTGCGCTTTAGCCACACGATCTCCCTTCTGTGCTTTGAGCACACAACTCTCCATCCTGCCTCAGGGCTCTTGCACTTGCTGTGTCTGGAGGACGTAGGCTGCTCCTTGTCACTGGTGTCTCTGTCCAAATGTCTCTTGCTTGGAGAGGCCTGGGCCCAGGAGATGGGGGGTAGGGGGGGATGGGGAGCTCTCTCCTTCTAGCACAAGCCTCAGAGGCACTCTGCTTCTAACATCTGTCTGATAGCTCAAACTTCTGATTGGAATCCCCAGCTGAGACTGGACCGCGCTCTAGGAGGATTCTCCGAATAACCGGGGTGAAAATCCAACTCACAGCCACACACGGGGTGGGGGGCATCCCACGGATGGCAGAGCGTTCTCTGGGGAAACCGGAGCCGTTGACTGCCCTTTCTGGAGCCAGTGACTCGATGGGGCATCTGGCTGTCTGGCCGGGGGTGGGGTGGGGTGGGGGTGATGTCAGGGCTGCGCTTAAAGTCCCGGTGAGAGATTCGGGGCTGAAGTCCTGGCCTGGGTTTGGGTTTTCCTTTACTGATCAATCCCAACCCTCCTCCCCCTCCCCCGCCCCCGCTCTACATTTCATGCTGCCGGTCTCAGGTCCACCTTCCTGCAGCCCCTGGGACCCAGGCTACGCAGCGTGGCGGTGTTCCCTGGACTTCAGCCCCGAGGAGTGCCCTCCTCCCAGCACGGGCTTGGCTGTGTGGCGGACTGCGTCTTCAGCCCTGTGCTGGCGCGAAGCGACAACTCAGCAGCGGCAACAGGATGACGTTGTTCCCGGAAGCCCCGTTATCGCTGAGGCCGCGTCTTCCGGGGCACACTGAAATTTTGGGACCTGGCTCTGAAGACACCAGGCGGGTCATCAAAATCTTTGCGTGGTCCCTTCACTATTGTTGGGAGGTGCGCTTCCTTGGGAGGAAAAGCCTAGCTCTGCACTTGGTGGTCGCAGGGTCCCGGAGCGCCTCGAGTGGCATCAGCGCGGTGGAGCCTGGGAAGGAGGAGGTGTTGGGGGGTGGTGTAGGGGTGAGTGGGTGCCTCCCTGGGGGAGGCTCAGGGCCAGCAGTCTGGAGTTCGCGTCCTGACTACGCGTGTCAACTTTAGCAAGTCCTTTGAACCCGTGGTTCTCAAATGGGGGTCCTTTGGGCACCCCCCGCCCACCATTTGACATTGTCTGGAGACAGTTTTGGTCGCCACCGTTGGGAACCGGGTGCTACTGGGCATCAGAGGCCAGGGAAACGGCATGATGCACAGAAGCGCTCCGCGCGCTGGAGAATTTTCTGGGTCACATCGCTCCGCGCACTGAAGAATTATCCGGGCCACATGTCAGTAAGTGCTGAGGTCAACCCTTCCCAGCTGCATTTCCCTACCGGGGGGTGCACTTCGAGGGGTGTGAGGGAGTGAGGACGGGGGTTTGTGAAGCGCAAATGGCTCTAACGTCTGCACCGCCGACTCCGGATCCTCCAGCCGCAGAAACACTCCACCCAAACAAACAAGCAAAACAAAAAAGAAAGGAAAGAGAAACAATCAAATACGGGGTGGTTCCACTGGTTTCACCCACTTTGCACCCACTTAGTGAGTGTTTCCCCAGAATGATCTTTCTGGAGGGAGGAGGTCAGAGCGTGCAGGTGCCCTCCGGGGGGTCTCGGGTCCTCCTGCCCCTCAGAGCCAGCCCCTTAGCCCTCGGAGGGAGGTCCTCGTGGTTATAAACATTTATAATTTACAGGTTTCCTGTGGGCAAGTCGGCCACGTCACCTGGTGCTTGAGGGAAGAAATAGAGGTTCATCCCAAGGCTGGAGGGACACCTGTTCAACAGGCACTGAGTGAGGGGCGGGGTGCTCTTCTGTGTTCTAGAGAATTCCCAGGGGCTTCCAGTTCAGCGGTGGCCCCGTAAGGGACTTCAGAGTTGTACCCATCTACCTGAAGCCACGTAGGGGACAGGTCTACCAGCCAAAGGGAGGCTGGGCCGGCCAGGGTGGGCACGGGTCCCAGGGAGCTGGCTGTGCCCAAGGAGGGTTGTCACTGGTGTTCAGCTTGGGGGTGGGGGGGGGTGGTGTGTGCTTTGTCCTCAAGGGCATGCAAACTTGGTTCTGCCCTGGGAACTTCAGGATCTGATGGATTTTCCTGAGCTCAGAGGCACGAGGAGCCCCTCGTAAGCCACTTCCCTTTTCTGTCCCCGCCGCTGCCATGGCTCCAGGCCCTGGTGCGGGGCTCTGGGTGTGGATGGGTGCTTCTTCCTCGTGAGACGAGCTGCACCTGTGCAGGGAAGGCGGGACACAGGTGGGCGGGGACACCTCCCCAGGGCCTGTGAAGCCGGCATCTCCACTGGCTCCAGCTCCTGGGGCAGGAGGGTGTCTGACCTCCCCAGGGGACCGGAGAGAACCGGGGATGCCATGGGACCGCCCCCCCCACAACTAAGGGCCACTCTCCAACAGCTCTAGAAGGACGGAAGGAAGCTAGCCCCTTGGTGCGCAGGTGCGTCCGGGTGAGGTCTTCCGACAAGATTTCTGCCAGACTCCTTTTTGTGTCTCTTAGTGCATAGAGAGGAAAGATTTCCACCGGCGCCTGTAGTTCTGGGAGGCGGTGTCCAGCTACTTTCTATTTTTATTGACTATTCAGTAAGACCAAGGCAGAAAAGGAGGGGGTGGCCTGGGGTAAGCTGGAAGCTGAAGGTTAGAGCAAACGCGCCGTCTGGGCGTGCCCCAGACCTTCTCCATCCACGATGACTACAGGGGACGTGACGACAGGCTTTTGAACACACAAACTGCGGTCGTGTGGATGTGGCTGGTGTAATGAAAGTTGGAAAAACCCGAGTGAGTCGAACAGCGTGCTTGTACTTTATCTGGTTTTCTGCTTGGAGCTAACAAATGGTCTCTCCCTAACAGCGCTGGGTGGTTTCATCACAGGCCAGAAGCAGGGTCACTGCGTTGCGCGCGCGACCCGCGCAGCGGGGAAGTGCGTTGTTTTACTTTCTCTATTCGAAGAAAACTTACTCTTTCCTCTGGTAAGTCTAGAGAAAATACCGTAACCCCTCAGACAATGGCATTACTGTCACCTGCTTAAAATAGTATGACGTTCCTCAAGTCTTAGAATACTCTCCAGGGCTCTCTGTTTTCTATGAAAGCATTTATTTCAGTCAAAATCCTTCATGTTCTGCTCTACTCTGACACTTCACCAAAAAGAGAAGATAGCAACTCAAAAGCACAATGTCATTTTTAAAGGGACTCTCTCTTCTCCACAAATAAACCTTTTTTTTGTCCCCTGGGGTATTGCCGGTGGGTAGGTGTGGCCTCTCTGCGGTCCCTATGACCGCACATGCCTTTGGGGTCAGGAGCCTGCTTGGGGGTGTGGGGGGGGGGTGCTCCAGCAGCCGGTGGGGACGGCACCCCCTCGCCCGGCCCCAGGTCACCGTCACTGCCTGGCTCCACCTGCGTCTTTCTTCTCCCCGACGGAGGATGGGGCCAGGTGCTCGACCCCGGCCCCCCTCCTGCCTCCCGCACGTCTCATCCTGGAGGGCTGAGGGGCCGCCTTCATCACCCGCATGATGAACCTTTTGAATATTCGGACGTGGGCTCCTGGCTGGAGATGTCATGTCTTCCCTTCTGTTGTTAGTCCGGAGACAACACGGCCTCCCCTGGTTTACCTGTGTAGTCCCAGGGCGTCTCAGGTGCCAGGAGCCGCTGCCGTGATGGCCTCGTCTCCTGTCAGATGTGGTTGGCGAGAGACGAGGACAGCATGACCACTGGGCACCGCGCACTACAGAGGTCAGCTTGCAAGGACAGCGGGACGGCAGTGATGTGGCCGTGACTAGTTGTCAAGCGAGTGGAGAAAAAAATCGGGAAGGGGGGGGGGGGACGTGGCAGGCAGGGCGATGGAGGAGGGGTGGGGTGGGGGCAGCGGGAAGAGAAAAGTCCTGTCATCCCTGATGAAATATTCAGTGTTATCGGTGGTGTTCCATAACGCTGTTTCCCCCAAGGGGGTGGATTTCTAGATCATTCTTCAGGCCCCTTGCAGGCGACTGGAACACTCTGTTTAATAGATTGGCGGTGCTCATCAGAGACATCTATAATGCATTACCAGCGGTTTAATGCTGGGGGACGCTGGAAGGTCCGAGTGGGTTTTATTGTGCGTCAGCATCACGCACGCGCACGCGCGTGCGCCAGCAGCCCCTCGCACCCGGGACATACGTGATCTCTGCCCCAAATGACTTTTGCCTCCGGCACGCCACCTTTTTAAGCCTATAGAACTCCGAAACCGCCGTATAGTAACAAGTTTGTGAGATTTTGGAAAGGAAAGCACGGTAATGATGCCAGTTCTTATGATCATAAATAATCATAATTAACAGGACTGCTGTATATTTATGTTGGTTTGTTTTCAGACACTTTTCATTTTATTTTGAATTTTTTCATATTGTGTTGACTTGAAACACTTCTGTCTATAGTGTGGCGTGCTCTGCAGAACACTGGGGTAGCAGCATGCTGTATTTGTCCTCGGAAACAGACCACAATGACGTGGTGACTCCTATCTGCTGGCAGATAGGCAGAACGGAGATATTAGTCTCACCGAGACTGCTGCGTATTAGGGAGAGAGGATCAGAGCCAACGGTTCCGAGGTCACTCTCGGCCCAATCACGTTTTTCTGACTCTCCTCATGCATCTAGGAGGTTGCTGTATGCGTATTTTCCAGTTTAAATTCTTGATAAGCTCGGGTAGGATAACTTGACTATGAGTAATTGCTCTGTGACTGAAGGCGTATGATGACTCATGGTTAAAAGCCTGGGAGGGGGAACGATAGCTCTCACTGTGACACTGAAAGAGAGGCTGTGGTCTGGGTCCGTGGTGATCAATAATCTATAACCCATACATTGATCCTGGGGGGAACGGCGTGGCGAAATGCTCAGAAAATAGAATGTCGCGTGACCGTGGAAGTGCTCCCCGGGGTTAGAAATGAGACCTCGCTCTCATCAATCTGATGCCAATAAGCCTTTGATTGCTTTTCTGGGGGCAGAGCACATCCCCCGCTGTGGAGGACCTTTTTGGGGTTGCGAAATTATTCCTGGGTCTTTCTCCCTCTAAATTTCCCCCTCTGAGGAGGGACGGCCACCTGGACACTTCATCTGTGACAGTCACCCCCTCCTGACTCCCTTGCTGGGAGGGAGCGGCGGGCTCCGGCAGGGGGACCGCAGACAGCTTCAGAATGAAATGATCTCGCCAGCTAGAAGAAATGAAACAAAAGTTTGTTTTTCCTTCTTTCTCTCTCCGGCTTTCCCTGGGTTGTGATTTCAAACTTTTAATATGTGCATACTGGTGAAACATTGTCCCTACTTAAATTATTTGTCTCCCTGTATGGCAGTTTTGTTGGGAAATGAACTATTCATGTAGCTTTTAGAGTCACCATGGGTTTACATTTAAGCCTTAGGCCAGGTCTACACAGGCAAAGACCACAGATGATTATGATTATGGTTGCAGGCTCGCCTTTCTTGTGATTATCAGGATATTTCATCCAGAAGCAATAGCAATTTTCTTCTTTTTGCTAAATTTGTTAATTTCGCCTCCTCTGGCCAGTGGGGGCCCCCTAGCCACAGCCTCAGTGGATGTCGGGGTGCCTTGCTCCGCAATGTTCTACTGTTGAGTGCACTTGGATCCCAAAGTGCAGGTGGATAGTGGAAGACCCCAAAGGGGGCCATTCGGGGCAGGGCAGGACGGGTGGGGAGAGAAAGGGAGGGTTGTTGAGGGATGAGAAGCGGCGAAGAGAGTCCCAAGGGTCTGGGTGAGAGGGAGTGGCTGAGACCCCCTGTCTCCCCTCCCTCGACACTGCAACAGGATCCTCTCTGGCGCCCCCTGGAGGTCTGGGGAGAGGGCACAGGCAGCTACCGTGGAAACACCCACTGGGGAGCCAAAGACAGGACATGGGAGTGGTGGTGGTGGGGGGGGGGGTGCTGTGTGGTGTGTGCAGCAGGTTGATGGAGTGATGTGTGTGTTCGAACAAACCTTCCATTGAAGACTTCTAGGAATAGCTGGGGGAGGGGGTGCTCTGCAGAAGGCAGGGTGTCGGGGAAAGCTAGGATCCAGAATCGAGGTGGTGGGAACCACAGGTCATTGTAGTTTTGGTATTTAATGTCAGCGTGGCCCCATTTCAGCCTCCTGGCTGCCGGGACATGTGGATGTACAATTTCCCAGCCTCACCCCAGGCCAGGCAGCCCGTTCCGCTCCCTGTCCCCGCAGGTGTGGGCCGCCGTGTCCCCGGGGCAGTGCCAGGTTGCATTTCCACTCTTCACGAAATGATGGAAGGAGCTTTGCTCTCAGCTGACTCACTAGTTCTCTAATCAAGTTGGATCCCAAGTCCCAGTGAGCGATGGATGTGCGGTGTCGCTGAGAAAATGCCATTATCGTTAATCCGGATATTCTGATGAACTGGCAAAAATGGAAATTGTCTTCTTGCCTACTGTGTCAAGCACTTTACATGCTGTTTCCTCCTCCTAATGGCTCTCGGAAGCAGGGGGGTTTCTTCGTACCCATTTTACAGATGAAGACATCGAGGCTTGGAAAGATGAACCGTCTTGCCCCGCAGGTGCAGCAGGGGTTTGAGTCCCAGCATTCAAACCTGTTCTCTCGGTCTCTTTACACATGGCAGAGACCTCACCCCCGTGTATTTTCACATGGACCTTGCTTGGCTGGGAGATAAGGACAATGGACGACGAGCCAGGAAGCTTCATTTCTTTTGTCTCTGAGTTGCTCTGTGGTCTTGAGTAAGTCACGCCGAGTAAGGCTCTTTGGTTCTCAATTTCCTTATCTGTCAAACCGAGGTGTGGACTGGATTGGCCCTCCGAAATCCACCCAGTTTCCAGGTCAGGATGTTCTCCTGAAAATGAAATTCTAGGACCTGACTGGGGCATTTCCTGAGTCCTTCCAGGACTAAGCAAGCATTCAGGTGCACCTGGTTGCTGTGGCGTTGTAAAAATTGCCCCAGATGTCATATTTCTTCATCGATGCTTCGGTGTCAGAGGCCCAACAGGTGGTACTGAGGGCCAGGGAGCCGGCTTTGGCAGGGACAGAACTGGGGGCAAGTGCTCTCCCTCCCTGTGGATCTGCTGGCCTCTGACTCCAGGGCGGAGGGCGGGTCCTGCCTGCTGAAAGAGCCCGGGGAGGGATCCTTGTGCAAAGCACTTGCAGAACTCTTTGCAGGCAGATGAGTTTTCTCTAATCTAACGTTGACTTTTGCTTTCTTGGAATTTGAACTTTCTTAAGGTGCAGTTTATTAATCAACGCTCTGCCTAGAGCTGCATGTTCCTTTTTACTCAGTGTCAGGGGCTTTGTTTGTTGCGGGGAGCTGAATTCGGAGGCGTTTTGAAAACTCTTTTTCAGAGAGCTACCGCATTTTTCATACCTCGGGCTGAATGGAGATTTTGACCCTGTTTAAGACCTCTGTGCTGGTGGTGATTGCCCCCAGCCCTATCCATTTCCAGCCTTCTCGGCCCTTCCCGGTGCCCCCCGAGGCTGTGTGCGTGGGCTGCCCTTGCTGGCTGGTTCTAACAGGACTTGGCCATTGGGAGCCCCGGAAGGAAATCAGAGGCAGGAGAAAGAATGAGGCGGGCATGCTCAGTATGCCCTGCCTTGGGGCACCCCACCCAACCTCAGCTCTTATCAGGGGGTCGTCCTCTGAGGCTCCTGTGTGCACTGGCTCTGGGAACACTGATTCCTCCCTGGTCCCTCTGGGGGCCCTACTGTCCCTGGTTTCCTCCCTTCACTGAGCCCACACTCCTCGGAGATGACTTCCATTTCCTGTGGTGCCCCCCACCCCCATCAGCCTCTCTCACCTAGCGGTGCACCTGCTGATAATCATACTGCAAGGTAAGCAGGGCAGGTAAGGGTGTTCACCGAGGCAACTAAAACCCCAGCTTGTGCTGATGGCCAAAGTCCCAGAACAGTTCTACGCTCAGCCGAGTCACAAACTAAAGTCTCCTTTCTCCAAATTCGGTTTTATTTCCACAAGTCTTCCCACCGAATTGTTAAGCGAACTAAAAACTTCTGAGTGTTCGTGACAGGAGGGCTTTCTTAAATATTTAGCTTGGCAAATAGAAGCCAACCGGGCATATAATTCACGAATTTTCCAATTGTTTCCCCTGCCAAAGGCAATGACCCTCATTCAGTCTTAAGTGAGAACCTATAAATTTTAAAGAATATTAATGATATAGAGATACCTAGGAAGATGGTTATTTACCCTGTTGACCAACATGAGAATATAAAGTAAATGATTAGCGAAAGACAAGCGGAATGTGTATTTACATGTTATGATATATGCAGGGGTAAAATGAGTGGTACAAATGTATTTTTAATTTGAGTGTATTTATTACTTGTGAAAGTGAAGACTAATTATGCTGTCTGGATTCTGGCATCTGAGAGGGGCTCCTGCGGAAGCTCACCACCCCCCCTTGCATTGCTTCA
Organism: Panthera tigris; assembly: GCF_018350195.1. Classification (NCBI taxonomy): domain Eukaryota; kingdom Metazoa; phylum Chordata; class Mammalia; order Carnivora; family Felidae; genus Panthera; species Panthera tigris. Next base: position 20,852,358 of record NC_056674.1, read on the forward strand.
GACACCGAAGGCTGCTGCTCTGCTGGGGTGGGTACTGGGACGGGTCTCCAGAAGGATACTTGAAGGACGAAGGGGAGACAGATTTAGCTTCCCTTCAAATTGCCCAGCCAGGTCCGTGCATAATTGCGACTTCCTCCCGCAACTTCTCAGTCTCACATCTGAGGCCATAATTCAATGCCTGCTCGGTGGACATCAGAGGGGGCAGCCCACCAGGAGATGCACGTTAGGTGTGGCGAATCTGTCCACTGAGGTTTTAAATCACTGGGCTAACGCCGATGTCGTCAGAGTCCTGGGCTGTGGGTAGGCCCCCTGTTATTGGGAGACATGGTGAATTCTAATTATCGGCTCCAACTGGCATCCAAAGGCAGTTGCAAACTTCAGCCAGGGCAAAGGATGCCCGATGAGAAGGAGAACTCAGAAAAGAGGCAGAGAAGGATGAAGTGGGTTATCCCCTTGGCGGCGGTCATGCCCCTGTCTCTAGAAACTCAGGCCTCCAAGTGGCTTGCTCCTCCTCTCTACCCTCTGGTCCTTATCAGACCGAGATCTCTGCAGATATGTGTGAACCGAGGGCTTCAAGGCCCTAGTCAGGGTTCACGGTGCACAGCAGAACCATCTGGGGAGCTTTGGAAAACCCCAAAGCCTGAGTGGTACCCTGGATCATTTATATCAGAGTCTCTGGGATAAGGTTTAGCTGATTCCACTGTGCAGCCACGGTTGAGAATCACCGTCCTAGGTTGTGGCTGATGTGCACTCTTGCCTGCTCTCTCCCCTTAAGGAGGAATTTTACTGGGGCCTGGTGGGGGAGGAGCGGCACTTACCAAAGGCAGCTTTTCTAGGGTGGCGTTTGTAAGCTGGAAACCTTATCACAGGTTTGATTTTCAAGCCCACAAATCCAGAAACTAGACTTTATTCAGATTCTGAGAGGGATCTATCTTTTGGGTATAGACTCACATTGGTCAAGGTCCTGCGACTGATGTATAAACCCAGAAACCCAGTGTGTTATGTAACAGTCACAGAGATAATGGTACAAAACCTGGGCTTCTTGCATCAGTATGAGCTGGTCTTTCTTGGAGCCAAGCTATTTTCTTGCAGCCGTGTTTTCGATCTTCCCCCCCTAGACAGGTAGTTGCCCCCGTAGGTGAAGTGGGTCAGGCCGTTTGTCTCAAACAACGTATTCATTCAGGTAGGGCCTTTCCGGAACAGTTTGATTTTTAGCTCTGCTTTCCTGCATGCCTGATAAATTCAAATTTGCTTAGGAAAAATGGACTGTGCTGGTTTCCTTGGCCCTCCAGGCTGCTAGGAGACTCGACGTCTCCTGGATACCTCCTTGAACAAGTGGCAGAGGAAGGAGAAGGGGGAAGTGGGAGAAGGGCGATTCCCTGGTATATGTGGATATTTTCTCGGGCACTGCTGTTTCTCGGTGTGGGAAACCACACTGAAACCGAAGGCGGTGAAGAAGCCACACAGGTGGATGGGGCCCATGGGAGGTCACAAGGAAGCGGGAACTTAGGAGAAGCTGAAGCTAGGAGGCAGAGAAAGCATGCCAGCACTTAGAAGGGCGCTGAAGGGAGAGGGGGTCTCGTGAGGACAGAGCTGATGTGCAAAATGGCAGGCATGCTCTGCGGGGTCAGTGGCACTGTATCTTAGACCTGGCTCTGGAGAGGTCGTTCAATGACAGACAGCACATTCGCCCCACAGCGTGTGGCTCAGGGACGAGTAGGAGGGCCTCTCCTCTTGGATGGGGAGCTCCTTCCCCAGAATCCGCTCGCTCTGTGTTTTCCTGTGTTCTATCGGGACTGCCCGTGATTTCCACTGTTCCCCCTCTGGACTTGGGGGTGAGCCTGGGCTGTGCGCAGGGCTGAAGGGGGCCTGGCCGGGCCAGGCGTGTCTGCTTTGCACGGTCCTAAGCTGCTTCCTGGGGGATCCCTGTTGGAGATCCCCACAGCCAGCGGCTCCCCACAGAACAATGCTGGCCGGGATGGGGTGTGCTGGCTGCTTTAGAAAACAAATAAGAAAAGCTACCTTTTGCATTGTCTACACCAGTCCTATTCAGTCATAGCTATTACTAATAGAATAAATGAAAAATGCATTCCTTTAACACCGTCAGCTCACGGTGATGTGCATTTTGAACTGATTTGCAAATGCGAGGTTCTAAGTGGCGCGTGGTTGGGAGCAGTGAGCTTCTAATGTTATGCTGCTGCATGGGCAGCAGCCGAACCTATTAATGAACTAATCCTAGACTCTCCAGCGGAGGCCGTGGGGGGCTCCTCGGTGCTGCACTTTGCATTTCAGCTAAAATCAACAATGTTAAAGAAAGAAGAATTTAAACGGATTAGGCTGCTGATCTCCTGAATCAGACACTGTGCTCGGCCCCTGCGGAAGAGGGGGACGCGTGTAGAAGAGCTCCGGACTCCCGGGAAGAGACGAAAATTTTGCTCGCCATGCACGGGGCAACTTGCCCGATCACTCGCCAGCTGGGGGGGGGGGGGTCAGAGTTTCTGACCCTGTAGCCAGACCTCCCTGTCCTACCACTCACTCGCTGTGTGATCCTAGGCGAATGACTTAGCCTCTCTGTGCCTCAGTTTTCTCATCTGTGAAATGGAGTAGGGATAAAACTCATATATGATGGCTGAGCTGAGGGTCCAAATGAGTTCTTTCAAGAAGCACTTGGAAGTGCTTGGCACACAGGACACATTCTGTAAAGGTGTGTTATGACAGTCCATGAATTCCACAGATATTTATTAACTATCTGTCACGCACCAGGCAAAACTCTTAGTGGTTGGAATTTAACTTGAGCACGTGTGAGTTCTTGTCCACATGGGGTTTACGCTCCAGTTGGCATGGTGAGAAAGAGGTGATTGCGGATTATGAATAGCAGTCTGAAGGAACTCCCAACCTTAGAGAGACGGGTCACAGAGGAACCTCCTGTGCACAGGACGTCTGAGAGGAAGCCTGGGTGTGAGTCCCACTGGGGACTGAGCGTGGGCTGTCTAGGGAGTGGTGGGAGACTGGCATGAAGGGAAAGATGAGGCATCAGGGCACAGTCATGCTGGAGAGGCAGGTGGGGCCCGGGAGGCCCCGGTGAGGTGCATGCGGGGTGCCCCTGGGTTCTCTTCCTTTCCGCTTCGTCTCAGAGTAGAAATAGCCCAGCAGACGAACCCTCTGAGAGCTAAGCACACTTCCAGCTCTGGCTCGGGGCCAGGGAACTGCCGGGTAAAATTGCCTTTTCAAATTACCCGTGGGCTTCTGTGGAGTGACGTTTCAGGAAGTGACCTGCCAAACGCATAATTTAAAACCTGCTGTAGTTCCGTGGTGAGGACATTGTGCACTGCTCTGTTCCCTCGGAGGGGACCCACCAGAGCCGTGTCTCTTAGGCCTCAGCTGTAGAAAAAGCAGGTCCGCAGCCTTTTTGGTTTTTGTGGACAGAGTTCTCCTTGATGGCTTTTGTTTCCCTCTTCGCTCTGGCCGCCCGGGGAAGCTCAGAGCCACATTTTCTGTTCCCGTCTGGGCGCTGCAGGTCTGTGTGACTATGTGTTAACCTCATTTCTGGCTCGGGCGCTGACTTCCCTACTCCTCCGTTACCCAGCTCCTTCATCCACTTCCTTCGTCCTTCTGTTTTGTGGACATCTTTTTGAGAAGGGAGTGAGGCAGAGAGGAAGGCAGGGGCACCTGGCTGGGAATGCAGTCAGGAGTAAGATGCTCCTGCCATGAAGGTGGATGCCAGGTGGGGGCGCTCATCTTCCGGGGAAATGGCCTGGTGAGCGCGGAGTCGGGGGACGGGGGGGCGGGGGACCCCTGGTAGGGGGGCCTGCCCCCCTTTCCCTGCAGCTGGTAAGCCTTGGCAGCTTGTACTGGGGCCTCTGACAGGTGCCTTTTGGAGTTGGAATGGCTTGCTGTGTTTAAGGGATTGTTCCATGTTTAAAAGTACACATTAAGGGGCTCCTGGGTGGCTCAGTCGGTTAAGCATCCGACGTCGGCTCAGGTCATGATCCTGAGGTTGGTCAGTTTGAGCCCCGGGGTGGGGCTCTGAGCCGACAGCTCAGAACCCGGAGCCCGCTTCTGATTCAGTGTCTCCCTCTCTCTCTGCCCCTCCCCCCCGATGCTCTGTTTCTCTCTGTCTCAAAAATAAATAAACATGAAAAAAAAATACAGCATGGCCTCCAAAGCTAGCCAACCACTTCATCTGGCATTCCAGTGAAGAAAGAGCGTCCACCAAATATGGCGGAAAGGCTGGCCGTGCGGCACTTACTTGGAGAAGGTGGGGTGGTCTCCAATGCTTTCCTGACTTAGGGACCTTCGAGGATAGTTTCGACCCCATCCCAGATTCCCTCTGCATGCTGCCGACTTGGGGACCTAAGTGCACATGAGTGCTGACCCCACTGTCTGGGTAGACCGGGGAGGAAGGTAGGAGGGTAGAAGGGATGCCCAGCGTGTCACAGCCCCGCTGGGCTTTATTATCCTCCAACGGAGCTGCCCTTAGTGAACCCCTTGGTCGAGTGACGCTCAGCCCTTGCCAACCAGGCCCTGATGCCCGCGGTCTCTCCTCCCAGGGCAGTGCAGGCTGCTTCTCAAGCCAACCTGGGACAGCAGGGCATCGCAGGCCACCTGTTGGAAGACGGGCTTGAGGCTGGAGGCCGGAGTGAGTTGTCTTGGCTACAGGTTGTGGATCTGATACAGCTTCCTTCTACTGAGGGAATTCCGTTATTCCTGTTCCTCGGCTGTGGGTCATTTCAGAAAAATCCCTTGTGCTGTCAATGCTCAGGCCTACCTGATGTCAGTGCAGAAATGGCTTACAGGGGCACGTTCCCACTGCTGGAGGCATGCTCTTCCTTCCTAGAGGAAGGAGAGGTCACCCCTTGGGTCTTGGAGCCCATGAATACAGCTGAGGCCCGGAAAGCCCAGAAGTTTGAGTGTCTGAAGATGGGCCCATCAGCCTTAATTTGCACTGCATCACATTTGCAAGTTGCAAAATGGAATTTGCAATTGCTTTTTGGCAATGTTCAAATTAGCACTTCTTAGCATATTAATGAACTACTTTTTTTTTTTTTTCATTATGTGACCAATTTTAATGTAAATAGCAGTCTCAATGCAAGGATTAGGTCAGTGTTTCGGGAGAATGGAGTTCCAGAGCTTTCTGTGGAGGCTAAGAATCTGGCTTGGGGCGGGCATGGCTTCAGCACAGAATGTGTGGATTTTTCAGACCCCCTGTCTGGCAGGTGTAGCTCCCAGATGAGGTCTGCGGCTTCTGGCTCAGGCAAGACACAGGGCAACCATAAGAGGGGGTGCAGGGCCCGGGCCCGAAGAGGCTGGTGACTCAGCTTGTAAGGAAGGAGAGGACGCTCATCTCCATGTCCCAAACAGAGGTTAAATGTAGGCCGCGTGGATCAGATCACTTTCCCTGCTACAAAGGGAGCAACTTTCTTCCAAATAGGTGAAAGTCAGCTATGACGGGGTTCTATGCGAATTCCCCTAAGATGTTTTCCTGTATTGATGCTCCTCTGGGATATGCTTCACGTAGTTGGTCCCAAGTCCCGAGAGCACACTGTCCATAATTTCATCCAAGCATTTTCTGGAGCCACATCAGGAGACACTGGAAGAATTCCTCCTTCCCAGGATCTTGTGGCTCTGGGGCAAGAGCAGTCCAGGGGTGGGGCCCAATGCACAGAGCAGAAGAAACCAACAAATGGGGCGTTTAACTATGTCCGGAGACCACAGAATTGTATACTGACTGTCCGTCTGCAGAGCCGGTGGTCAGAGAAACGGGAGGTCTCAGTATGGGCTCCCAAAACACTGGAGCCAGACAGACAATGGAGCCCGAGACTTCTGCCTGGGCGGTCTTCAACTGGCCACTCGGCTGACTGGAGACTGTGGCCTGGGCCCTCTGGGAGGGACGGTGAACACAGCCACACCAGGCTTTCAAAGACCAGAATGGACCCCAAGTTTTCTAAATGGCAGTGCTTTCTTGGTTCATTATTCAAAATGAGCTGATTATTCATCCCCAGCTTGAATTACCAGCTAAATAGTATTTTCCTGCTGAGTGTACATTTGTAATGCTATCCATTTCATCCTGCGTGATAGTATTACATTCCAGGGGCTTCAGCTACCTATTCTTTACTATCTATAGATGGGTGCGTGGGTGTGCTGATTGCATTTGAAAAACAAGAGTTTGTGTGTCTGATGGTTCTGGAAATAATCAGTAACTAAGGTAGCAGAGGGGGGAAAAAAAAAAAAACCTCCAGCTCTTGATGAGTAATTTTAAAACTGTGAATACTTCACAGCTTGATAGATTCCCAGAGAATCTATCCTTCAGTCACAATGCCTCCCAAAATGTAACCGGGCCAGTAGGTGCCTTTTTTTTTTTTTTTTTTTTTCTGCCTCCTATCATTCCTGGGACTTCCCAGTAAGCTTTATGCGCCCATCAGTCTGTCAGTGAACAATTTGCCTTAGCCAAGCCTCACTCTTCCAGGAAAGCCCAAGTCAGACAGGCCTGTCAAACCACAGGTTACCGTGGTTCATGTAACTGAAAATCCCAGGGGGCCGAGCTTCAGGTAGGGCTGGATCCAGGGGCAAGAACACTCTCAGTAGGGTTTACGTTTGATTTCCTCTCCCTTGACTCCATTTCCAGGAAGCTTGGACTCTCTCTTTTTGGTGGCAAGATGGCTGCCAGCAGCCCCAGACATTTATCTACCGTCTCAGGAGCTCCAGTGGAAAGATTCTCTTTTTACACAAAGACCTATTATTGAGTCAGGCTGGCCCTGAGTGGGTCCTACACCCACCCCTGAGCCAGCCACAGTGGCCGGTGGAATGTGATGTCCTTGTTGTCGCGGTCTGGGTCACCCGCCTATTCCTGAAGCTCCCGGCGGCTTCGGCTCTACCCAAGACCACACGGATTGAGCAGGGGGGAGGAGAGAGTCCTCGGGGAAAATTGGGATGCTATTTCCAGCCAAAGGAGGAAAGCGGCTGGGCAGGCAAAAACAACAGATGCCCACCCCAACAGCTTTTCAGTTAACTATTCACAGAAGTCCAGGAGCAAGTTATATCCAGAGAACAGAAAAGGAGTCTGATTCCACTGATTTAACTCTATTTTCTCAGTGAGTGGTTGGCCCACAGTCTGCGGGTTTCCTTTTATATGGATGCTAGTAACTTTCACCCTTATTTGCAAGCCCATGGCATCTGCTGGGCTCACCTGGCAGAGGCTCAGGAGCTCCCTGTGCTGGGGACAGATTGGACGGGAAACCTTGCTCTGTCCCTGGCAGGGGGGTCAGGCCGGGTGCCTCCACCGGCTCCTTCCCCTCCAGCCTCCTGAGTGCGGAGTCCAAAACAGGACTCGAGGAAGAGTCCCAGACGTTGGCTGCCGGGATGATTTCTGGAACATGTGGCTCCTTAGGTGGCTGTCCAGCTAGGCTTTTCTCCTTGAGCTCTGGCAGCTTTGACCATCTGGGTCCTGGAAATGCTGGAGGAAATCACACCTCGGATCTCTCCATTCAAGGGCTACGGCTGGGAGACTGTCTCTCTGTGTCTCTTCTCTCTCCTGCTCCAGTCTTCTCTTTCTCCTACCCACACTCCCTTCTCTTCTCCATCCTTCCCTCTTTCCTAAGCACCTCCATCTACGGGGCCTGGAAGGAATCGCTGATGGCCTCTCAGCCCCTTAACTGGTGCCACTGCTCTGTCCTCACTGGGCGGCCATGGGCTGGGGTGCAGCACGTTTGGGTCTGGGGCAGGGGTGGAAGGAAGAGCGGTGAGAAGGAGCCAGAGGCCGCCCTCCCACTACTGGGACCCCACAGTCCCAGCCCATCACCTCGGGACTCCTGGACGAGTAAGCCTTTGGCCACATCCTGAAGGGCTCACTGGGCCGTTGGTTCGGCCAGGAAGCGACCTGCATGGTGTCTGACCTCTCTTCCCCGCTGCCCGTCCAGGGTTCCTGTCCCCTCAGAGGCCGGGCCGAATCCCGTGAGGACGATTCACAGGCAAGGGGCCGTGGACACCTCCTTCCCACTTATTAGGGCAGAATCGCTCTGATGAAGCAGCAACACCCCACCAGAGCCTCATTATTTTGGGCTTCATTGAAATGCGCAGAGAGCCGTCCTAGTACTTTATGTACTAAACTTAACCACAGTAATGTATTCAAATCATTCTGAATTTATCTAGACTGAGCACCCTTTCATCGTCCTCCTCCTCCTCCTCCTCCACATTTTTTTTTTTTTAAAGATAGCAAATGTGCTTTTTGAGACAACAGCTTAGGGCCACCTACTCTGCACGGGAGGGGACAGGTGGCCCCTTCCAGCCCCCCTCCTCAGCAGTGGCCACCCAGGGCTTACCTCGTGGCGTTTGGGGACCCGTGGTGCTTTGTCCTGGGCTATGTCCTACCTTAGTCACTTCTTCCCCACATCCCTGCCCTTACCGGAAACCCGTCTGTGAGAGAAGAGAGTGCGGAGGGCAGAAGAGCCCAGAAGACAGACTGTGCCTGGGAGGTAGGAAACCGGTTCTCACCCCAGTTTGGACGCTGATTTTTGGGGGGATTTTGGGACACTCTGCCCTCTTTTCTGGGCCTCAGTCTCCTTGATATGAAAACTCACGGTGGTGGTGAGGGTGGTGTCTTACAACCGGTTCAGGGGCTTGTAGGCTGGAGTCCAGGCGTGAACCTGGGGTGGTCCATAGACCTCTTGGAATTGCAAGGGATGTTGTGCTTTTTTCTGGGCGGGGGTGGGGAGTAAGTCTCTAGTTTTCACTGGATTTTCAAAAGGCTCTTGTCTAGCCAGGGACTAAGATGTCAAATATTTATAGGCACTCGGACCCAGGCACCTTCGTGTGCCTCTGTCCAACGCCCTGGTTTTACAGAAGGCACCACGGAGGCTCGGAGAGGGGATTGGCGGGAAGCTGGGCTCGGTTCTGGGGGGCTCATTGGAGACTGATCCTGGCGGAGACCCAGCTAGGCCCTGCTGGACTCTTTCCTAGAATCTTCCAGAGGGGCTCCGGGGGGTCCCAGGGGAGAGGGGATGAGAACATGAGTGAAGTAGAACCACGTGCACACCAAAGCTTTTGGCCAAGGGGATCAGAACTATGTGGAATTGGTCAGTGGCCATCGTCTGTGGTGGGTTTTGATCTTCAGGTCTGCCTCCCAGCCACAAAATGGAAGCTGTGGTCCATCCACCAGGGCGCTTGGCCATAGCCGAGGACACGCGGCCACCCCTGGGCCTTCTCTCTCTGGAGGTGGACTGGACTCTTCATTTCCGTTGCTATCAGCTCCTCAACGGCTCCAACCGGCTTCGGTGTCCCAGGGTCAAGCCACATGAATACGTTGAGCTTCCTTGAGTTGATGGCGGGGAGGCACCTGCTCTCCCCGTCCCAGGCAGAATCGTCTGCTGTTCGTTCAGCTGACTCTGGAGTTTTCCTCCTGCTCTCTGTTTAACCGTATCTCTCTGGCTGGAGACAGACCGCTGTGGGCCACGCTCTGGGTGGTCTTGTGGCTTCTTCTGATGTAAAACAGCTGAGCCCCTGGGCTCCTCCCGACCTGAATTTGTAAGTGGCCCTGCTGCAAACACCCCATGGCAGTCAGTGCAGCTGCAGCTGGGTCTGGTCCCAACCAGGAGACCCTGCACCTGTCACCATGCCTGCTTGTCTAGAAACCATGCTTCTCTGCGGCCTTTGCCAGCCAGAGAGGCCTTTCTAAGGCACCTTTGCTTAGTATTTACCTCCAGTCCTTGAGCTAAATCATGCTTCACTCTCCAGTCATGGAGGGAATATTAATATAAAGGTTTTTTTTTTTATAATTTAGTTAAAAGATATAGTCCTACTGTCTTTCAAAAGCCAAAGGCGAGCTTGCTCTGGTTATGGAGGTGTTATCCTCTATAGCCGAGGAAGAAGTTCTGTGTGCTCACCATTAAATACAATTTTATAATGAAAATTTTGTCTTATGAAGGTGAAACTTTGAGAACATATTAGAATTCTCATTTTTTTATGCACAGCAATCAAATGACCTTTCCTATACTGCCACATAAAGTATGGATTTAAAGTTAAATGATCCAGTCAGCCATTGAACATTTTCTTAAAGAGTAATTTCTTCTGTAACTATGGATGTTTACATATGGTTTTCTTTTTGGTATTTACCTTTTAAGAATTGAAGAAAAACTGACATTCTTTTTTGGAACTGTATTTTAATAGCCTTTGTTTATTTTTAATATGTGGTGTTCCAGGCCCTTGCTCTAATGATTTTTTTCACACTGCATTGATAATTAAATTCATTCATTTTCCCAGCTGCACAATCCCTTTAAATAAAAAGTTATGGGTAATAACACCTCTTACGCTCAAAGTACAGAGGAGAAAAGGGCATATCAGGGGCTCTCTGTCGAGGGGAGTCATGCACACTGCGTGGGTCACGGGTCATGGCGAAAAAAATACGTGCGGGTTCTCAGTTATTCGAGGTTTTCTTAATTCCCAGATGATGGCCCCGGGGGTTTTGATTATATAAAACTGGAAAATATGATCTTTTCCCCTTTATGTTCACAAAAATGTAATTTATCCCCATGTATCCTGTTCAGATTTTTCATCCATAGTTGTATTAATCACGTCATCAAAAGCACTAAACGTGTTGGTTTCTCTTAAACGGTTGGAGACAGTTTGCTTGCTGTAACCAAGTAGCATCTATAGAAGGAGGGCAGTAAAAGTGAGCTGAGATATTTAGTGACATAAAAAGAACCATGTAGATTTGTGAAAATGTAAAACTGTGATCATGGAACAGGTTCTTGAAGTAATGAGAGAAATACTTCGTTCCTGGGCTGGCGATCACTTGTAGCCTCTGTAATTTCATGGACGCTATAAGGATTTGGTTTTTACACATTTTAATTTAGGCCAGAGATGTTCCTATTTTAATTATCCATACACAAGGGCACAGTATCTTTCTACGGTTATTGCTATATGTTACATTTATATACAGCAATAGCAATTTGAAAAAAAACCCAACAAAATGCTTTCACCTAGATGACCAAAGGGTTATATACTCATTTGTTTTAATGACACTGTATGGACCTTTGCATTCTTAAATAGAATTTTTAAATACACGGGATGCAAACACTCACGGATGTTCACACAGACAGTTTCACACAAGAGAATAGAAAGAGAATTTGTTCAACATCCCTTTTGTGAAGGGGTGGGAGCCGCAGCCCCTGAATCGTGATGCCTGGGGCCCCCGGCTTTCCTCGTTGAAACCAGAGGGCACAGGATCGGGGAACTTGAGAGCAAATTGATTCCCACTGAGCCTCCCGCTATCACCTTTCAATAGAGAAAAAGCCATTTGGAGAAATGTGATATTTCAACTATTGTATTGGGCTCAATCTGTAGATGCAAGGAAAGATAAAAGACAAAAAAATATAGATAATGCATAAAATAAATACGTATATAAATATATACCTCAATGTATTTATATTTATGTATATTTATAATATACAATAAATTATATATGTATAAATGTTATATACAATATATTAAAAATATATCTATATAAAGAACAATCTGATGGAAGCAAATGTTGACAAAAGCGAAAATTCAAACCACCCAGGTCACATGCTATCGTGCTGCTGTGAAAAAGTGATTCCCTTACAACCAAGGGGTAATTCTGCCTCCTTCCAGGGAGAGACAGCAAGCAGAAATGGGTCACGTTTAAGCGAATCCCGGCAAACCCTTCTCTCCTGAGAGGTTGTGGAATATCTTGCTGGGCTAGAGGGGGATGCTTCCTCTTCTGGCAATTCTGCAGGAATGCCTGCGGGCCCTTCCCAGAAACCCTCCCCTCCCCCCCATTGTCACATGCCCTGAGGAGAGCCTTTGGTCCCACAGACCAGCCCCAGGCCCCCAAGAGAAACATGGTTCAGCCTCGCCCTGCTGGCGACCGTGCTGACCTTCAGCTTAACCCATTTGTCTGTTTAATGGAGAGACACCTGGCTTGGGTAAGGGGAAGAACAAAAGAGTTCATATGTGAGCTTCCAGGATCCTTGGAGGAAGATCCTAAGCCAGAATCAGCAAATGGGCATCTGGGGGTGGGGGGTGGGGGGTCCTAATCTACCCACAGATGTGTTCTGCTTGGTTCTCAGATTATTGAAAACCAACACGACTTTGTTGCTAACATTTAATAATTGGAGATTTTACACAATTATCTGGATTTCGTGCTTCATTTGAATGTCTGGAAGTGTCGGGAACCTTGGGTCCTTGCGTTCATGCAGAACAATCCATCAGAGCTGACCATCTACTCCTTCAGACGGCCTGGACCCTCCACCCCCACCCCAGGCATCCACAGCCCCTGTTCCCTGGGTCTCGCAGCCTCGGGCTTTCCCACCTGGCTTATCTGTCTGGCTTTTCTGCCGCTGCAGGTATTTATAAAACACCGGTGTCTGTGTGGGGACAGTTGGCCCCTGCCTTGGATGGCCCTACCTCCCCTCCCCTTCCTGTGTAGCCAGCTGGGATTTGTAACAAGTGACAACTGGTCTAAGAGTGTCAGCCATGTTGCTCAGAGGTGGGATCTTTCAGATTGTCCACTGAGACCATGCTCTTTCAGCGCAGATGCAGCCATGCTTCTGAGGACACGATCCTCAGAGCCTTCTGGAAGGCTACAGAGGTTGACGTGTAAGGGGCTTACAGCACGGCTCCCTTGCAGTCTGAGACAGCTGCGGTATAAGGTTAGATCCATGCACCTGCCTTAGGTACGAGGGCATTCCTTCTGCGCTTAAAGATGCTGCTGCCCTTGGGGCACCTGGGTGGCTCAGTTGGTTAAGCATCTGACTCTTGGTTTCGGCTCAGGTCGTGATCTCATGGTTCATAAGATTGAGCCCCGTGTCAGGCTCCGTGCTGATCATCGCATGAAGCCTGCTTAGGATTCTCTCTCTCTCTCTCTCTCTCTCTCTCTCTCTCTCTCTCCTCTCTCTCTCTCTCTCTCCCCCCCTCTCTCTTACATACACATGAAATAAATAAAAAAAATAATTTTAAAAAAAGATGCTGTTGCTTCTGACATCGGCACTTGCTGAGGTCTGGGGTCTCACATGCTGTTCGCAATGATTCAGTTTTTTCTTTCCCTCCAGTGGTGGCACAAGGTACCTGCGTGCACGTGCATGCTCAGAGCGTCTCCGGGTACTCTTGTCTGGGGTAAGGGGAGGAGCCCAGGAGTGTGATGGCTCTTTGCAATGCCACCCCGACAGCTAGCATATAGCTTGAAGGTCCTGTTTATGGTCACTCTGCCCTGCTGGCCTGGGAGCTCCTGGAGGGCGGGGCCTGCGTCATTTTCATGTTTGTATCTCCAGCACAGACTCCTGTAACTGGTGCTGACTAGATGCCTGGACGGACAGGTTAATGGTGAATTGCTTTTGTCTTCTCTGTGCAGTGGGGGCAGGACGTGGAAGAGCAGGCTTGTGAAGCAGGTGCACAAGTGGCCTGAGCTGGGGGAGGTGTGCCAAAAAGGTCCAGGGACCGGGGTCCTAGGCTTAACACTGCCACTTCTCAGCCACTGCCCCTCCTAAAAGAAGGAGGGACTGAATCGGATTGTTAAGGTTCTCCTGCCTTTTGAACCTCTTCATTCCCCTCACCTCTCCACGGCCCCTCTGCGGTCTGGTCAACATAACTGCCAAGTCTGACCCTGGAACACAGTTTTCTTGAGGGCCTCTGAGACCTCACACGGACTTGGGCTGGAGGGACCGTCACCTACCTGTCGGTGGGGGCTACAAAGCCTTCGTATCAGTGAGGACTGGCTATCCCCAAAGGGGACACGTGGCCTCTACTCTTTCTCTGCCTTCTCCAGGAAGCACCCCCACCTGAATCCCACAGCAGCCGTTGTTGGCGGTAGGACCTGGCTCCTGGGCAAAGGGGCTTGGACCTCAAGGCTCCCCTGTGCAACTCCACAGCGAGCAGGTGTTTGCTGAGGTGGTAGGCCCCCAGGAGGAGCACCTGGCCCAGGCTGGCTTTGGTTTTACCGGAAATCCGCCTTCAAAGGCTTTGTTTTCCGTACATTGTGTCTAAGGGGAAATGAAGAGCCAGTAAGGACAGGGGCTGTCTCGTATCACGTTCCACAGGGTCCCGTTCAGGCTACGAAGGAAAAGGATTTGGAGTGGGTTTTGAAGGGACGCCCAGGGCAAGGGAACAAAACCCTCTGGCCGAGGAGCTTTGGACAGAAGAAGGGTAGATTCCTTAACTGCGTCGACAGCACAGTCTTTCTGAGAAGAGGGAACTGGAAAAAGCCGAGGACCTGAATGCATAGGATGAGTGAAGGAGTTCTTGGCTAAAGGTCTTGGGGGAGAGGAAGCCTCTTCTTGTGTTGAGACTAAAGGCTTCCTGGAATGGTGTCAGAATAGAAGGTGGAGGGTCACAGACTCAGGTGCCAAGGCAGGCCAGATGGGATGTAGTGAGGACCCCAGGCTGGCAGTCTACCACTCTCCTGTCTCTGCCTGGCTGGGCTCTACTAGAATGGGAACCAAGGGAGGGAGGACCAGGCACAGGGCAGTCTCTACGTGTCCTGGGAGGCTCACCTAGACGCATCTCCCTGTCATCCCCGCCCCTGCTACCCCTCTTCCCAAATTGTCGCTGCTTAACTGTGCCCATGTCACGCTCCCATCCCCCGAGAGCCCCTAGTTAACCTGGAGTCGTGTCCGTCTGGGCGTCTGGGTTTTTCTTGCCTTCTGCTGTCAAGAATTTATGTGTGTTTTCTCCTCTGTCCCTGCCGACATGCAAACATTCTGTGCTGGGCTCCTTCAAACGCCCTGTGTCTTTTGTGGCCAACGGTAAGGCTGAAAGGCAAGCCCTGTGGGCGGGCCCATGTTGCCCAACTCTTCTCCAAGTTGGGAGAATGGGGCCCGACTCTCCACTTGACAAGAGAGGACACGGCTCTTACATTCTGGCCCTGAATCCCCACAGCGAATGCCTAGGTAGAGAAAGTGCCAGAGGATGGGAATAGAGACATCAATGGCCCAAGTTATTCACTGAAGATGAGGACAGCATAAAGCTGAGAGTGAAACGAGTAGCTAAGCTCCTTCTGGTCCCACAAGGGAGGCCAGCTCCCTCCCAGCTCCTCTGGACTTGGCCTCTGGGCAGAAAATCTGTTCCGGGCACCTTCCAATACCTTAGGCCTCCCTTTGTCAATATAGTTAGGGAAGAAAAGTCTCAAGGGGCCCCATTGCTCAACCCGTCCCTGAGGAAGTTGAGCTCAATGTGATTGTCTAGTTAAAAGCGGAGATCTCTCTTGGAGACACTGGCCATGGATATCTCACAGGAAAGACCTAGTTTGAAAAAGGGAAAAATGGGGGCGCCTGGGTGGCTCAGTCGGTTAAGCGTCTGACTTGGGCTCAGGTCATGATCTCACACTCTGTGAGTTCAAGCCGCGCGTTGGGCTCTGTGCTGACAGCTCAGAGCCTGGAGCCTGCTTCAGATTCTGTGTCTCCCTCTCTCTCTGCCCCTCCCCTGCTCATATTCTGTCTCTCTCTTTCTCAAAAATAAATAAAAACATTAAAAAAATAATAAAAAAAAAGGAAAAGGGCAAAATGATAGAAATGGATATGTGGAGTGCCAAAGTTCTCCTTATCAAATGAGAATGGACTAAATCTGAGAATGAAAAAAAAAAAAGAATTTATGTGTATTTTGCTCCCCACACTTCCCCCCCACATGCACACACATGCACACAGACTGACCAGACTGTAACATATCCCAGGGTGAGGCTGAATACTACGGTCCCCATGCAGTCCCCGGGACTGGGCAGTTCAGCCAGGACCCTTGCACCCACCTTGCAGGTGACCTGGTGAGCTCGATGAATATTTGACCTCCGAGATTTTGCGGGCCTGGGATTCTAATTGTGAGGGCTAGCCAAGACACATGAGGGACTGTTATAAATACATGGTCTTGAATTTGAAGCAAACATTGGGTCTAAATAGTCTGGAGGTGGTTGGAGCTCCAGGCTCTCGAAATCTGGCTGTAGAATTATGATTTACTGAAACACAGGAATGTTCCGCTTTTACTGCTCAGAGCTTTCCATCCCTAGCTATTTGTTTTACACATTTTCCCCATTAGAAAATGAAGCAATTAGAAGACAACCCGGATTGTTTTGCATTTAGGGGTTTTCACGTATCTGCTTGGTAATTTCATATCGGTAGCAGTTTGGGCTTAACATCTTTAAAGAGCCTTGTTTGGATTTGTCTGGGTAATGTTTTCCAGTTCAAAGTAATGTTCGAGCAGTAAGCAAATGCTTGGCAAAACTCAGATCTATTAGCCTTGCCGTTCACACCTGCAGTTTCTCTCCATCCAGGTGTGGGGTTAACACAAGCGCCTCAGGTATTTGCAAAGATTCTTTAGGTAAAAAGAAAAAAAAACCCGAGATCTTCATCAGAAATTACCTTGCTAGTAGTAAAACCTAAATTCACAAGGATTTATAAAAAGAGATGTCTTTTAAATGCCAGGCAAGAGATTTGGAAGCATTTTGGCAGATCGGGATGCATGAGACCAACCTGTGCCAGGTTCTTCTTACATTAATAAATATTCATTTTGTTTTGTTGGGGGGGGGGTACTCCAAGTACTTAGGCAGAGGGTCCTTTTTGTAGAAGTAAGATCTATTTCTATAGTGAAAATTGCAGGTTCTTTGGTATCAGGTATTCTTTTCTAAAAATGTAACTCTTTCCTAACAAGTCAAATCTGTGATGGGATGGGTTCTGTTACGGCCTCTTTTTCCCGCATGGAGCAAAGCAAAACCAGGTGTGAAAATGGTACACTCTCTCCTTCTCAGCCACCTTGGTTTCTTTGGAGGGGCATGCAGAAAAAGCTTCATTCAATATTGATAGTGTTTTGATATGTTAAAATCAACAGCAAGTCAGGAATCTTACATAAAATGTGTATAGATGGCATTTCCCCCAATTTCATCTCTTTGGACTGGAAGAGTCAATATTTTAAAGGGATTTTCTTCTTTCTTCAAAGCCTGCGATCAGCCTAGCTATTACATAGAGCATGTCCAATTGGTACCGAAATGGTTCCTCCTGAAATGTCCATGAAGACGACATTATTATCATTAAAAAAAAAAAAAGGCTATTTTCCACTTGTGTTCAATTTAGCAAATTTGGGGGTTGAAAAAAACCCTTAAAATAATTTTCCTTCATCTGGCCGAGAGTAACATTGCTCGTAATAGGCAAAAATAAATGCTTTGTCATTTAACAAATATGTTAAACCAAACCAGCAGATATATTCCAAATATATTTCGCTTAAATTTATTGGAAAGGCAGAGAGACAGAGAGAGAGAGACAGAGAGAGAGAGAGAGAGAGAGACAGATACGGAGAGAGAGAGAGTGCGCGCCTTAGTTGCAGCTGTCTCCAAAGAGTTTGGGCACAAATATTCTTTCATTCCTTTGCATGATTTCGATAAAATTAGGTCAAAGAAATGTTCATTTGAAAACAGTGCTTTGTCATATTATCTACAACACATGTCTAGCAAATTTATGAATCCAGCATTCATCGGCGTGAAGTTCCAAATCCTAATGAATGGTTTAGACAGCATTGTCATCAATTTTCCGCAGGTGCAGCTGAGGCAATCAGTCACTTCAATCAAAAGCCTCCGTCAACTTGCGTGGCGCTGTCATTTTTTACACTCGGATTGCTGAAATTAACAAAAACGATCCCTCCCTGGATGCCGGTACACCCTCCCGCCTTTGGGTGGCGCTTTTGAGCAGCGCTTTGCTGCAAGCCAAGCCGAAGATTTCACAGCATTCTTTTCTCCTTTTTTTTTTTTTTTTTTGTACTTTATACTAACATAATATTTCTTTTGTGATATTATGGAGATAAAATTGCACTGTGTGTTTTAACACACATTACAACAACCTCTTAAGGCAAAAAAGTAAATTCATGCAAATAAGTTATAGAAAGTGGAAAGATTTGTTGCAGGGGGGTGGGGAAGGGGGTGGGGAGCCCGGTGAGAGCGTGCTGGGAAGGCTCCGGTTACCTCCGCAGTTGTCGGGATCTGAACTTCCCTGCCAAATAGATTGTAATTTGGGCTCTGAACTTGGCAGGGGTTGCTTTAAGAATTAAAATTTAGGAAGCAGGCCACCTTGTATTTCCTTCTGAGTTTGCCTTTTCCCTTGCTTCCCAGTGTCTGGACCTCTTCTCCAGGACAGACTTTATTGGCCTCGGGAGAGGCACCTTTTATTACACTATGGGTGATGCGAATTATATTCCTACCTTTGCAACTATTGACCTGCTTCTCCTCAAAGGGTTAACTGCGTCTTCAGATCGTCTCACTTACTCTAAAGGACTCCGAAAGGATCCAAAGAAGGGAAAGCTTTGGCTTTTTATATCATTGAAAAATAACCTTGTTTCCAAAACTCTACAATCCCTGCAATATAAAGACAGAGAGCAAGAGATAACTCTGCGTGTGCCAAAGAGCAACACTCCTGTCTTTATCCCGAGAACACCACCAGGTGCCTTCTAAATCTTTAAAATATATGGACAGACAGAAAGCACTTAGCATCCGATCCTCCATGATGAATAGAGTTAACCTTTGTAGTTTGCCAAAAGTCAGTAAGTTTTTCTTTCCCATTTGTTTCAGGAGAATCAGGAGTACGATTGCAGGTAGGACCAGATAAACTCACATTGTCTTGGCCTTTTTTGCTTCACGACAGCAGTCAGATTGCTCACAGCAGCCGGTAGGAGATGTGCTAATATTAACTTATTTAAGTCATCGGGTTACCTTTATTGGCAGAAGCACTGTGTACTTATTAAACTGGCTTGAAAAATATTTAGGCGTCTTTCCCTTGCAGATGTCACCGATGGTCAATTACCCCAACATTTCTGCGGCCAGGATGAAAAAGACACGTGGTTTCTGAAGAATGCAAATTCTAAGGAATATAATAAAAATGTACTTTTTAATAACTAGTTGTGTCACTTTGCAAATAGCTTTGATGTAGGATTCCTGCCTGCATAAAGTTGAAGTTATATCTGTGTCATCCTTACCTGCGTTTATGATACCTTCCCTGAGAGAGCAATTAGGGGCTGGTGGAGGCTGGAGTGTTAGCTAATATTTGAAACTACATGTGCGTCTGCAGCTAAAGGGGGGAGAAAGGGCTGTGATCATCTGTGAATAGAGAAGAGAATTCTAACAGCTCCCACCTTTTAGACACTTGATGAAAAATGCAGCTGGGGGTGCCTGGAGAGTCTCGAGGGGGTGGCTTTTCCGCTGAGAAATGAGGACTGGCACACGCAGCCAGCAGGGTTTGCTGGAGGGGAGCCTACCTTGTGGCTCCTTTTGGTGGAGTTTGAAGTTAAATGGTCCTGTCTGCTTCTTCTCTTGTTGTGTCACTTATTAAAGATCCCTTGAAATGCACCGTTACGGTTTCCTTTTAGTTGATTAAAACAGAACCAAACTAGTCAGGGTGCATTTTAGCTACCTCTAATTTCTTACAAGGGCCTATGGAATCGATCTCTTCTTTATTTTTTTTTTTTATTACCAAAATATAAAAACATTTGACTCGCTATCACTCTTAATGTATCTGCGGATCTTGTCATAAAAGGTGACGTGAAATCGAGTGTCCATAAATCAAGCAAATGGATGCACGAGAAGGAATCAACCACACATAGAGTCGCAAATACGTAGCGTCTTAAAGGAGATGCTTTTGTACTGTGCGTGTGTGTTTTAATATTCTGCTTTCCATTAGGATGTGTCCTCTGTTTCTACAGAGAAGGCGAATATTTCCATATTTGATTTTTTCTTTCTCTTACAATCCAGAAGAGAATTTCTTTGTTGTTGTTGTTATTTTCTTTCTACAATTAACACTGCTCCCCCCACCCCCCATGAATATATGCGGTGAAGAGATTCCAGCGTGTTTTGACTAAGCATGCAAAATGTTTTATTAATCAGAGCAATAGAGTAGAAATGAAAGCACTACGTCTTTAAAAGTGCCTGGGCGTCCAGGTACACGGGGAGATGGGTAAAACCGTTGACCAAGCACAATGTACGTAGACAAATGTCTTCTCATTGTGTGATGCGTGAAGGCCATGATAGATGGCTTCTAACAACAAAGCGTGGCCACCGAGACAAAATTAGTGTTGTTTTAATTACCAGTGTCTGTAATGTTATCTATCCATAACTGCCTGAAATAGACCGTCACAGAGGGTCAGAAGGCGACCCAACGAACACTTCCACACTGAGCTTTATCGGCTCTCCAGTCACAGCAGCGCGCTTAGAAAAAAGTTTAATGCTTCACTCGAAACATTTACTTATGGCAAAAAATTGTTTCTTGTTTAGGAGAAGTGCCTTTATCTTTTTCTTTCAAAGCGAAGAAACAAGCAGATCTTATTAAATGCTATTTGGAGGTCAGAGTAATGGGCAGAAAATGGAACTGGCCTTGACATTCTTCAACGAAAGTTTACACTCTTGGAGCGGTGTTTTTTGTCAGTCACAAATAGCATTATGACACTAATAGGAAGGAAGATTCTTTATTTTTGAAACCTCCTTGAGCTGAGATGGGCCGCTCTTCAGACATTAGTAAGTGTGTATATTGTGCAGATGAAGTATCCCTTAGTTTCTGAGCTTGCGGGACATGAAAGATAGGCCAGCTTTTGAAAATGGCCTGCGTGGCACATGCTATAAATGAGCAGGGAAAGCAATCGAGCTAATAGATTACAGTAATTATCCAATCTTTGGCTAGTTTGTATTGGCAAACTATAAATACAGTACACATTAGAACAAGGTGCTTACAGAATGTACATGAAAGGTCATTGTAATTTGCAAGTCGCTAGTCATTAGAATATGCTAAAAACCATTGCTTCAGGGCTCAGATTTTAATGATGAATACATTGATTATTAAGTAGCAGAGGAAAAATGTACAAGAGCTGCTGTGGTGTAATGATAGGTCGCTTTATTTTGGGAAGGAAATCAACTCAGCTTCAGAAGGCATGCATTGAGGAATATAATTGCAGTGAGGAAAATTCCTCAGAGGAGCTTGGCACATATTAAAAGCAAAAACTTGAGACATGTTTGTGATAAGATTACTAATAAATCTCTGGTAAGTCTTAGACTCCTGACAATAATACAGCAACAGAGTACTTCATCTTCTCCAAGCTTTAGAATTTAAGATCAGTCACAAACAATCTAAATTACGACGGATGCTAGGCAGATGCAGTACTGGACGATGTTGCTCGTCATAAATCTCTCGTTCCTTATATGCAAATTAAACTCCATTTTAAAAGATAATTTTTCACATGGTGATCGCCTTTATTTGCAAAATGCTGGTGATTTTTAATGGGCAGAGGAGAAGGCCAGGCTCCAGATCTGGGAAGGATTTCGTGCGAGAGGGGCGGCAGGAGTTCGTCACGTGGACACTTCAGGTGGGGCACCGCCAGAGACTTTGGGGCGAAGTTGCCAACCCGGGGAGGCTTGCACACCGCCTCGTCGTGTCCGACAGCTGCCTCGGCAAGTGACCTCTGGGGGCTCCCCGGGTTCCACCCACGCCGCGAGGCTTTCGGACTTTTTTTTTGTTTGTTTCCTTTTTACATTGCAGAGTGGGGTGTCAATTCCCGCGAGCCGTGGGATGGGGGCGTTTTCTCCCACAGCCCCCTCCTCCCCCAGCGCTAGCTCCGCCCCGCAGAGCGCCTGCGCCCTGCACCCCAGTCTCGGTGCCCCAGCTGGCGCGTGATCGCCCACGTGGCTTTCGTAAGCATCGTTTGCACAAAGGGAAGTCGGCCTGGAAATGGGCCTGTGGTCCTGAGCGCTGTGCCAACAGCTATTACTTTCTTGTTCTTTTTTTGTTTTGTTTTGTTTTGTTTTGTTTGTTTTTTTAATATATTTTTTAATTTATTTATTTTGTTTGTTTGTTTGCATTTTAGAGGGAAAGCAGCTTACATCTGTGTCGGGATCGACAGAGGGGGAATGGCGCGTTTCTGCAGGTCACAGCCTGTACTCTTGAAATGTTTGTCTCTCAAGCACTGACTTTTTACTGCGGGGCAGTTGGTGGGAAACTTGGAAAGAATAAAACTAATCGTAGAAGAGTGGAGAGCGCCTGCCTTTTGTGGGGTGTGGCATTCCACTACGTCATCCATCGATGCCTCAGGTTTATAGGAAATGCTGGGCTCGTGGGGGGAGCCAAGCGGCAGTGAGTGTGGAGGCCTCTTCAGGCCCCCAGGGGCAATGATGCTGCCTGGCATAGATCTGGCAAAAGACCGAAGTCAGGGGCTTACACACCCCACCGGGCTCGCCAGGGCAGCTTGGTAGTGGGGTGCTGGGGACAGTTTCATTCTTCAGGCGCCTCCAAAGCGATGTCAGGACAGAGGCACGAGGTGTCCAGCGTATTCCCTTCCAGGCAGCCGCGCCAGGCCGGAAGGCTGGGACGGTGCCTGTGTTTCCCTGGTGCTACGGGGAGGGGGCGTGGGGGGCGTCCCACTTATTTTTCCGTTGTTTTCTTGGATATATACTGGCAGGTCCCAGGGAAGTATTGTGAAGTCTTTGTGCATCTCTTTGTTTATCTGTCATTCTATCCCCACACCGTGCATGTACACACACACACACACACACACACACTCTTCAAGTTAACGGACTTAAAACAAAAACCAAGTGCTGTTGATCGGCGCTGATAAAAACCCTTGCCAGGGAGGAAGGGACCGGCGGCTCCTCAGGGGCGGATGCCGTGAGAACCAGGTGGCGCAGCACATCCCTCTGGGTCCTGTGTAGCCCGTGATTTCATCAGCCTGTGCATTAAGCGGCAACACCGCACAAGGGTAAGAATATAAATATGCTTTACAATTCTCAGCTCCCTATCATAAGAATGCTTCCTGAGTGGATGTAAATTTACAACAGGTGCTTATCAAATGTGAAAATGCTTGCAAATCAGAAACAAACTTTAGGGCTGTGAACATATTTCAGTGATGGCTTTTGCAAGGGCTATGCTTGATGCTGAGCAATAATGTTGTCCCTCTTTAGTTTCTACATGAAGTGTCTTTCCATGGTTTGCCACAGGGAAAATTATGATGGCTGAGCCTCAGATTCTGGTGTTAAGATGCAGATTTGTTTAATGAAATCCGTATTTACACTGGGGCACAAATGCAGCTGATATGTCCTGAATTCACAGGAGAGAAATTTACTTTGGGGGCTAATATTTTCATTAATTGCATGTTTCTACCAGAAGGCAGGAATCCTCTAACCATCTCTACAGAGTCCGTGATAGAAACGTTTTTCAACCATCCTGTTCCTGATGACTAAAATGTGTTGTCTCCATAAAACAAGGGGATGGCTTCTTTTCCTGGCTTCCCTGCTCTGAACAGTGAATTCCTAATTGGGCTTTGCATGTTTTTTTTTTTTTTCTGAACTGCACTTTTTTTTGTAGCTTTAAAGGAGTCCCCACCCCCTTGCCCCCCCAAATCTTTAAGGTTTGCTTGCAAGATGTGCTTGTTGTGCACAGAGTAATTAGCCTGTTACAGAGATATTAATTAACATGTTGGAAATGTTTCCTTTATTAATGAGAAATTCACACATTCTATTTAAATTAATTTGTATAGTTTAAAATTAATTTATTGTGGCCTTTGATGACCTCAAATCTACTAAGACAAAACTGGAGTATTGTACTAACTGTTAAACCATTCATTAAACATTTTATGCAAATAGTGTTTGTTTATAAACAAATTAACTGCAAGGATTTTCAAAACAGGTGCTGTGTTGTGAATGCGTACTAAATGATGTGGTACTGAAAGAATTAATTAGACCTTCAGATGTAATTAGTTGCAATAATTTGCGTGATTAGCGGCTTGGTTAAGAAGTAAGACACACGCATTGTGATGCACGGGAGAGTCACTGCAGTGGTTTTGTCTTTCATATGGTGAGGATGAGCCTTCCCCATGTTTAGGAAATTTTTCAAAAAATTGCTGACATAGCTGGAGTTAATTGCCAAGTGTCCTGTGGGGGAAAATGCTTTTTTTTTTTTCCTCCCCTCTTTCTTCCTTGGCTCCTTGCAATGTGTACCACTGGATGCATGGCTGTTTGTTCGCACCTTTATGAATTTTTAAAAGAGAAAGTTGTTAACCCCAGATCTCTTGCGCCCCAGAGGAAATGACGACACTTAACACTTTGAGGGTTAAAAGATAGAGCACGATAATTATAAGCAAATGAAACACGTCCTGCATTTCAAGATCGGCCGTTGTCGCTCAGGGAATAGCTGTGGTTATTTTGTTGACGCCGCTGTGGAAGCATCTTGCCTTTCCTCCAAAAGACGGGCCGCCACTGCGAACAGTTTAGTCTGATGGGCCGTGGAAACTGGTAATCGTCACTGCTGATGGCTTGTTTACAGGATGCTCGTGTTCTAGAGGCAAAGCCACCGGGATGCCTGGACCGTGGCATTTATCTGGGTTTATTCTCTGGGGCCCCGTTGCAGGGACATGCTTCTCCAAGTCTCGGGGACCCTCAGACCCCTGTCCTTTCTGCTCAGGGTTGTTACATAGCGTGATCTTACTTTGGAGAATCCTGGTGAAAAAAACAGACTAAGACTATTTCATTCATTCATTCATTCATTCATTCAAAAATATTCTCTGTGCGCTCTGGGGATGCAGTAGTGATTGATATAGATTGAGATAGTGCTTATAGCTTTTCTTATGGAGCTTCATGGAGGGTAGAGACAAACAAATGGATGATATATTTTGGCTAAGTTCACCTAGGATGGAAATATAAAGAAAATAAAACCCAGTAATCTGATGGAGAATGATTAGGAAGGAGTAAGACTAAGTCTACGTGAGTTCTTGGGCTCTGAGCGTGTCCTACTTGCTTGTAGGGTTTGAACCATTCTGTTGCCATAGGAAACCTCTATAACCGTAATACGTGTGACCTTACTTGTGTGTGGGCGTGGTCAATGACACCGTATATGCAGAAATACCCAGCATGGGGCTTCCTGGCAAATAGTAGGTGCACAATAAATCACTGATGGATATGAATCTGAATCTTGCTTGCTCAGTCTCTTGGGCACATTGCTATGATTTCTACAAGTTCTGGAGAAGAGCTTGGATGACTGCTTCCCTTTAGATGATACAATTCCTTTTGCAGCGGCTGTCATTCCCATGCCATTTCCTAGGCACTGGGGCCATCCTATGCTGAAGGAAACAGGATAGAGGTAGTGGGTGATTTGTGAAGGTGTGGGCCTGGGGTCTATTAGTTAAATGTGTGTGTGTGTGCGCACGCACACACGCGCGTGTGCACGCGAAAGGTGTACCCTGCGATTCCCAGACCCTATTAAATGGTAGAAGGACTTTCACATTTTATGGAAGACTCCTTTAGCAAGGGAGACTGTGTTAGCTAGCCCCTCCACTACCAGGCTGAATGGCCTTAAGCAGGGCTGGGTTGATGTCCGAGTTCCCTTCCAGCTCTAGGAATCAATGATTCGACCCTTGACCTTGGAGAGATTGAAGACTGGGGGACAAAAACTTAGGAGTTTCCCTAAGACCAAAGCTTTCCCTCCTTGGAATTTCTTGGTGGGTTTGATTCATCCTCATTTTCCGCTGGCGTTTGCAAAGCAGCCTTTTAAATAGGTCCTTTTTGGATGATGTTTGAACTTGAACAAAATTAGCATTTGTGTGTCATCAGTAGCTGCCGTGCATCATTCTGGGCAGTGAAGGATGAAAAGTCAAAGAATGTGGGCCTCTTGATTAAAATGAACAATCAAGGAAAGTTCTGGAAGATGGATACATATAGCCGGCCTGTTAATTTATGTGGACTCGATTCCAATTGCAAAGGGACATTTTTTTTCCCCCTCTGAAACTTTTAAGAAATTAGGTTTTAAAGCTGAACCGGTGCACCACTCAACTTAAAATAGAAGAGAATTTGATTTTATGTGGTGCCTTTCCCATTCTGGTACTCTATAATATTGCACGTCGAGAGCTCCTGGTGGCAGGGAGTTGGGGAGGCAGGGCCCTTTTGAATGATTCCTGAGAACAACCTTTGCTCAACACTTGGAGAAGCACTTCCTGTGGGGGTTTTATAGCTTCTCTGGTCTGGGCCTTTGTACCTCTGTCCTACCCCGGCCCCGCGATCACTGACAATCATTTACTGAGGTCTTAGAAGTTCTGCCCCGGAGCTGAGTTCTGTCCACAAATACCACCCCATCCTGCAAGATTCAACCGGAATGTTGTCTCCTACCCCACCCCAGGTATCACTAGTAATCCCTCCTTCTGAAATGACCTCTGTGGCAACGTTTGCATATGATCACCTTTGTGTCTGTCCTTGGGAGAGTAGCTGGCCTTTACTGCACCTGTACCGTCCACGCCAGTGGGACTGCTATCAGGATCACCTGAAGTTAGAGAGAAGGGGAGCGCAAACTAAGTGCCCAGCACGCAAGCACCTGACGGGAGGAAGTCGCGTGCCTCCTTGCTCCTTCTTGGGGAGGAGAGCTGATTGGTAGACCCCAGACAAGTGAAACCCATCTCCCTCCCACGGGCTCGCCTTCACGTCTTTCTCTCCCAGACGGGAGGAAGGCTTGGAGCCTGTCGTGGCTGGTTCTGATATCAGATATTCTAGAAATTGCATCCGATTGCAAGAGCTACTGCCTTTTGAGAACACAGACATTGTTCACATGCTACGGGGGAGACCCAAAGACTAATCCTAGCCATTCTTAGTGATGTGTCACTTCTCTGTTCTGAGCCTCAGTCTCCCCCTTGGAGAATGAGCAGTTCTTGTGCGTTAGAGTTCCTTCCGTTTCTCTGATACTTTATGGGCCTATATTTGGTTTGAAACAACTATAGAAGATAGGAGATAAATTTATAGGAGATAAATTAGCCCAAGGTATTTCCTTTGCCCTCCTTATGTCCTCTCTAATTTTGGGTAACACATTTATTTTGGGTCATTCTCTCTCTCTTTCCCCCTAAGTGTGATAAATGAAAAAAAAAACTGTTTAAAATAGACTGTGTAGAATAATATTTGGATTTGAGCAGAATTCTATTCAAATTATGTGCTCAGGTGATTCCTGCTTAAGCATGTTTGGGGTGAAAAAGATTTAGAAGGGGATATTCCCTCAGACTTAGGTAGCTGGGGCTGGAGAGAGGTTGTAATGAAGGAGGTAAGTATCCAGAGAAATCCTGTGTGTCGTTTAGGGTCTGGCTGCTCAGGACACAGAAATGGTGACTCTTTGGTGGGAGGTCTTGGGTGATGTTAAAAATGAGGAAATAATCTGAAAAACTACAATGATTAATACTAACGCTCGTCTTCCCAGAGCCATGAGATCTGTAGTATCTACAAAATATATGAGGCTTCGGTTGAAGTTTTTATCGGAGAGATGCATCTGGGGCTCTATTTAATCTTCACTCAGCTGAAGGCAACCTTGAGGGCTGGATGGAAGGGGGTTGAGGTAGGCGGAGAGAGGGCTGATGACAGAGAAGCAATATTCTTGCAGAGGTGCCTGGGAAAACTTGGCGTCCTGTCTTGGCTTGTGGAAAAATGCAGTAGGTGAGGCTGCCGGCTTGAATGGCACCAGTCCTGGGTGTTCATCTCACCTGGACTCCTTACTTGACGGGTTGATGTCCCTGTGCCTCCATTTGCACACCTATCAGGGGGGAATGATGATCTCTACCACGAAGGATTGTCGTGAGAATAGAGAGATTATGTGCAGCTGGTACGTCACAGGTGCATTGTTCCTAAATGGATTCGTATCATCTCCTTTGGTGTTCAAATGCCCGATCCAGCTGGGGTTTGTCCTTTCTGGCCACTCCTCACACTTTTTTGCAGTGTTGGTTGCTTCTGAAAGCGCTATGGCTATCAGTGGACTGTGTATCTAGTGTAGGTCCCAACCTGAACATCTCCGGGTTAACACTTTGGAAAAGCAAAGAGAAGGAGTGAGAGGTTTGTGGAGTCTAGCACTGAAGTCAATGTCAATGTCGTGAAGAAGCCAAATGATGCCATCAGTGTAGGAATTCACACATCTTGGCCTCGAGACGGGGTTATGGGCAACGTCCAGACGGTGCCCTCACCAGGTGGTTTGTTTCTGCTTTTCTGCCTGGAAATTCTTTCCACTTCTGAAGCATGAGAAAGACTCCCTTAACATTGCCTGTCATGCAGTTTCCTTTGCAGCAACTCTCTCTGGAGCTCATGCCCCACGTTTCCTACCACTGGCAAGATGGAGGGGTTGCTGGAGAAAAAGTTTCTCTGGTTCCTAAGCATCAGCAAATTTGAGTACGTGTCCAAGGTAATTGTATTAGGCAACGTGCTGGTCCTTCTCTAATGGTCTTTATGAGCCCCGATGATAAAGTGTGTATGTGCCAATGATTATAGGAGTTTTATTTTCATCTGTTTTTTTTATTGCTATAAATATTTTGCATTTACCAAATAAAGTGGTTGCTATGTAGAGATCATAACTTCTGGGACCGAAATTTGCTTCAGATGATAGGCAAATTATAGACTACAATATGTGATCAAACAGCAGTATGGGGAACTTAAATAGAGTGAGCCCTGAGGACGGAGGCTGCTTAAAACTATGGGGGATGGAATAAATGGGAGTTTTAGCAAAGCTATCGCTGATTCCAGCAGATAAATTATGCTCTGCCTTTTTGTATCTCTTTGGGACTGTACTACATAAATTATGACCAAATATAATTTAGGCTATCAGCCTATATTTCTGAACATCCATCTTGTACATTTTAAGTACAAAATTACCATTTTGCAGAAGTATAAAATTGAGACAAATTTTTTTCCATCTGTGCATTTAACTTCTGCATACTTTATAGCAGCTAAAGGGTTCAAGAGGACCTCATTACCATCCAGAGGGGACGTTAGCCCCGCGACTATATAACTGTATTAAGATCTACATAAACGGGAATAAAGTTCGAGGGACAGTGGAATGTGGAATTATATATTCTTTCTTAAATGGAGATGTAACTTTTACATAAAACTGCTCATCTCTGCTTTCCTGAATAAGGGTAACTGTTTATAAATTCAAACTTGCTGATGAAGGAGGCTGTGTTTGTGAAAGCCCCTTCAGAACATACAGAAAAGGGCAGGCTCTCGGTGGCTAAGGGGGCCCCCATGGGGGTCTTCCAGAGACTTCTAGGCTATGGGTCTGGACTTGAATTCTAGTATGGTCCACGGAGATGGCAGGAGCCACCTTGGAGCCCTGTTCTACTGTCCCCAAACACTGCCTACCTCAGATTTTTGAGTGATGTCAGTTGGGGACCTTGCATAACTTGTGCCCATCCATCAGGGATGAGGCTCTGGGCTCCTTGCTGTGGCTTCTCAGGAGGCTGGGTGGGGGGCTGCACTTGACTAAAAGCGATGAGGACAGGAGTGGGGCCAGGTTAGCTCCCTTAACTACAGGTCTTCTGAGGGTGCCTAGAAGATCTCTGGCCAGGCCAGAGCAGCATACCCCATGATTTCCTCAGAACTCTGGGTGACCCAGCTTGGATGACCATCATTGCATTGGAGGATGACTTTTTTGGTGTGGGATTGCTATCTGAGCTGGAATGGAGCATCTTAGGGTATGCACCATGGATGATGGCAGACAGGGACAAAGTAAGACTTTAGACCCTTCAGGCCAAGTGGACAGCACTGTTCAACCCTTACTTCCTTGCCCTTCACTCCCTCGGATACCATAGAGAGTTCTCTTTGAAAGATCTTAGTGAATTTTCTCCCTTCATCTTTCTTGTTTCTGTATAGGACTCCTTGACTTTTCACCTCTCTTTCAAAGCAGTTTTTCTTTATTCCTGTGTCTTTTCTCTCCAGTTCCACTTTGTCTGTCACACTGTCTCTCTCTTTCGTGGCTTCTCTTCTTTCCCACCTTTCTCCCGATGGCCAAGCTGCAGAATGAATGTATATTTCATCCAGATAAGGTGGATCATTGGTCTGTTCAGCGCTCTCTACAAGCGAGTTCTGTTCAAGGTGCCGTGGGAGGTATCCCAACATTAGCCCTCAGAGGGCTGCATGCAAGTGGAGAGAAAAAATGGCCAGGAGGCACAGAGAACAGACAGTAAAGGGCTCTTGTGCAGCAGGAGGTTCGGGTGGAAGTCCTCTGGAACATTCAGACCCAGAACAATGACCCTGGGCACTGGTAGGATTTGTTGCACATGCCAAATAACATATTAGAGTCCTGTTTCCTCCCGAGTTTGGGGGGAATCAAATGAGATCAAAGGGAAGAAGGGCTTTGAGATGAGGCAGATACCTGGCCCTGCTTTGTAGGGGTGGTTTGGGGAGGGTAAACATTCCAGCTGCATTTGCGAGGGAGCGCACTGCTCCAAGAAGGCATCAATAGAAAATTCTTCAGGGATAAGGTCTGATCATATCTAATGTAAAGGATTTCTCATTTTCCACAGGGGACATAAGCTCACAGAGGTGCTCAGGGGACTGGATCCAGGATGGCTCTTCTGAAGGGGCTCGGGGTCCGCTGTAGGACCCCCAGCAAGTCTTGGGCTCTGTGAGTTCAAAGTGGAAATGCATCCATCAGGGGAGCCCCAGGTTTTACCTCGTGGGTGAAGTGGTTGGAGGAGAAAATGAAAAGAAGCAGAACTGGCTGAACCCTGAGAATCAGACTCTTAAGAGCCCTGAGGTAGCCCGAGCCTCAGGCAGAGGATGACAACTGAATTATTCCTTTATTCCCTATTGAATGAATGCTAATTGAGGACTTTGTGCGAGCCGGGCATGTGCGACCTCAGCAACGAAGTTAGATCCAAGAGATGTAGACCATGAATAAGAGTTAGGATAAAGAAGTTACAAATTCCACGTGGTGATAATGGCTGTTCATGTTTTCTTTAGAAAACGACACAGAGAAATCATTTAGAAAGTGACAGAGGGTGGTGACTCCCCTAGAGTGGGTGGCAGAGGTTGGTGACTCCCCTCTCTGAGGAGGGGACTGGTAACCTGCAGCCTGAAGATGAGAAGGAGGCAGCTGCAGGTGGCTGACCAGCAGAGGCCTCATGGGGAGGGCCCAGGTAAGGACTGTGACACCCTGTCTCAGCTTACTCATAAGAGTTCTGATGACAGCCACATTAGAGCCTTGAATGAACCCCACCTTCCCAAAGTCACACAGATAATAAGTGACAAAAAGGGCATCTGGAGGCAAGCTTCCTGGTTCACACTTGCTTCCACTGCCCTCTCTGTGGGCAGACAGAGCTTGTAGGAGGTATGGCAGAGAAAAGCAATGACTGTGCATCATCTCCATGAACTTTGACCGCGGAGTGACATCAAACCCCTTAAGGAGGGCACTCCTTCCAACGGCCATCTCTCAGCACATTCCCAGGGCTGTGACATCGCATAACTGCAGGGCTTGCCCCATCCCCAGTGGAGTGGATGTGAATGGGGGCCTTGCCCGTGCAACAGGAGTGGAGCCACCCCATGGCTCACGTGTGCCCTGGAAACACCGAGCGCAGAGAGCCAGAGGCCGGTTCTGCTCATCCGTCAACATTCAAGTCCTCTCTAAATCAATGGCTCGGACTCAGAATCAGTGCAAGTGGAGATCAGCCTAGAGAAGGGCAGGTGGACATGGCTGTGCTTATTGTGGAAAGGAGGGTGGCTGACTCAGATCTTCCCTCAAATGTCAGGATCTTGCCCTTGGCAGAGGCTGGATTATCAGAGCTGAGATGGACTCTCACCTCTCATAGGAACTGGGGGAATGAACTATTAATTTGACGGGAAACATATAATGACCCTGACCCGGAGACGTACCCATTGGTGCTATCAGTACACTCTATCTCCATAGTCAATCGCCCTCAGAAGCCAGACTGTAATCTGAAGCAAAACTCATGAAACCACCACGAAGAAAAGTCCTAGACATTGTCCTTAATGGTGAGCATATTCTTTTGTTGAAGGTAACTGGAGATGTGCAGCCAGTTTGGACCTTCGCCTGAAGTCTGGGAAGAATTTGGGCTGGTGCAGGGAGAGAGGGGAGGGGGAGAGGGTGGGGGAAGCAAGGGGAGTGGAAACCTGGGGAGCACCAAAACCCAGGGGCAGGTTGACAACGAGGATGCCACCGGTGGAACTGAGCCCAGTGGTCAGGGAGGGAAGAAAACCAGAGGCCAAGGGGATAGATCGTTTCAAGATGGCGGGAGTAGTTGCCAGTGGTAAGTGCGCTGAGATGTCAACACTATAAGGATTCAGAAGTGTCCTTTGGATCTGTCTGCAGGAAGGTCATCGGTGACTTGAGCAACTGAAACTACACGCAGTCGAGGGTGGCTTCTTTGTTTAGGGTGGGAGAGCCTTGGCCAGTTATGATGCAGAGAATAGAGAAGAGGAGAGAGAAAGGACTGTGGGAGGCAGGAGAGAGCAGGGTGGGAAGGCTGGTCTTCAACAGAAGGATGGTTGGGTGGGGCTGATGGGAAGGAGGAACAGCCATGAGCTTTTCTAAATCTGCAGGTGGAGGAACTGGAAAGGGTCACGGTAGCATTGGGAGGAGTGAGAAGCCGTTGGGAGACAGAGGTGGGAAGCTCTGTTGGGAGCCTCGAGGGCAAATCTGAGATGGGAGGCAGGACGTCACTCGGCATGGTGCCGTGACTTTTATCACTACCGCTCAGCCGTGTGGGTTTAGGGAAGGGGAGGAAGATTCAGCAGGATGGAATCTTCAGGAGGAAGATTCCACCTGTGATGGTCAACAGGAGGGAGAAGATGGAGGAGGTGAGGGAATGAGCGAGGGGCTGAGAGTAGTGACTTTAGACCAACCAGGCGGACCCTGGGCTGCGCTGGGCAGAGCAGTGGCGAGGAGGAGCTGCTGAGGGAGGGGAGAGTGGGAGCAAGTTCCCAGGGCTCTCCAGGAAGTCAAAACCAGGGTGTCTGAAGACTGGGAGGCGAGCAGCTGCGATCCGACAAGTGGATGCGGGGGTGAGAGCAGCCTCCGTGTGCTGACCACGCCCTCCCGGGAAACTCTGGGCCGGTGGCGGTGCTGGAGGCACAGTCCAGCTCGAACCCTGGCTGTCCTGTGTGAGCTTGAGTGACATACTTCACCTCTCTGGGTTCCCCCTGCGAACAGGAGTAGACATGGTGCAGCTCCCATGATGGGCTTGCAAGTTGCCATAATGCACAGCAGAAACACGTTGGGATTGAAGGAAATGACCCGTGAGTCGGCCTCGGGACAGGGCTTGGATGTGTGATACTTGAGAAATAGTTGCTGCCGTTAGCATCATCATCATCATGACGTGGAACCAGGGTTCTGGAAGGTTCTGTGGCAAGGGCTGGGAGGGTGCTCAACACCGGGAGAATGAGGAGTGGGGAGGCACAAGGCAGTGCAGGGGTGGGAACAGAAGGAGGTTTAGGGGCCGGGGTGTGGGGAGGAGGGCTTACGGGTCCCTCAGGCTGGATGTTACAGAGACGGGAGCTTGCACGGCCCAGGGTGTCTGGTCGAGGCCCAGCCGAGGGTCTCTTAAAGAGCCTGGCCAGGTCTTAGGGAGATGGGCAGGGCCCCATTCCGGAGGTGTCTGGAGCACGGATGGGCATATGCCCGAGAGTGTTGTGAGGCAGAGATGGGCCATGGGGGATTTACTGTCCCTATAGACCCGACTGTTTCTTCCTTCTTTGCCTTGTGCCTCGGTCTGCCCATATGTGGGATAAAGAATTAGAGAGGTGGGGTGCCGGGGTGGCTCAGCCGATTAAGTGTCTGACTCTTGGTTTCATCTGAGGTCATGATCTCATGGTTTGTGGGTTCCAGCCTCGCATTGGGCTCTGCACTGTTGGCACGGAGCCTGCTTGGGATTCTCTCTCCCCCTTTCTCTAAAAAAAAAAAAAAAGAAAAAAGAAAGAGAGAGAACATGAATTGGAGAAGGTGACTGACTTCTTATACTTCATCTTCTGATTCTGTCTTCCAGTCCTGGTGTTTTGCTGAAAAGCCACTCTACCTGTCCTTCCTGCAGGGTGGGAAGCTCCCGTTGACATAGTCACGAGGTCCTAGGGGCAGCCTATGTCTCTCCCAATGGAAGGATGGTGTTTCGTGGCCAACC
Source organism: Panthera tigris (assembly GCF_018350195.1). NCBI lineage: Eukaryota > Metazoa > Chordata > Mammalia > Carnivora > Felidae > Panthera > Panthera tigris. The sequence goes on from NC_056674.1 coordinate 20,886,228, forward strand.
ATAATTCAACTCTTTGCACAGGTCAAGGATGCTGCGGTATAAAGCACAAACATTTTTGGAGAAGACTTTCCCTGAAAGAGAGATGACTCTATGGTGAATTAGACCCACAGGACAGTGGGGAATGTTACGTAGATTTTCTGATGGCTCTTGGAGCAGGGTCTGTTAGTGCTCTTACCTGACAAAACCAAAGGGGCTGGGGAGGGACAGAGGGCCAGTGCAGGGTGTGGCCTCACGGTCCAGGCTTTTTCTCTCAGTGTCCAAGACCTTGGCCTCCGCTTTGGATGGCGATCTTGATCCTATGCTTCCTTATCAAGTGGGATGTTGTCCTCCCCATACATGTGGGGACGGTGTGGAGGCTGGGAGGTCATTCCTGGCACCTCCCAGCAAGGGGCAGGGAAGTGAAATACAAATAGAAAATACTGGGGTGCCTAGGTGGCTCAGTTGGTTAAGCGGCTGACTCTTAGTTTCAGCTCAGGTCATGATCTTACGGGTTTCGTGGGTTGGAGCCCCACATCGGGCTCCACACTGACTGGGATTCTCTGTCTCCCTCTCTCTCTGCCCCTCCCCTGCTCATGCTGTCTCTGTCTCTCTCAAAATAAGTAAACTTCAAAAAAAAAAAATGGAAAATACCAATTGCCAAAGCCAAATTCTTTGGGGCCGTGTGGACTGTGCCTGAAGGCTCCACGTCTGCGGGCTAGCACATGGAGGGCCAGTCTGTGCACTCATCCAGAAACCAAAGCCCTCTCAATGAGGATGAGGCCGGCCAGCCTCTTTCTCCTGCCACGAGACTCCGTGATTTTGCCTCCCATCCTGTGCTTTGTTGTAGGAGAGGGGGCCAAGTGGAGCGGGGAGCCCGCAGAGGAATGGCATCTTGCCCTTGTTTGTCGAGCACCCTGTTTGTTTCCCACACAGAACAATGACCTCTCTCGGAAGCCCGTGCTTTCCAACTTCACCGAGGGTTACTTTGCAGCCCTGATTCCTCCCCTGATTATCTTGAAGCCTGTCAAGCTGTAAGGTTCTCCCTCTCCTCTTTGCTCTTTCTTCCTAATAGACATGAAACAGTCCAGTCAATAATATTTTACTTGTCTTCCCACTGCGTGTCTCTTCTTCTGATCAGTTTAGGCGGGTTTGACTGCAGAAAGTCAGAAGGGAGGTTAAGATCTGAAAAGTTCAGCCAAATGTTATCAGCCTCAGAGATGTTGCTAAGGGAAAGGCCCCCCAGCCCTTGGCGACCGGAGCCAATAATAGCTGCGATTCGCTGATAGCATCAACGCCTGTCAAAGAGCCAGGCGTTTGCGGTTCGTCTGTAAACGCAAACACCTGTATCCAGTCAAGCTATGATGGTTATCCGCTCTTTCCCTGTCATTCCCATTGGTTCCTTGAAGGGGCTGCCAGGATGTTCTAAGCTGTGAGTTGATTTATAAAGTGAAGGGTCTCTCCGAAACTTTGGCACGGATGGGGAAATTGACTAACGCGCGCCTCTCCTTCGGGGGGTGACAAGGCGTTTTGACAACGGTTAAATCGACAGTCTCTTTTAATTGCATTTTTGAACCCGTGGCACCAACCGCCCGAGCTGTGGGAAACGGGGGCTGAGGCGGCTTATACTGCCCCAACAGGCCCCCCTCCAGAGGACGCTTGGTACTCGTTTGAGATCTTTGTGTGTGATGAATTAGATCAAAGTGACTAATAAATAGTGTCCGTGGAAGCTCTTCAGAGCACAGTCTACACATAGCTGAGATACTTTCGAGATTGAACAGGCAAGGTTCAAACTGTGAGATGAAGGCGCAGACGGCCATGGGTCGACCCATCCAGCCGGGGCGTCAGGCCATCCTCAGTGGAAGCCTCGTTGGCTTCGGTGCTTGGGTCATCAGCCACGGTGACCCGGGGCCGAGAGGGGCCTCGCGGTCACGTCGCACCACCTGCAGGCTGCGCCCTCTGCCCCTCCACGCGGACGCTTTCCCGGGACACACGCTCGCCGAGGAGCTCCGCCCACTTCCGCTCGCAGGGTCCGAGCGCGCTTGCGCTCGGGTTCCACCGGGGTGAGCTGCCCAGCACAGCGGGGGGTGAGGGCGTGGCTGTCAGTCGGCTCCACCCTCTCCTCCACGTGGTCGTCTGCACGTGACTGTTCATGTGGCACATCCTGTCCCCTATGTTTGCTCATCGTGTGTCGTCCGCAGCTCGCTGCTGGGGAGGGACGGGGAGCGGATAAAGGATTGGGGGACTGGGTCAGAGAGGGGCGTCCAAGGATCGTGGCTGAGGGCAAGTGTCTGGAACAGGCTGGCCTCTAGCTACCATGTGCTTGATCCATGTCCTTCTCACACCTCGGCGAGCTGCTGCAAAAAATGGATAAAGGTGGTTGGCACTGTGCTTGTTGTGAGGATTATAGGGGCTAATGTATTAGAATGAATAATAGAAAAAATGGACCCACAAAAATGGCGGTTTCTTCAGGCAGTAATACGGGAAGCATTAGCAAGACACGCAGTGCTGGTATTAGCTAGCGGTTTGTCCTCCACCTGATAACTGTCACCGTCCAACTTCCAGCCTAGGCCTCCAAGGGACGAAAACTCTAACTTGGACCTGAGATTCATGAAAGACCTCAGATGTCCACATGACATCAATTTGGAGCAAGAAGAAAAAAAAAAAAACAAACCAACCAACAGTGAGTTAGTTAATAACATCCAAACCAACTCACCTGCATAACACTCCACAGAGGCATCTCAGGCTCCCCTTGAAAGCCCGGGGCAGGTGGGTGGCTAATTTGACCAACCTCAAGGCCGGCTTCCATGCTGTGTAGCCTTTGGATCCGTGTGAAGGTGCCCATGATACTCTATGGTTTGTTTTTGTATTTATTTATTTATTTATTTATTTATGTATGTATTTATTTTTGAGAGACAGAGCACATGAGCAAGGGAGGAGCAGAGACAGAGAGAGGATCCAAAGCAGGCTCTGTGCTGACAGCAGAAAGCCTGATGCGGGGGCTCAAACTCATGAACCGTGAGATCGTGATCTGAGCCACAGTCTGATGCTCAACTGACTGAGCCACTGAGCACCCCATCTGTGTTTTATTATTTTTTTAATTTTTTTAACGTTTATTTACTTTTGAGACAGAGAGAGACAGAGCATGAACGGGGGAGGGTCAGAGAGAGAGAGGGAGACACCGAATCTGAAACGGGCTCCAGGCTCTGAGCTGTCAGCACAGAGCCCGACGTGGGGCCCGAACTCACGAACCGTGAGAGCGTGACCTGAGCCGAAGTCGGACGCTTAACCGACTGAGCCACCCAGGCACCCCCCTATCTGTGTTTTAAAGGATTGCAGGCCTGATGCTTCTCAGGGCTATGAGGTTAAAAAAAAAAAATCCAAAACTTTGACTTTGGTTTTTTGCCTACGAAGGTCAGGGTATACTGGTTGTATACTTTAATTGTTCCCCTATATTTTAATTAAAAATACAAGGACTGCCAGGGGACTGTGCACTGGCAACATAGGCTAGGGGGGGTGGATGTCATACCATGTTGGAGATTCAGGTGAAACACTGTTTCTGGCAAAACAGCTGGGGCTGACTGGCAAACTTTGTAGAAGTTGCTGGATTGGAGCTGTCTACCATACCTCTGTGCAGGGAGGGTTTGCTCTCTCTGCCCATTGTTGTTCGATCCCTTGACTCAGGCCCTCATTATTCCCATTAGCATCGTCTGGAAGCCCTCAGCCTCCTGGTACGAGGTGGATTCGCTCTCCACTATAAAACTTTGAGGCTGTTGGATTTGCGTGTTTTTGGGAAGCTTAAACTAAAGACTTAAATGTTAACGGAAGTGACAGACTCGACCCCTTTAATACACACAGTTTCATTTCATTCCAGACGAGCATAATTCCTTTACAGAAGTATGATTTGAGAGGGAAGGGCCGGGAATGTTCCAAGCTGTGGATTTGCTGCACGAGGGTGGATGTGCCTGGGAGCAGCTTGGAAAGTAGGTCTCTAGGGATGGGAGAAGGGGACTTTTGACCAAGGCGGGTGCCCCCACTCACGTCCAGAGCGAGCCAGCTTCCCGTGAGGGGTGTATTTAAGTGGCAGGGCAGCCCTGCCTTACGTTAGCTAATAAGGGGGTGACGGAGTATAGCAAGAACAGCCCATACTTGAAAAATATTTTTTCATACTTGAAAAATAGACTTTTATTTTTCAGATCTTTCAATTAATACCAGTTTCTAAAGCTAACCTGGAGCTATAAGTAATTAACACATCATTAATATTTATTCTGTGGCTGATAATTTTCTTATTTTTTTTAAGTTGGCTCTTGGGGGAATTTCAAGCCCAGCCCGGGAAGATTTGCCATGCAGGTGAGGGACCACACAGGGGCGGCCACCTGGAACCTCCGGGCCACCGCTCCTGCTGTCGCCTGCTCGCAGGGCCTCCCCCCGCCCGGAGGATGCAATCTCCCACGCCAGAGTGGAAGTCACAGCGGCTGCACAGCACCTTGGCGGACCCTCCCACAGCTGTAGAAAGTACACGGCTCTCCTTCCCAGAACCGGTCTCCTCGAGAACTGACCTTTGAGACCACGTGCTCCGTAGTGTCTCGGTTTTGCTTGGTTAAACATGGAAAAATGTGCCTTTGGATAGAAGCGGCATCCCTTCTCCGATGCATTGCTGGCCGGTTTACGGGCCTCGTGGCTCTGCGTTAGGAGTTGAGTGATGCCTGCTGGTGCACGAGGCACCGCCTCCCTAACCACGAGGAAGGGGCACCATCCCCTCGAGTCCCCCGGCATCTGTTGGGAAATAGCTTCCTTTGTGCCAGACGAATGAATGTTCTCCATATTTCTCACAAAAGGAAAAGGGTTGCATGACGGAGGTTAACATAACAATCTTCTCTTATTACAATGATTTATGTGTGCATAACTTCAGCGGCGGAATGTCATCTAGGAGGTCTTTAATTGGCAGACTTCAGGGACCACAGAGGGAGATGACAGAGAGAGCTCTGGAGAAATGAGAGTGTCGGCTGCCATTCCTGGCTCATCCCCACGGAGAGGTCTAAATAAATCTCAGGGGGAAGGCAGTCAACTTTTAAACTTTTTATTAACCTGATCCCTGCTAATGAAATACAAAGGGGAGGAGATGATCTCCGACTTCAGATGATTTGGGTCTCGTGATGCGGCAAATGACTGCCTAGGGTTCTCGAGACGACGGAACATGAGTCCTCTGGCAATTTTCGTTCAAAGACAACAATATCGCACTTTGCAGTGATTGTGACTTCAATGAGTCACTGGGTCTCATCGTGCCACATAGGATACGATCCTGTATTTTGGGGGGATGTCAAAAAATGTATTTTCTCTTGTGAAAATATTGTAAGCCCTTGGAAAAAAGGCGGTGTTTCAAAACAGAGTCGTTTGCTGCCTTTGGCCCTGTGGGGCATTTCCGGGAGGAGGCTTGGCCCCACTCCGGGGTTGCTGGCTGGTTTAGAGGTAAGGAGGCTGCAGCCCCGGGGAGGGGCTTTGTGGACAGCCTGTTCCAGTGTCCGTGTCACTTTTAGGAATGCTGCGGTCTTTCTGAAATCATGATGGGTGACTTTGTTTTTTTTTTTTTTTTAAACTTTTTTTTTCAACGTTTATTTATTTTTGAGACAGAGAGAGACAGAGCATGAACGGGGGAGGGTCAGAGAGAGGGAGGCACAGAATCCGAAACAGGCTCCAGGCTCCGAGCTGTCAGCACAGAGCCCGACACGGGGCTCGAACTCACAGACCGCAAGATCATGACCTGAGCCGAAGTCGGCCGCTCAACCGACTGAGCCACCCAGGCGCCCCTTTGATGGGTGACTTTGGAAACATCTGTGTTTATATTCCCTCAGAGGTTGCCGGGGCCTTTCTAGGCATTGAACTCCACCACCTGTGACTCAGTAGTTCCCAAACCGGGGGCCAGGCTCCTTCATGGAACACCGGGCTTTTGACAGAGGTCTGACAATTTATAAACTTTCATTTCCGCCCCCCCCTCCCCAAATCCTAGTGTGCCAAAAAATACAATGTCTTCAAGATGGATTTCCCCCAAAGCCGACCTCATTAACAAGAATGGGAGTGCAAGCTGTTTATTCGACTGGTGATCCCAGGACGCACTGACAGGTAGAGGTAGGGAAGGGAGGTGTGATGGTTAATTTTACGTGTTCACTTGGCTGGGCAAAGTGCCCAAATATTTGCTCAAACGTTATTCTGGGGGCACCTGGGTAGCTCGGTTGGTAAAGCGTCCGACTTTGGCTCAGGTCATGATCTTACTGCTCGTGAGTTCGAGCCCCGTGTCGGGCTCTGTGCTGACAGCTCGGAGCCTGGAGGCCGCTTCGACTTCTGTGTCTTCCTCTCTCTCTCTCTGCCTTTCCCCCACTCATGCTCTGTCTCTCTCTCAAAAATAAACCAACATTAAAAAAATTATTCCGGATGTTTCTGGATCTTTACTATTTAAATGTGTGGAATTTGCGTAAAGCAGACTGCCATTCATAGTGTGGGTGGGCCTCATCCAATCAGTTGAAGGCCTTGGGTACAACAAAAGACTGAGCTCCCCCAAGCAAGAAAGAATTTTGCCAACAGGTGACCTTTGAACTTGAGCTGCAGCACTGGGTATTTCCTGAGTCTCCAGCCTGTCAGCCCACCCTGTAGATTTTGAACTGGCCAGCACCCATACCACAAGCCGATAAATTTCTCTCTCCATATATACATACATATCCTATTAGTTCTGTTTCTCTGGAGAACTCTGGCTGATAGAGGAGGTTGTTAGTCCTGGTCTCTGGCCTGGAAAGGGAAGAGAAGGAAGCCGATGCCGGCTAGGTTAGTGAGCAGGTTTCTGCTTTGGGCAGTGGGGGCTCAGTCAGATGGGAACTCCAGGAGAGTGTAAAACAAGCCCGAGGGGTGTTCCCACTGAGTGGGGAGATGGCTGGAGTGTTAACCCACCAACTTCTATGCCACTGGCAGAGCACTGTCCTGGGAGCATTAACTCTCTGGCACCTGCTTGCAGCAAAAAACCCTTGGCCCCCGTACTAGCACTGTGACCACGAAGAAATACGGCAGGCCACGGGAGAGCTACGTTCCAAAGACGGCCATGTTGGGTCTATAAAACTTGATGCTCAAAAAACCTTTATCCTTCAAAATGATAGACTTCTACCTTTGGTGGTGGTGGCTTCTGCAGTTCAGGAATGCAAGGAATGTATTACTGGGTATATCTTTATGATACGAAAGATTCCATGTGTGACTTTGCCATAGCTTAGTTTTGCCTTGGTTTGGCCCGTTGGTCAGTACGCTTTGGATGCAGGTGAGTGGGAGGGAAAGACAGATAGAATCTGTTGATGATTCATCCACACGCTTGGCACGTGTGAGGACCCAGAGAAGAGTTAAACCCAATGTTGTTTGTATCTAGAGGCCCCGGGGTGCATGTCTTGAAGGATATAGTCCTTAGTTGAAGGCAATACTTAGTTTCTTCTCTGTAGGTAAACTGTTTTCCTGCTAATTTCCAAATACGTGCAACTAAGTGAGCTCGGGCTCCACCATCTCTTAAACTGACTCTTGTTTCTCAGTCCTGCGTTTCTTCCCTTCCCCAACCCAGAACCCTGGGGTCAGCTCTGACCCTTTCCTGCCATTCTAGAGAAGCAGTCATAGCATCCCATTCTTTCTTCCTTTGAAGGATCTCTCCATCCTTAGAGCCTTGACTGTTGTTACTATTTGAGAGGAAGATAAGGCTACTAGCCCACGTTGTGCATTAAAAAGGTTCCTTTGCCTGTAGCTCAGATGTTTTAGGGGTCTACCACGGGGAAGGTAGGCTGTTTGCCTGCCCGCATCTCTGGGGTAATGGCTATACGGTGCCTACCTGTGAACGACTTGAAATAGCTCATGCATAATAGTGGGTAAAATGCACCCAGAGTAATCATTTCACACGTTTAACAACCGATGTGCCAACAGGACCGCCAGGCTCTGCCTCGACAAGCTCCAAAGGGTGCCATCTTTTCATGATCTTGTGGGCTGGGGGAATGAGCCCTTTAAAACTCAAAGTGGTTTGGGTGTTCTAATGGCCCTTGCTTTCCTTTTGTAAAAACCCGTGTGTCTGTGGGGCTTGTGTGCCAGTACTCACAGGGTGACAGCAGTGATCAGAAACATAATTTTCAATATTTATGATTGAAAATGTAATTTAGAAATGAAGGAAAGGGCACTTGTTCCTCCTTAGCTTGAAGTGAAATCATTGTTTTGAGACGTGTTCGCTATACAGTTAATCTGGCCAGTGTAATTTACCACACCGTGGCTGAATTGTAAGTCTCGTGCTCTATTCATCAAATAAGAATTATTTGTGCAAAATGCATATGAATTAGTAGGCGTTGTGTGGAGCCGTGGTGACTTAATTTTAGAAATCTGGAAACGGCTCCACGGGAGGGAGTTTAGTGAGCCGAATCTATGGCAGGTTCCATCAAGGGGTCAACAGGTTAGTTGACCAGAAGTGGGGCTCACGTCAGAGACCCCAGGTCTTTGGGACCTTCTCTCACCTGCCTGTGAGGCACAGCTGCCCCTAGCCTCTTTGGACTTGATCACGGGATGTCAAGAAACTTAAAGGAGAAAACCTGTGTCATGCTGAGGCATGCAGTTTTGGATTGCACTCTGTGTGTGTTTAGCTTTTTATTCTGAAATAATTTAAGATGCACAAAAAGCCTAAAAACAGCAGTGTCAGTCCCTGTGAATTCTTACGCCAGCTTCCCCCAACGACGAGATCTTATGTGACCACGGTGCATTGTCAAAACCAGGAATTGACAAGGGCACAACGCTGTTAACTATGCTGCAGACCTTGCTTGGATTACCTGTGTAGGTTCTTAAATTGCACTGGTCGCCAGCATTTCACAGTCGGGGGAGGTCACACGGAAGGCAGACTTGTGCACACTGAGCCTGTGTTCTGCAAGGAGACAGCCAGCAAGAGCCGCGTACCGGTGGCCCTTCCTGGAGAAGGTACTCTGTGATTTCCTGTGGACTCACCACTCTGTGCTGCATACACCCTACTTCCTTTCCTTTGGTCATTTACTCTGCCGTGCAGGCACATGAGCTGGTGACCCGTGTAATAATTGTGGCAAGCCCCCCAGCAGGATGCTGAGATGCCTTACTACTGGAGGAAGGCTTTCTGCTTTAAGGTGCCTGCTCCCCAGGCTTGCTGTATTTGAAGAGGAGCAGGCTTTCTGCCCACAATACACGGATGTGGTGGACTGCGGGGCCACCTGCTCCCAACGGTGAGGGTGTTCGAGAGACGCGACGTGCTGGTGGCCAGAGTGCAGATGCATGGGATTTTCGCTAAAAGCTCCGGGTATTGCCGCAGGAACGTGCACGTTTTGGGCGTTCGCGGGATCCCTCCCGGGGCATGCTAGCCCTCTGACGGAGCTGCATGGTGTTTTGAGGTTCATGGCCACCCTTTTGCAAAGCAGCGGGATAGGTTTGGGGGCAGGCACACCCTCTCACATTTCTCCTGCGGTGGGCTTCAGTCTGTAAGCAAACTAGGCACTGGATTTTGGTGCCAAGGACACTCTCCTGCCTTTCCGAGGGCAGGGAAGGTGGAGGATTTGATGGGGGTGCCCCGGAAATGCTGTGCCTGGAGAGGTGTCAACAGAACAGGGACCATTGTCTCCTCCCCAAACTCAGTTCAGCCAACACCTGTGGATGCCTGTGATGTACCAGGCTCAGTGGCAGGTGCTGGTGAGGTCACAGATGGATAAGGCACAGCCAGTGTCTCAGAAGGGCTCTGGGAAAGATCCACCTCCGTCACTAATTAGACTGACAACAGGGTACGGTGGGCGGCTTTTGACCAGGACCCGACGAATACTGCACGACGTCAGCGTCTGGGGCTCTGCGTCCAGCCGGCACTTGGAAAGCACGTGCCATCTGCACCACAAAGAAGGGTAACGAAAGCGGCAGGTATTTTCTAGCAGGCTGTGGGGGAAAGAGGCTGGGAGGACGGTGGTGGTGGAAGTGGAGAAGGAGATGAAATGAACATCTGTAAAGCATGACACATAGAATTTCCTTAAGGGTGCCCCCTTCTCCACAGAGCTGCTCTTTCTCCCTGGCCTCACGGTGTTAGAGGATTAGTTCTGGATTCTCTTAGTAATTAATAGCATTTAAGTTCCAGGGCAGTCAGTTTTGATTAAGCAAACATTAAATTAATCCAATCTGCAAACACTTACTCTCCAAGCACTACTTGGGGAAAGAGGCGGCCGGATGGACAGAAGGATGCATCCTCATTGGATTGCTGGCCACCTCTGAGTAGTTACAGCTGGATCAATACGGCTCCTAGAGCTATAATAAAATGGCTTCGACATGCTCATCTGTGGCTGAGAACACAGTATACACATTGATTTCCTGGCCTGATATAACCCATTTACCTATTCAGCTACTCCGTTCAGGAAGGTGGAGGGGTCCCAAGGCCCAAGGGAGCAATGATGCCTGTAAGTAGGTTAGCAGATGCTTGGGAAATGTCTTAATCGGCTGCACGGCTCTTCTCGAGGAAGACGTGTTTCCTTGAAAAGAAAAGGCCTCCTTAGGATCGTATTGGCTTCATCTGGGGAAACGTTGGGAGTTGAGGTGTCACCTTTCCCGCTTGTCAGGATTTGCCCTTCTCATCATTTAAAACTTGGGTTGTCGAACGATTGCCTTAGCTTTGTGGAGCGTCGGGGGGCTTAGGCTCAAGCTCATTCCAGGCACGTCTTCGAGTCTGACTTAGGTGAATTTGGGGGATCTCCTAGAAAATGCACCCGGATTGCTCGGACAGGAAGCGTGTCTTCCTGTATCTAATTTTGCTTTCCAATATGATGTTTAAAAGACAGAGAGGCTGTTTAATATAAATTAGTGAGACGGCATGGTGCATCACATTTAGTACTTAATGTGCTTTTGTTAAATAAAGAGACTTGTACTTTAAAACCAGTCAACGGGCTCCTATAAATAGTCCCGTTATCCATAATACTCAATAAAACAAAGCTATTATCGTCACAGGCATTTTTAGACCTTCGGGGATATGCCTGCTTTTAAGTGGATGCCTTTGGGCTGGTACGATTTTATGCTTTGAAAGTATTCAGGTGGGTTTCAGAATGGCCTGAAGTCATCCTGAGCCTCCTGTATCCCCCGGCTGTGGTCAAGTTGGGGTTGGTCGCTTTGGGTGAGACACTATTTCCTGGAGAAGAGAACAAGATGGCTTGTGGGCCATACTGGTTTTCTTTTGTCTGTCACAGCATCTGGCAAGTGCCGTAGGGTTCCCACTTAGCAAAACTAGCTGATGTTTAAGGCCCGAGGGTGGAGAAAGGGGCTCGATCGTTGCGCCAGAGACCCACCCGGTCCCTGGGCTCCCCATCTGGGATTTTGTGCAGGTCTCCTGAGCGGCGGAGGTGAGCCTGAGGATTCCACGGAGGAAGTGGAGTTTAGTTTGAGAGCCATGTAGGAAAATCCACAGCTTAAAAAAAATCATCACTGGCTACAAATACCTTCGAAACCGCGCTCCCCCTGAGAGATCAAAACAAATGTCAAGTCTGTACCATTTCCATTCCTCACCTGACATCCTGAGCAATCTTTGAAGATCTTTTCCTTGCACTCAGGCTTCCTTTTCGAGTGTGTTTCTTCATCTGAGCAGAGCCCTGCACTTTGCCACTTCAGAGTCTGAAGGCGGCTCCAGGGTCATCCCGGACACGTTCCTGCTTCTGCTTTGGCCACACACTAAGGCTCTTGACAGAAGTCCAGCCCTAGAAGCTTCTTGCATGGGCTGGACATCTGCAGTCTTGTTTAGCTCGCCATTCCCAAATTGTGTTCAGGGAATGGCGGTCAGTGGTGAGATACTCACCACGGCCACCTGTTACAGCTGGGGAGAAGGAGAGACCGGGTCAACTTTCTTTACCTCCCTTAACCGACCAGGTAAGGTTTTGTTCCCTCTGTGAAGCACCTCTTGCCTCCTCATTGTTCCCTGGAATAGAGTTTGGGAAATGGTGGTTTAAGATGATGTCAAGTTCATTCTTTGCCCTAATGATGAGGATTGATCATGTGCTGATTTGCATGGACTAACTCCTTGACTCCTCACAAAAATCCTAGGAGGCAAGGGGCCGAGGGGCTGTTATTGGGTCCCCCGTCACACTGCGGGAAGTGGGACTCTCAGAGGTTGGTAACGTGCCCAAGGTCATATGGCAAGGGCATGGTAGAGCCAGGCTTTGGCCCGCGCACTGCCCCCCACCCCCCCGCAACAGGAGGTCTTCTGTATAGCCCAAGCACGTGGCCACCCCACTCTTCTGCCTCCAAATGGGCCTTCCCAACTCATTTCTACATCGCCCGACAACCTAGGTTCTGCTTAACAGGCTCCGGACACGAGGCTGAATGGCTGACTTGGGAATGCTCTTGACACAGGTCCCGAATACCACGTTCCTCCTCTGCTTCTAGAAGCCTCCCAAGATATACTGAGTGTCTTTTATCGCTGTCTGCATTTGTTCATATTCTCAGAAACAGCTAGGCCAAGTGAGGACAACATGTATGCTGCCGTAGAGACCTCACGTCTCCACAGTACCTGCAAGCCTGCCATTGTCCCCTGGCTGTTCAGCTTTGTCCTCAGGGACAGAGGCAGTGAGTGAAACGAAGGCTGTGTGGTGGATCAACCTTACACCAGCTCCTTCCGTCCCTTAAATGATTATAGTCCCTGTTAGATGTTAACTCCGGCTTTTGATGTGGCATCCTTTTTATTAGGCCATATAGAATGCAGCTTTTAATATCAGCGTGTGTCTTACATATATGTTCTGAGACCACATAACGTTAGAAGGTGCCGGACAGAAAAAAAGACGCCGGGGTCTTAAATGCGTCCAAGTGCCTTTATGAGATGCAATCAACCATGTATTAATTCCCTCTATCCATCATTAGTTGAGTGGTGACAATATATGCAAAAGAAAATGGAACCTGGGTAGTAAGGTAGCGAAGAGGTTTTATAAATTAGATTATTTGAGTATACGATTCCTCGGATAGAAGGATATTGTCCAAAGGGCTCTTTAATTATTATTCACTTCCTTTGGTGCATGAGAGAATATTGTCAGGGCCACAGGAGCACTTCACTGCAGCTGGATTAAAGGAATGACTGGTCCTGAGGCTGCGTCCACACTGGCACAGTAGGCTGCGGGGAAGGCATTTCCACCACTCAGTGCTAGGTGGGTGCTTTCGAAGGGAAGAGGTGTTTGCTGATGTGGTCAGTGCCCGTTAATGGCTGGACGATTGTCCTGAGCATTCTACCTCTGCAGGTGCCCGGGCTGCCCTGAGTCCCAGTCTGCCTCTTCGTTAAGGGCATGTGCTCTGGCCAAGTGAGCTAACACAACCACCTCTGCCTAACATTTAGCCTGAAGAAGCCCAGCCATCCCAGACAACTTTCCACTTTTAAAAACATGTGAGTTCTAAGAATAAAACCCAAAGAAAACAGTAACAAACAAGAACACCCTGATTTCTAGTCCTTAGATTCCTCTGGCAGGTGACTGATTTAACTGCTCGTGTTTGCTTAAATGCAAATACATCGGTGACGGAGTGCTGGAGTGCCGTGCTGGGGTGTCTGGGCTCCCTTACTTGGAATATTTTAAGAATGTGCCCACTTTTTCTGATGAGTTTCTGGAATGATGTAGGTTGTGAAGAAAAGCTGAACTGAGAAGTTTTCTCGGGGTGGTGGGAGATAAGACCGTTGCAGTGTCACGACTGGGCAACGTGCCTGAGACCCCTCAGAGCAGGGCAGGAAGGGGAAAAGCAAATTTGATAGCTTTAAAACTCGGAATGGACCTCATGGGGAAAAATCTGGTACCCTTTTTGGACTCCCTTGAACTTAATGCATGTTTACTATTTGGAGTTTTAATTATGCATTGTGGGGGAGGGAAGCTGGGGAGCCCTGTTCTCTTTCCCATAATCCTTCTGGGGCTCAGACATTCCTAGCGTCCATCTGACACTGGGAGAAGCTGCCAGAGACGTTCCTGCCGCACTCCCCCCTCCCCCTTCCTCCTCCCCACCGGGCCCTCTCCTACTCTCTGCTTCTGTTTGCAAGGGGTCTCAGGGCACAGCTGGCCAGCTCCTACTGCTCACTGGGAAAGAAAGAGAGAGTGAAGTTTCTGAGTAAGGTATAGACACGTTGGACCAGTCTATTGTACGCCTGAAGCTAATATAACATTGTATGTTAATTACACTTCAATAAAAAATAAAAAAAAATCTGATCAGTGGCCGTGAAGGAGGAACAACAAAATACCAGGAGATGTTACTTATTGTAACTGAGCGCCATCTTTGTTCCGGGTTTTTGGTTGCCATGTTTACTGACCCCACCCATAGGGGTCATTCATGGAAATCCTCACCCTGCTCCCCACTGGCGTTCTGGGCGGGGCCTGGGGACTCCATCGGAGGTCTCCGTGTATGCTACTCCTGAGCACTGTGATTTGGACAAGGAATTATCTCTTTGATGAACCATCTATGTTAGCCAGACAGGTGAGGTATTAATCTGTCTTATTAAAAAGGATCCTCCCTGCCGACATACGGGGTAAATGGGTGTTGGATGAAGAGGGGTGGGAAGCAACATCCACTTTTGCCACCTGCCCTGCCCCCACAGCTTCTCCGCTGATGTTCTGTGATCCTCGGTCTCTCCTTAAAAATCAACATTCTTGATTATGCACACTCACTATGAAAAATTTAGAACACACACCTAAAGAAAAGTATAAAATTAAAATCATCTGTAATCTCAGTATTCAGAGATGGGAACTCAACCTTTTGAAGTACATCATTCCATTGTTTCCTATGCACATAGGAAATGTTTCCTATGCACGTGTTTCCTAGACATAGAGATATAGCCACGTCTAGATTTCTGTTTAGAAATGAATCACAGTTTGTATTCAGTTCTATTATGTGGACTTTTCATTTAATACATCAATGGCTTCCCTTGCTATGTTCAAATTCTTTTGTAATATATATTATATATTCACTCACTATGTCACGATTAGGATTTTGGTCACAATCAAAATCATGATGATTATAACATTATTTTTAATGGTTAATAGTTGCCTATTATGCGGAAATGCCTTCTGGTTGGACATTATTATTGTATAATAAACTTTCTTTGATTTCGAAGAGGTAGACTATTTAAAATGTTCATTGGACCCTTGTGTTTCTAGTTTTGTGAATTCCTGTCTTTTATCTGGCAATTATTTTCCCATGTGATTTGTAAAAAATGTTATGTTTTACAAGCATAAATTTTTTTTTTTTTAATTTGAGAGAGAGAGAGAGAGAGAGAGAGCACGGGAACAGGGGACAGGGGCAGAGGGAGAGAAAGCCTGATGCCCAGCATGGAGCCTGATGTGGAGCTCGATCCCACGACCCTGGGATCATGACCTGAGAAGAAATCAAGAGTCAGACACTCAACCAACTGAGCCACTCAGGAGTCCTACGAGCTAAAAAAAAAAATTTATGTTGCAATATGTTTTTATTTAATGTTATTAAAACTTTGTTATTGCCAGATAGAGCACACATATAGAAAAGTACACTGAGTAGAAACATGCAGCTCAGTAATAATCCCACGTGAAAACCCATGTAGCTGCCATCCAAGCCGGTGATCTGAAACCTTCCCATGCTTCTTCCTGCTCATTGCCCTCTCTTCTCCAGCAAAAGCAAAGCAAAGCAAAACAAAACGCTATATTAACTTTTATGGCATGAAGTTCCTTGTTTTGTTTTACAGTTTGCCACTCAAGCATGTATCCCTAAGCACCTTCAGTTTTGTTAGATTTTTGAACTTTATAGAATGAGACCATGCACTGTGTTCTTTTCAGTGTTGTTGGGTTTGTAGATGTAGATCCTTCCTTTTCATTGCTCTGCAGGTTTCCTTTTTTTTTTTTTTTTTTTTTTTTTAACTATGCCACAATATATATTTCCATTATTCTGTGGATTGGACATTTAGATAACTTCCAGTTTTTGGTGCAATGGCTGATGTGCCCATCAGTATTCTTGTATGTGTCTCTTGGTGCACATACGTGTGCATTTCTTTTGGGTATGTAACTAAAATGGTGCAAAAGCATGGGTGAATTCAGCTTGGGTATATATTGTACCACCATTTTTCCAAAATGGTTGAGCAATTTATACCCCACTCAGAGTGTATGAGTGTTCCTGTTGTTCCATATCCCCAACAAAACATAGTATTGTTAGTTTTTTTTAAATTTTTAAATTCTAGTCATTGAGGTGTGTGTCTAGTGGTATCTCCTTGTGGTTTTAACTAGCATTGCCTAGATGACTGATGAGGTAGGACACCTTTTCACGTGTTTATTGGCCATTTGGATATCCTCTGTTGTAAGAGCCTGGTCACGTCTATTCTGGCTTTCCTTTTTCTTATAGCTCTGTGCTTTTGGTTAACAGTTCTCTGTTAGTGTTATGTATGACAGATACCTTCTCCTGATCTATTGTTTTTTTCCCCTTT
The DNA here is from genome assembly GCF_018350195.1 of Panthera tigris. Lineage (NCBI taxonomy): Eukaryota > Metazoa > Chordata > Mammalia > Carnivora > Felidae > Panthera > Panthera tigris. The sequence goes on from NC_056674.1 coordinate 20,902,651, forward strand.
TGGTGCATTTTGATTAACAGAATTTCTTGTTTAAGTGTAGTAAAATCTACCGTGAGGTCCTAAAGACACTCTCCTATATTGTTTTTCATCAAGCTTTATCAGCTTGCCTTCTATCTAGATCTACACTCCTCTGGGAATTGCTTTTGGTGGATCGTATGAGGTAGGCGTTAATTGTTTTCCTTAATAAATATCGAGTGGTTATATTGCCATCTCCCTATGACTCTGAAGTACCATTTTCCCACAAAACAAAGATTTCTAAAAGCATGGATCCATGCATGTTTTTTATTTTGTTCTCTTGATTAATTGATCTGTCCTTGAACCAAGGCCATGCTGTTTCAGTTAGTGTAGCTTTATAATAATACCTTGGTATCCAGTAGAGCAAGTTTTTCTTCCCTTTATTCTTTAAGACTGTCTTCTCTATTTGCATTTTCAAATACATTTTGGGATTGGAATGGTGGGAAGAATCCTAAAATGGCCCCAAGATCTTGCTTGTGATATTCACACCCTGTACAATCTCCTCTCCTTGACTGTGGTCAATAAAATATGGCAAAGGTGATGGGGTGTCACCCCCATGATTAGGAAATACCTACACACATAACACAGTCTTTTTAAAAATTTTTTTAAAATTTATTTTTGATAGAGAGTGCACGCATATGAGTGGGGGAGAGGCAGAGAGAGCAGAGAGAGAGAGAATCGCAAGCAGGTTCCACACTGTCAGCGCAGAGCCTGACGTGGGCCTTGATCTCATGAACTGTGAGATCGTGATTTGAGCCGAAATCAAGAGTTGGATGCTTAATCAACTGAGCCACCCAGGAACCTCTGGTCTTGCTAGCAGAAAGTAGAAAGGCTCTTCTCTTGGCCTTGAAGAAACAACCTGCTATTATATGAACTGACTATAAAGAAAAACATGTGGCAGGAAATTAGGCAGCCTCTAATGAGCTTGGAAGAGAACCCTGATCTCCAGATGAGGACACATCCTGGCCAGCACTTAGACTGGATCCTTGTGAGACCCTGAACAAAGGCCTAGCTAAGTTGTGCCTGGACTTCTGATTCACACAGAATGTGAGATAATGAGCATGGGCTTTTTAAAGCCTCTGATTGTGTGGTAACTTGTTTCATGGTGATAGAAAATGAATACAACCAGCTTGTCCAACTTCTAAAACAACAGAAAAACTAACATGGTTGAATTTTTTTATTGGGATTGCACTAGATACACATTTTGGGGGAAGATTGACATTTCTGAAAAACGGAATTTCTAATCTATGAACATGAAATATCGCCAGCTTTTGTAAATTTTTATCAACAATGTATCTTAGCTTTTTATATGGAGCTTGTCACCTTTTTGTTAGACTTATTACATTTGATATTTACTTTTATTGAGGTTTGTTGTAAAGGATGTTTATTAATTTTGTTTTATCTTTGTGACTTAGAAATAAAAAAGCAACATTTTTTATCTCGAATGTAGCGATGTTGCTAAATTCATGTGTTCATTTTTACCAATTTGCAGGTTCTTTTGGATTTTCTGTATCCACAACTATTTACTTACTTTCCAACTCATGTATTTTTTTTCTTTCTTGACTTACTGTCAGTTTTGGAAACAAACTTTTGAAAGCTGGTTCTTCCATCCCATCTTGCTGAGTCGTGGGCCACAATCTTTGATTGCTCTCTGGGCCTCCGTTTCCCACTGGTCGTGGCTTAGTAATTCTTCACTATTTTGTTAGCTTTGTGTTTCCTTAGTTTTCATTTTTTAATACACCACCTAGTTTTTCTTGTTGCTGGAGAGACTGTAGAACAAATAATCTATTCTACCATTGTCAAAAGTGGAAGTGTCACAATAATTTAAAAAAATGTTTAACATCCTATTGAGGTATAGTTTATATACTGTAGTATCTGGAGATTGTAAGTGTACAATTCCAATGGGTTTCAGTAAATGTGCAGAGTTGTACAAAAATAATCACAAGCCAGGGGGCACCTGCATGGCTCAGTCGGTTGAGCGTCCAACTTCAACTCAGGTCATGATCTCACAGTTTGTGGGTTTGAGCCCCGCGTCAAGCTCTGTGCTGACAGCTCAGAGCCTGGAGGCTGCTTTGGATTCTGTATCTCCCTCTCCCTCTGCCTCTCCCCTGCCCACATTGTCTCTCTCTCTCTCTCTCTCTTTCTCTCAAAGATAAAAATAAAACATTAAAAAAAAATCACAATCCAGTTTTAGAACAGTTCTATCACACATGACTATTTGCAATCAAATCCTCATCCCCAGCTTTCAGTCCCAGATGACCACTGACACACTATCTAGCACTAGATTTGCATTTTCTATAAGGTCCATTTAAATGGAATCATACAACACGTAGTCTTTTGTGCCTACCATCATCTCACCATAATGATATTGAGGACCCTTCATGTTGTTCCACATGATGATTTGTAGTTTTCAGGGTCCAAGTTTTGTAGTAATAGTTTTATGGTTCCAGTGTGCAAACCTTGCACTTCTTTGTTTATTCCTAAGTACTTGTTGTGATACTATTATGAATGAAGGTTTTTAAAAATTTTATTTTGGATTTTTTATTGCTAGTATATAGAAATACAGTTGATTTTGTATATTGATCTTGGATCCTGTGACTTTGGTGAGCTATTTTATTAGTTCTAGTAGCTTTTAATGTTCTCCTGAAAGAGATTTACTCCTTCCTTCCCAATCTATATGCATTTAATTTTCTTTTCTTGCTTTATTGCATTGGCTAGTCTGCTGCAATTGTGAGTAGAAGTAGCAGTAGACATCTTTGCCTTATTCCAGCTCTTAGGGAGAAATCATGAAGTTTTTCATCACTCATTATGACATCAGCTATAGGTTTTCATAGATGCCTTCATTGGGATTAAGGAAGTTTCCTTCTATTCCTGGTTTATTGACAGTGATTATCATACACGAATGTGGATTTTGTCAAATTGAGGAAATTGGGTTTTTGTTCCTTTATTTTATTAATATTAATTGATTTTCAGATGTTAAACCAATCTTGTCTTCCTGGGATAAATACCACTTGAAACGTTGTATAATAATCCTTTAAAAAATGTAGATCAGTTAATCAAGGATTAATTAATATTAATTTCCACCAAGAGTTTTTTATACTTTTATTAGTAATATTGATCTTTAGTTTGTTTTTTCTTGTGATTTTTTTTTCTGACCTTGATATCAATGTAATACTGGCTTCAAAGAATGAGTTTGAAATGTTTCCTCTTCCTATATTTTCTGCAAGATTTGGTACAGGTTGGTATTGTTTCTTTAATATTGGTAGAATTCATTAATATAGCCATCTGGGTCCAACCTTTTACTTGTGAGATATTTAAATTATTAATTCAAGTTTTTACTTGTTATAGTTCTTTTTAGATTTTCTCTTCTTCAGTCAGTTTTGGTAATTTGTGTCTGTCTTAGGAATTTGTTCATTTTATCTAAGTCGCTTAACTTTGTTGGCATAAAGTTGTTCATAGTCTGTCTTTGTAATCCTTTTAACTTTTATAGGTTTGGTAGTTATGAAACCTTTTTAATTTTTTGGTAATGTGTGTATTGTCTCTCTTCTAATTGGCCTGTCTTGATAATGGTTTATCAAGTTTGTTAATCTTTTTAAAGAGTCAGATTTTTATTCCACTGATTTTTTAATATTTTTCTCTTTTTCCTTTTCCTTGATTTATGCTCTAACATTTATTATTTTCTTTCTTCTTCTTGATTTGGGTTTAATTTGCTCTTCTTTCTTAGTTTCTTAAGGTGGAAACTTGGAGTCTGTATTTGAGGTCTTTCTTCTCTTTATTATGAACTTTTAATACTATGAGTTTACCACTGTTTATTACTTGCATTCTACACATTTTCATAGCTTTACTGAAACATAATTGATGTGTAATAAGCTGCACATATTTAAAACATGCAATTTGATATTTTGACATGTGTATAAATATTGAAGAATCACATTCAAGGTAATAAGCGTTTCTGTAACCTTCAAAAATTTAGTGGTTCTTTGTAATCCTTCCACCCACTCTTCCTTGTTGCTTCTGATTTTTCTGTTATTCTATTCTATTCTATTCTATCCTATCCTATTCTATTCTATTCTATTCTAATTTAGAGTGAATTATTGAAATATCCAACTATAATTACTGAATTTTCTATTTCTTCTTTCAATTCTGTCAGGTTTTTCTTCTTGTGTTTGGAGGCTCCATTATTAGATTCATACACATTTACAACTTTTATACCTTCCTGATGTAGTAAACCTTTTTATCATTATGAAATGTCTCTTTTTCTCTAGGAACATATCTTGTCTTCAAAGAGATTTTTCTTGAATTAACATAGTCACTTTAATTGTATTGTTTACATGCGATATCTTTCTCTATTCTTTTGCTTTGACTTATTTGTATTTTTGAGTTTAAGGTATGTCTCTTATATATAGAATATAATAGAATCTTGCTTTAAAAATCCAATCAGAAAATCATTGCCTTTTGTTTAGAATTTAGCTCTTTCATATTAATATTATTATTGATAAGGTTGGATTTACATCTTCCATTTTGTTATTACTTTTCAATGTCTCATATATATTTTTGTCCCTACTCTATTGCATTATTTTGTGTTAAATTAGCATCTTAGTGTATCATTTTTATTCTTCTGTTTAAAAAAAAAATTTTAAATGTTTATTTATTTTAGAGACAGAGAGAAAGAGCACAAGTGGAGGAGGGAAGAGAGAGCCAGAGACATAATCTGAAGCAGGCTGTGAGCTGTCAGCATAGAGCCTGATGTGGGGCTCGAACCCACAAACCGTGGGATCATGACCTGAGCCGAAGTCAGACACTTAACTGACTGAGCCACCCAGGTGCCCCTCCTCTGTTTTTTTTTTACACTATGTACTTTTTTCAATAGTGGTTGCTCTATGGCTTTAAAATACACGTATTGAGGTATCACAATTTATTTTAGGCTATATTCATTATTCTGGACTCCGCATTTCTTCCTATAGATTTGAATTACCATCTAAAATCATTTCCTTTCATCCTGAAGAACATCTTAGTATTTTGGCAGGTCAGCTACCAACAAACTTTCTTAGTGTTTATCTAAGAATACATTTAGTTTGCTTTCATTTTTTGAAGCATTATTTTGCTGGATATAGAATTCTTGATTGACAGCTTTAATTTTCCCCTTAGCACTTTGAATATGTGCCTTTTGTCTTCACTGCCCTCTGGCTTCCATTGTTTTGGAGACAAAGTTGGCTGTTACTCATTTTGTTATTCCTCTCTACATGCAGAGTCATTTTACTTTGATACTTTCAAAAGTTTTTGTCTTTCAACAGGCTTAATACAGTATACTTATCCTATATTTGTTATAAGCTTCTTGCATCTGTAGATTGATCTTTTTCATCAAGTTTGGAAGCTTTTTGACTTTTTGGGAACTTTTTGGAACTTATTTCTTTGAATATTCTTTTGTCTGTATCTCTCTGTCTTCTCAAGTTTTGAATTCCCATTCTGTGTCTGTTGGCATGCTTGATGTCCTACAAGTCTTTCTGTCTATATTAAAAAATTTCTTTGTTCTTCATGTTGGATAAGTTCTATTTTGCTATTTTCAAGTTTACTGATTTTTTATTCTGCCATCTCAGATGTGATATTGAGCCCATTTGGTGAATATTCATTTGATTATTGTACTTTTCACTATAGAATTTTCTTTCATTTTTATTCTATTATTTTAAAAAATTTTATATTCTCTCTTTTGGTTCTTGGTTTGAGTCATCGTATTTTCCTTTAATTCATCAAAACAAATTTTTATTGAGATGATACTCACATATGTAAAGTTAACTATGATACTCACATATGTAAAATTAACTATTTTAAAATATACAATCCATTGGCATTTAGTACACTTACAGTGTTATTACAAAACATTTCATCACTCCAAAAAGAAATTTTGTACCCATTATGTGGTTGCTTCCAACCTAGTCCCTGGTAACCACCAATCTGTATTATGTTTCTATTAATTTACCTATTCTGGGAATTTCATATAAATGCAATCATATACAATATTTTGTATCTGGTTTCTTTGAGCATAATTTTTTTGAGGTTAATCCATATTATATTTCATTTCTCTTTGTGGTTGAGAGATATTTCATTGTATGTATATATATATATATATATACACACACACACACATATATATCTCACAGTTTGTTAGCCATTCATTCATTGATGGACATGTGGGTTGTTTCCACCTTTTTATTATTGTAACTATTATAACTATGACTGTGCATGTCCATGTGTTTGTTTGTGTATGTGTTTTCAATTCTTTGGAGTATACTCCTAACAGTGGAAAATGCTGGGTCATACGGTAATTCTAGATGTAGCCTTTTGGGGAATCACCAACTATTTTCCACAGTGGCTGTACCATATTACATTACCATCAACAATGTATGAAGATTCTAATTTCTCTACATCCTTGCCAATTCATCTTAATTTTTATGTGAAATGTGAAGTGTTACCGCATTTGCTGTTGAGCTGTAAGAGTTCTTTATATATTCTGAATGCTAGAATATTATTAGATATATGATTTGCAAATATTTTCTCCCATTTTGTAGGTTGTCTTTTTACTTTCTTCATACTCCCCTTTAATGTGCAAAAATATTTAATTTTTATGAAGTCCAATTTACCTATTTTTTTTCTGAGAGAGCACAAATGCAACCCCCAGTACCCCAAATTATGCAGTCAAGTTTCCCACATTTGGGACAATTATAAGGGTCAGCATATCTGAAGTGCACTGGGTAAGCCTTGCCCTGGGAAAACCACCTTCCTGATCATGGAATTTCCCCTGCCAGGTGGGTGTATCTATTTATTTATTTTTTCTTTTGCTGCTCATGCCTTTGGTGTCTTATCTGAAAATTCAAGGTCATGAAGTTCAAGATCATGAAGATTTCCCCTGTGTTTTCTTCTAAGATTTTTATGGTTTTGCTCTTATTTTTAGGTTGCTGGTCCATTTTTGAGTTAATATTTGCATATGGTGTGAAACAGGTTTTTCCTTTAATTCTTGAAACATAGTGTTCTTTAATTCTTTGAACATATTTATTATAATAGCTGCTTTGAAGTCTTTGCTAAATCCAAATTCAACATCTGGGCCAACTCATCATTAGTTATGATGATTCTTGTTTACTCTGAGTATAGTTCATGCTTTCCTATTTTTTGACATGTCTTGTGATCTTTTGATTGAGAACTGGACATTGTAAAAACTTATTGTAGCAACTCTGGATTGGGATTTTTATCCTGAAGGTTTTTTTCTTTAATAACTTGTCTGAACTTAATTGGTAGAATCTGTCTTCTAAGCATGTGTAGCCAGATGTACCTGCTTAGTTTTTAAATTTTTTTAATGCTTATTCATTTTTTGAGAGAGAAAGAGAGAGAGAAGAGAGGCAGAGAGAGAGGGAGACACAGAGTCTGAAGCAGGGTCCAAGCTCTGAGCTGTCAGCACAGAGCCGTATGTGGGGCTCGAACTCATGAACCACAAGATCGTGACCTGAACCGAAGTCAGATGCTTAACTGACTGAGTCACCCAGGTGCCCCATTTTTTAAATTCTTATTTTTGTTTTTTAGCTTGGCTTCCCAAGAGTAGCCACTGTATCTGTGTCGATTCGTAGTCAGCCAATGATTAGGAAGATGAGCTCACATGTCTTGGGCTCTTCTCTACACCACCCTCTGCGGACTGATTTGTATTTAGGTCGGGGAGTGTCTTTCACGTCTAGGCAGTTTTCAACTTTGTCTTAAGGTTTAGTTTTCATTTCTTCTGCGTTCTCTTGAGTCTTACCTGCACATGCCAGTGGTTCTTCAGGCAGCCACGGATGTGTGGGTAGCTTATTTGACTCTTCCAGTATCTTCCTCATTAAATTTTTGGCTATTTCACCCGTCATCTCAAGTGGGGCCGCAACCTTATATGAACAAATCTGTGTTTATTCCCCCATTAATTTCCTTCTGAGTTTGCACTTAAAAATTGTTTTAATGTTTATTTATTTATTTTGAAAGAGAGAGAGAGAGGAAGAGAGAGAGAGAGAGAGAGAGAGAGAGAGAGAGAGAGAAGACAAGTATAAGCAGCAGAGGGGAAGAGAGAGAGAGAGAGGGAGAGAGAGAATCCCAAACAGGATCCACACTGTCAGTGCAGAGCCCGATGCGCGGCTCAAACTCACAAACCGTGAGATCACGACCTGAGCTGAAATCAAGAGTCAGACACTCAGGCGCCCCCTGAGTTTGCACTTTTACTGACAGTACACCAGGTACAGGTTTGCCTTCCACTCCAAAACAGGTCAGCCCCCTTTGTCAGAAGGGATGATGGATGATGGTTTTCACAGCCAGCTTTGTCCTGGGAAAAGTACAGTGCTGACTGATGTGGGAAGGTGGACGGGGAAGCCCGAAGGAAGAAAGCCACAGACTTGCACTGACTCAAAGTTCTAGCAGGTTTTCATGGAGACCCACTTTCAATTAGTCGTTTATCTTTAGTCAATTCCCAGAATCCCTAACAGTTTGTATTTGATGACTTTGTCCGGTTTTGTATTTGTTTTATGGGGGCAAGAGATTGCTGATATCTCTTCTCCATCGCGGCTGAAGTCCTGCTACCACAATTGTTTTTTAAAAAAAATTTTTTTTAAATGTTTATTTATTATTGAGAGACAGAGAGACACAGAGCGGGACGGGTAGAGAGAGGGGGAGACACAGAATCCGAAACAGGCTCCAGGCTCTGAGCTGTCGGCACAGAGCCCGACGTGGGGCTCGAACTCACGAACAGGAAGATCATAACCTGAGCCAAAGTCAGTCGCCCAACCAACTGAGCCACCCAGCGCCCCAACACAACTGTTACTTGTAAGTTTGACTTGTTCATTTTCACATGGTCAGATATATCAATGTTTTTTTCTAGTGTCATACTTAGGATTTATTTATCCTGAGATTATGTTGTTAATGAACAGAAATTTTATTCTACAATATCATGGCTTAATTTACCATTCAAATGTTTAGTCCTTCAAATGTATTTCTTTCTTCATAAAGAAATAGGGCTCTAGCTTATTTTTCTCTTTGTTGTTAGTTAGTTAGCTGTCCCATCCAATTTTTAAAATAATCTCTTTTTTTTCTGCTGATTTGAAAAACAACTGTCTGAGTATTTGAGTGATATGTTTGCTTCCTTGACTTTCCATTCCATTCCATTCATTCATTTCTGTTTAGAGTCTTCGCTGAAAGTGCCCCAGTTTTAACTATTACACCTTTAGAATAGATTCTAACATAAAGCCTGACAAGATCCTCCTTCCTGCCTCCTACATTTCTGGTCGTACAACGGATTCGCATTTTTCACACTACAGAATTAACATGCATTCATTCATGCACCCGCCCCAATGTGCATTCCTTCATGCGCTCGTCCTAACGTGCGTTCCTTCGTGCACTCGTCCATTCTTTCATCACACGGCTCTGTTTCGAGCTCGCGCTGCACGGGGCACCTGCCATGGTGCCAGGCAGCGCAGCGACCAGGGCTGTGGCAGTGAGCCACAGCAACCTGGTTTCTGCCTGGCCGGGACTTGCCTTCTAGCATGGAGGCAGGGAACAAAAGTAAACAGACACATTAAGAACATGACTGAAAATCACAACACTGACTGTGCAGCAAACATCCGAGGTGGGGAGGTGGAGGATGGCAGAGGGAGCCTGTGCTCGCTGTTACGCCTGCAGGTCTGGCAGCAGCCACGCAGGAGCTAAACGTCGGGTTTTGTTTCCGGACACTTGTCCGTTTGTCCCGGCGCCGTTCATTCTAAAATGTCTCACTTTCCCACGTGGGTGGGGGCGAATAGTCCGAGCGACGAGAAGGGCAGGTGCACGCACACGCCGTGGAAGAGAACCCGAGGAGCTGCAGGAAAACCTGCGTGGCCGGTAGCTGGCACGTGGGAGGGCTTGTGAAGGGGCAGGAGGTAAGCAGGCGACAGGTCTTGCCGGGCCTTGTAGACCAGAGAGGGAAGTTGGGAGTGCGTTCTTAGTGCAGTGGGAAGCCCTTTAAGGTTGTCTGCGGGGCAGTGATGCGCTGTGTTTTCGGAAGCCCTCTCCTGTGGCGGGGGGAGGGGGGGGGAAGGAAGGGCTGCAGGAGCAGGGTGGGGGAGGGCGGAGCACCGGCAGCAAGCGTGGTCGCCAAGGGCCAGTGGAGGCCGTGGCGGTCCAAACAGGAGGGGAGGCGGGGTGGCAGCCGGGGGCTGGCTAGCAGGTCCCGCTGCTGAGCCAGACGTGGGGCAGATGGAAAGGCAGGTGAAAAGCCTGGGGACAGTTGTGTTCCCCTGCAGCTTCTGGGAACGGGCCTTTAGCTACAAACTGGAAAAGGACAGAGGAAAAACTTCTGCTCAGGCGGGCTGCCTTTTTTGCAGGCAGCTTCCACCCTGAGGTTGGGGTATAAGCTGCGTCTCGGGGGCTGACTGACGCGGGGATGTGGCACACTTCATTGACGATCCGCCCGTGTGGACGGTGAGGGAGCGACTCTGAGCCTCTCAGTAGGCCTCAGGCACCAGGACCGGGAAGGGCCAAGAACGTAACCGAAAAGCCGATCGGTGTGCGAGGAAAATGTAAACAATTGACAGAATGTTATGGGCTGCACAGAAATGTCAGGGTATTCAAGTGGGTGTCTGGGAAAACAGAAAGTTGCAATCTGAAACGATGAATAAGCCACTGACAGTTGTCACAGAATGTGTGAGAGCATGTGTGAGCAGCGAGGAGGCCGAGCTGAACTCTGGGCGGCAGGCAGCGGTGTGCATGGCACCCAGCCAGGCCCTCCCGCGGCCCGGGATGGAGCTGAGATGCTTGCCCACGGTGCTCCCGTTGCGAGGCCGCCACCTTTCCGGCCCCGTGTCAAGGTTAGCTTCCTGGCTGGAGTGGGAATGCCATCGGGGCAGTGTGCCAGGTGGCCCCGAGATTCCTGCCCCGTAGGGGGTGTGTGTGTGTGCCCTGTGACCCTTTCCCATGAACGTAGGGTGTGTGTGTGTGTGTGTGACCCCTCCCCGTGAACGTAGGTGTCACTGTGATGTGCTGTATGGAAAAGGTGAAGGGGTTTTGCAGATATAACTCTGGTCCCACGTGACTTGGTTGTGAGTTAATCACAACGGAGCTTATCCTGGGTGGGCCTGACCTAATCAGGTGAACCCTCTAGAAGAGGGTCTAGAAGTCAGGGACTTGAAGCAGCAGAGAGAGGCTCTCCTGTCGGTCTTGAAGAAGCAGGCTGCTGTGTTGTGGAGGAGGGCCACAGGGCAGGGAACGTGTGGTGGCTTCTAGGTGCTGAGGGCCTCAGCCCTACAAACACAAGGAGCTGGGTTTCTGCCGACACCCAGTGAGCTGGGAAGAGGACCCTGGGCCTCAGTTGAGGTCACAGCCCCGGCCATCACCTTGACTGCAGCCCAGTGAGACCCTCAGCAGAAGACTCGACTGAGCCGTGCCCGGAGTCCTGACTCAGGGGAACGTTGAGATACCGAATGGGTGTTTTCATCTGCTCAGCGTGTGGTAATCTGTGTGAAGCGACGGACGGTTCACACAGGCAGGGACTACCTTGCCTTGTTCGTTGCCATGACCTAGGAGCAGGTAGATGGCCTGGCCCCAGAAGGTATTCAATACCTGCTTGTTTGATGAATACGCGAATAGACGGAGGTTGGATACACAGGAGCTTGTGTGTGCTCTCCCAGACGGGGGTGGGGGGTGGTGTGCATACCCAGTAATATCGGGGGTGCTAGCTGTGTGGGAGCTCAGCAGGCATTCCTGACACGCACTGTTAGTGTGCAACTCAGGTTGCATTTGCGCGGGTCCAGGGTCCAGGGTCCAGGGTGAGGAAGGGTAACCTTTCCCATCAGGGCTGCAGTGAGTGAGTACGTAGTGGGTGTGAATTTCGCGTGCGGTGATTCACGAGGCCCGGGCTAATCTGGGGGGATCGGGAGAGGTGCGCCAGACTGGCCTAGGGCACGGACACTTCATCTCAAGGTGTGCTGAAGGGGACCCTAGGTTGGGAGACCCAGGGGTGGGGGCATGATACGATGGCACCGGGCTGGACTGGGGGAGCCGGCCTGCTCGTAGGAGTCTCCTGTATGGGGACGGGATACGTACTCTGAGTCTGCCAGGAGCTGTTTAAAATATTTTGATGGCGGGGCGCCTGGGTGGCTCAGTCGGTTAAGAGCCCGACTCTTGATTTTGGCTCAGGTCATGATCTCTCAGTTTGTGGGATCGAACCCTATGTCAGGCTCCTTGCTGAGAGCAATGGAGCCTGCTTGGGATTCTCTCTCTCCCTCTCTCTCTGACCCTCCCCTGCTCTCTCTCTCTCAAAATAAATAAACTTAAAAAAAAAATAAAATCTTTTGATGGCTTCTCAACACGTTGGAATAAACCCCACTCCTTCTAGCTATCTGTCAGGCCTGACATGCTCCCACCTGGCCTTTGGTCCTGGCCTCGTTTTCTCACTCCGCTCTGGCCATCCTGGCCTTTCTCTGTGTCCCCCCCGATATGCCAGGTTCCTCCCTTCTTGGCTGTTCCCTCGGCCCGGGTGCTTCCCTCCGGCTCTTCTCTGAGGTGGCTCCTTGCACCTCCTCTCCCCAGAGAGGCCTATTTCGACCTGTGTCAGAAGACACTCCTGCCCACGTGCGCACCCCCCGCGGGTCACTCATTATTACAGTGACTGTTTGGTCTCCTGCACGACAGTTACCGCTGGCTGAAGTGATCTGGCTGACTCACGATGTACTCACTTGTCGGCTGTGTCGGCTGCTCGAATGTGACCTGCAAGCTTGCCCGGCCCGCCTCGGTGCTCCCGCAACTTAGTGCCATATCCTTGGTACACGGCAGGTGCTCAGATAGCTGTGCGGAGACAGGTTGTCTTGCTTTGTGTCTTCGTGTCCCTGCATCTAAACAGCTTGGCTTGTCCTCGATGACCTCAAAGGGAGACCTCTTCTGTGGACGCATTTTCTTTTTTTTAAAGTTTATTTATTTATTTTGAGAGAGGGGCACCTGGGTGGCTCAGTGGATTAAGCATCCGACCTCGTCTCAGGTCCTGATCTCGATGGTTACTGAATTTGAGCCCCATGTCGGGCTCTGTGCTGACAGTTGGGAGCCTGGAGCCTGCTTAGGATTCTGTGTCTCGCCATCTCTCCCTGCCCGCCCCCCCGCCCCCATGCATACTCTGTCTCTTTCTGTCTCTCAAAAATAAATCAACATTGAAAAAAATTATTTTGAGAGAGAGAGAGAGCAAGCATACAGGGAAGGGGCAGAGAAAGAGGGGTAGAGAGAGAATTCCAGGAGGCTTCCTGCTGTTAGCATGGAGCCCGATGCGGAGCTTGATCCCATGAACCATGAGATCGTGACCTGAGCAGAAATCAAGAGTTAGATGCTTAACCAACTGAGCCACCCAGATACCCTGGACACATTTTCAAAAGTGGACTGTGGCCATCATTGTAGAGAAGAAGATGGAAGGAAGTCTGGTAAGGGGGTGATGGCACATTTAGCAGCAGGGTAGAGGGTGGTGGAGCTGAATATTCCCCAGGGCACTGGGTACCAGCGCCTGTGCCCTTGACCTGCAGAGCTCACAGCTCTCGTTTCGGGGTGGGGGGGGTGCCTGGGGCAACCGTCTCAAATCCCTGAAGGTTGCCACCTTCATAGGCAATGATCTCATTTTCTCAGAGAGCTAAACATGTTTGCCAGCAATATTTAATGCTGTATCGTTCTAGGACAACCAATGGTTTGGATAGGTACTTGGATTTTATTACACAAGAATTTAATTTCACGAAAAGAAAGGTTCTCTTGCTTCCCTCCAGGGCCTCGTGATAGAAGCCGGTGAAATGGGACAATTGATAAAATGTTTCAAAATCCTCCTGGTTGAAAACACCATGGACTGCACCTGTTGCTAATCATGTGGGTCACTCACTGGGCCAAGAGTCTTCAACTGACAGCTGTACCTTGTTTTATTTTATGCCAATGTTCTTGGGTGGTCCCAGGGAGGTCAACATTTTACATTGAGTTAAATACACAAGTGGTGCTGCGTATTTTTTTTTTTTTTTTTTTTGTGACCAGATACATTCCAGTGGGAAACAGGAATAACTCTGGATATCTCAAGGAGGAAGAGATTTCATACGGGGGATGTGATGCTTTGCCGGCCCGGAAGGGCTGGAAGAAAGGCGGTCCGGGAAACGGCTCTGGCTGTTGGAGAGTCGAGATTGCTCGGTACCACCGGCCGTGACCGCAGGTGCCTCCGGCGCATAGCCGGGCACTTTGCAAGCTGCTGCAAAAGTTCTTATCTGCACAGTCCACACGCCTGCCCAGTGCTACCAGACGAGCAGTGATAAGGCTTCTGCCTTCTAAATAACTGGGCGAGTTTTTCTCATCGGCAGCATCCAGGAGGTTCCAGAAAATGTAGTTTCCGGGTTTCTAGCCTCCGTGATCCACAGGAGAGCATGGAAGAGGGGGGATAATGGTGCTGTGTTGCCAGTGGATGTCATGGGGTCCTGAAAGCCACAGAACTCTGTAAAGACCCAGTGTGTGCTTTGTCACAGAGAATGCAGTCAACGCCAATCATCTTTAGGCTCACAGATTAGGAAGTACCTGTTCATTTCTCTGGTCTCATAACCAGATGCCAGGGAAACCAGCATCAACCCCCTTGAAACATTGAGGAGCTCAGGAGGGCACGTGATTCCTTGTAAGTGTTCGATCAGATCCCCCGGCTTCATTTCTTACCCAATTTCCTTGGCCCCACAGAGCCTTCCCTGTCACAACAGGAGAAAAGGTGGCAGTCCCAGGAATGGAGAAGGGGGTGGGGGGAGCTGAGAAACATCCAAATGGAGACTGTAGGCGCAGTGGACAGTGGCCATGTGTGCTTATATGGCACCCGGGGGGAATCCAGGGAAAGGGATCCTCGAGTGAATCTTGGACAACCCTGTGAAGTTTCAGAGGCGTGATCTATAGCTGTGTATGTGTGTGCGCACCTGCCTGTGTGTGTGTGTTTGTGCGCACATGCGTGCATATTTTAAGTAACATGCACAGTGCAATAAGGGGAGATTTTCATTGGGTGGCCACGCCCCACCCTCCAGCCAGCAAAGACTGTTCCTACATATCAGTCTCTTCTGCTTGTTCGGCTCCTGATTCAGGGTCTGCCTGCTTTCTGAGAACCCGTGAGGTCATGCTGGTGGGTGTCCAGGAGGAGTTCAGTGTCCCAGCCAAGTCCACACAGCTCAGCACCGGCTTCTGCCAAGCACATGGCCCTGACCTAACAAAGCCCTCAGGGAGGGCTTGAAGTACTTCAAACTCGAGTTCAGGTTGGCTCAAATATGGAAGCTGGCTTTCTCCTTGCCCAGACACATGAGCCTGAGTTTCTGCTTCAGGTCAGAGGCTGGGGCCAAGTGAGGCGCAGGGAAGGTCTGTGTGCTCCCCAGACCGCAGGGAGCTCCACGGGGAAAGACTGAAGCAGGGAGCAAAGGGAACCCAGACGGCCTTCCCTTGGAGTCCAGAAGGGGCTTCCGCAATCTCCTCCATTGAGCCACCTTCTTCTCCAGAGCAAGGTTGCAGTCACTGAGCACAGGGTTCTGTGCAGGCAGAGGAGACAACATTCAAGTCTGAGGGTCAAAGCCATGCCCCGGTTTTGGACTCCTTGCATGTGAATTTGACTTCAGGATGGAACAGGTGGTCAGACAGACTGACCAACCCACCATGCCTCTATCACCTTGGTACACAGCCCACCCCGGGGAAAAGGGGGTCATGAGGGCAGAGGTATGGAACCCACCGCATTTGTGAACTGTATCATCTCGTGACTTCCTTTTTAAAAAAAAGTCATGCGAAGTTTGCATTCTTTGCATATATGTCGGTATCCGCTTTCATGTGAAAGAGAATGTGTGAGCCTGATTACATCATGCAAAGTGATTTCGAGGAAGGTCATGTCCCTTTCACTCTGTGGCTTTGTCCCGTGCCTCTCTCGCAGCTCCATGCATACCCCCCACCCAGTGGGACAAGTCCTGTGGTTTGAGAGCCTCTACTGAGAGGGACCCCTCCCTCCCTCCTTCCAGCAAGGTTCGCAGTAAAGGCTCTGGATGTGATTTTTTCAGGGGAGGGGTTGTGTTAGTTGGGGTTCTCCAGGGAAACAGGCCCAGCAGGTGACGGCTGACCCGGGAGGAGGTCATGCTCTCATACAAAGGCCGTCAGGTGGGAGACTTCTCTCTTCTGCTTGGGGAGGGCCGCCTCTTCATTCTAGCCAGGCCTTCAGTGGATTGGATGAGCCCCCCCCCCCCATATTAGGGTATGGAATCTGCTTTACTCCATTTCTTGATTTTAAATGCTAATCTTGCCCCTAAACACTGTCCCAAACCCACCCAGAATAATGTTTGACCAAATATCAGGGCACTGTGTTTGACCAAATAGTCAGGTTTGGCAAAGATTAACCATCACAGTGGTGTGGAGGGCAGGAACTAGGGATGTCAAGAGTTTCCTGTGAATGACCGTTGGGTTTTACTGGATACTAGAGTCTCAGCCTCTCGTCTCTTATGGGGTCGATGGTGAGGTCCCGTTAGGTGAGCTACATTCCAAAGCGCCCACCTGACCTGGTGAGTGACAGTGTGGGTGTGTAACAGTGTGGGTGTGTGAAAAGAAAGGACTTACTGGTTTCTTCTCTGTCCAGGTGGATCAGGCCTGGCCTGTCCCCGGGTCTGAGCGGGGTTCACAGTCCAGAGCCTGAAGCCGACTGCTCTGCTGGGTCTGAGGACTGTTGTCTCTCACGTCCCACAGCAAGTCACGCCCGCCCCTGACCCTGACCGAGTCCTGAGCCCCATCTTCTCCCACGCCCCTTAGCCCCGGCTGACTCGGGGGGTGCTTTACCAACCCCTCACCCCCATCTGTACCGTTGGCCTGCACTGGGCCCACAGCAGCTCCGGGAATCAAGACGTCGTGGTCCCATCTGGGCCTGGTCCCCGCAGGGCAAGAACTGGGTTTGGGGACCCAGCCTGGCAGGTGGACTCGAGTAGGCAAGTTACCTGAGTAATGAAGCTGTGAACATGACATAACCAAATGGGTTCTTTCTTTCCTTCTTCCCGGCAAGAAGAAAAGATGTTTCTTTCAATGTGGACTGGGATGGTTTCGGCCTCACACTTCATGTAGCAGCTGGTTGGGAAATAAAACATCTTCCATTTAGATAAATAAACAACAACAACAACAGTCAGAAAATTAATAACCAGAAAAATACACTCATTTTATTATACTGTTTCCGGAACAAAACGAGACTCAGGCAGGCTCGATACGAGCCAGGCCCGTGTGGGGGAGTGTGGACAGGCCCTGCTAGGGTGAGCTGGGGGGTCCCCGGGGCAGGTGGGGCAGAGGAGACACTGATGGGGATGGGGAGGGGCCTCTACTCATCAGCTCCCCCTTGAGGGCTCTGGGCCAGCCAGCCAGTGGAAGGGGATGGGGTGGGGAGGGCACCAGTCTGTGAAATGGGCTGGGCCAGCCCTCCCGGCCCGCAGAGCCAGCCTTCCAGATCACTGTGACCCAATCCTCCCCCTAGGACTGTTTTCCCCTGAAACGTGGCCCCTGGGAGGTCGACCTTGCTCCTGAGGTTCTCAGCCCCTGCACGTCCAGCCACTTTCCCCACCCCCATTTCTGGCACTGTTTTCCAGGCTCGTCTTTCCCCGGGGCACATCATGATGTTCACGGGTGCTTTCTACGTACCAGGCTCTGTGAGCAACAGCTGACATGTACTGGCTCATTGAAATCTCACAGGCTGGTGTTATTATCCTCATTTTATAGGTGAGGACAGGGAGGCCCAGAGGGTACCCAGGGGAGCCGAGCTCCAAACCTGAGTATCAGGCTCTGGCCAGAGGCTGCCAGCTACTGGGTCAGGGACAGAGGCCTCAAACAAAGTTAAACAATAATAACAATAATAATAATAAAGTAAACATGAGGGGATCTCAAAATGGGATTAAACACACGGTATATTTGATATGATTGCCTTTAAAAATATGGGCACTTTTAAGGCACAAAACCTTAATCCCAGTCGCAGGATAATGATTAGATTTATGGGAGTAATGTTGCTTCATGGGGCACTCACTCCCAGGGATGTGGTTCAGGGGTGCCCTGTTAGCCGAGGCTTGATGAGTGCCTTTGCCTTCCGGGGTTGTCTATGAGCTACAGTCTGAGTGACTGTACCGCCTCCTGGAAAGTAGCAAAGAAACTCCCTGTCCTGCCCCAACCCTGCTTGTCCTTAGCTGCAGACACGCAGGAACTCTGTCCACACCCCAAACCCTCCACTGCCCTTCCCTGCCCCCAATCCTTTCCTACATGGACCTCTTTCCCACCCATTGCCCCTTCCTTTATCCCCCAAAGTGACTGTCAGCGTCTCATGGCATCTTACCCGCTCCCCAGTCCTGCTGGAATCCTAGCCCCTTCCCTGACTCTGACCCAGGGTGGCACTCCCAGGTGATGTTTTTCTCCAGTGACCAGGCCTATGACCTGGAGGTGATCACATCAGCGGGGCCGTCATCTCCCGGAGGGCAGGGGCATGCACATGCCTGCCCGTGTTCCCTACAGTGCTCAGTGAAGGGCCCTGCACACGTGGGTGCTGAGCAGCTGGTGGCCTGGGTGCCCAGCTGGGTGAGAGCCCCGGGACCAGCCCAGCGGGGACTTGTCGTCATTCTGCAAAAGTTCTCAGAACTGAGACCCTGTGCCCGGCCCTGGGTGAGGGTTCTGGGGAAAGGGAAATAGATAAGGTGTTGGCCCCATCTTCGGAGTGGGGGTAAGATACACACACCCATACCTGGGACGGAAGGGTTCTTTAATGTTTGTGAGGAGGAGAGACTCGAGCCACAGGTTTTCAGAGCAAGGAGGTCCCAGCCGGGCCAGGAGGGAAAGGCTTGAGAAGGCCTCAGGTAGGACCATGGAGGACGGGGCCCTGGGTCTCCCTGGCCCGGGGTGGTCAGCAGGCATTGCTTGCAAAGGTAAGGCAGCATCGGCCGCTCCTTTGGGGCAAAGGCAGGAGGGGACTCGTACACTTGCTCTTGCCATAGCAGGTGGGGTGACTTTCCTGTTCGAGGGAGGGATCGATAGTCCTCAGCTGAGTTCAGGAAGACTGTGGGAGAAGCGGCGTGAGGGGAGGGGTAGGAGTGAAACTTCAGAGATCTGAGTGTTAAATACCCACTGCTTTAGCTATAAGAATCTGGAGGCAAGAGAGATGTCTGGGGTGAAGGGCAAGCTCAGGGACCACAAGCAGTAGGTTGAACCCTGCAAAGGTTTATTATTTGTGTCCTACACGTGAGGCAATCAAGTCCCACAGAGGCAGAGACCCACCATTGGGAAGGATCTTACAGCCAGTGGGCAGAGATGTCAGGCTTCAACTGCGGTCTGGGTGACCCCTAACTTGGTTCTCTTGACCACAGAACCACCTGCACATTAATGCAGCTCTCCTGCCTGTTTGCAACAGGCCAAACCACTCCCCACCCCAAGACCTCAGTGTTTGCTTACTGTTTTTCTTTATTGGGGGGCTCCCTAGAAAGGGTAAGAGTAAACTGTCAATATGTTGGCCTATGGGGTTCATTGCCTGTAATGGTGGCTCTCAAAGTGTGACCCCACAGCCTTGGCAGTGGAAGCGCCTGGGACCTTCAGGAGATAAGCATTCATGGGCTTCACGAATGCTGAATGAGAAACGCTGGGGCTGGGGGTTTAATAAGCCCTTCGGGTGAGAATTTGGGAATCAGCAGCCCATGAGAATTCAAACATAGCCCTCCGTCCTCCCTGCATCGCCCTCTCTCATGGCCCCAGTGGCCCTGAGGATGGGCAGGGGAGGCGGGGGGAGTCTTGATCAGCTGTGGCCCTGCACCGGCCACGAGGGACGGTGTCAGTGGAGAACAGCCTGGCAAGAGGCCACGGATCACCGTGTGTAATGGGGTCCACAGAGCTGCCACTGAGCCACTGTGGTGCGCTTGAACTTAGGAACCGTGAGATCATGACATGAGCTAAAACCCAGAGTTGGATGCTTGACTGACGGAGCCACCCAGGCGCCCCTTCTCACTTTTCTCTTAAATGAATTTTTTTTATTCTGGAATAACTTTAGAGCTACAGAAAAATTGCGAAGGTAACACAGGGTATTCCCACACGCCCCTCATGTTAGCAGCTGACCTTCCCGGGGCACATTTGTCAAAACTGAGATACCGGCATGAAGCTGTTACTGCTTCTCCACTCCTAATTTCACTGGGAGTCCTCTAGTTTTCCCACTAGCGCCCTTCTCTGTTCCAGGAGCCAGTCCGGGATCCCACCTGAAAGGTAGCCATCGTGTCTCGTGGCCCATGATGGTTCCTCACGTTTCCCTTGACTTCGACCATCTCAGCGAATCCTGGCCCGGTATCTAGAATGTTCTTCCTACTTTTCATAGAGGCAAGAGTAGGTCTAGAAAAGATTTTCATCAAGATGGTATATTTTCACGTGGTGTTTCCCAATTTTTGAATGTTACTGGGTTATAAATGCTGGTCCCTACCAGGTAGGAGGTCTCACTTACATCGAGTCCGTAGATGCGAAGGAACGCTGTCCTTCTCGGGTTGGACACGGTCGTCAGGGAAGATCTGCGATAGCCACCGATGAAGTATTTTTATTTTTAATTTTTAAAATTCAATTTAACTTTTAATTATTTTTATTATTATTATTTTAAAATTTTGTTTTCATTCCAGCAGGGTTAACATACAGTGCTATTTATATTAGTTTCAGATGTACAATATAGTGATTCAACACTTTCCGTACATCACCTGGTGCTCATCATGGCATAAAATTTTTTTCAATGTTTATTTTTGAGAGAGAGAGAGAGAGAGAGAGCGCATGTGAGCAAAGGAGGGGCAGAGAGAGAGGAAGAGAGAGCGAGAATCCCAAGCAGGCTCCATGCTGCCAGTGCAGAGCCTGACTCGGGGCTCGATCCCACGAACCGTGAGATGATGACCTGAGCCGAAACCAAGAGTCTGATGCTTAACTGACTGAGCTGCCCAGGTTGCCCCAAGCGTTTTTAAAAACTTGTGTGCCACACAAGTCAAACCATACATGCCCACAAGCCCTGCCCAGCCATGTGGCCGTGGCCCATGTGGTTTCTTTGCTGGAGGAAGTTTGCTGGCTACACAGGATGATGGATTTGGAAAGAAGCGACATTTGCAGGTTTTGTGTGGTTTCCCCTCACTCTTGGGGAGGTTTACTGTTGAATCACTGGTGGCTCTGTAACCATTTTCCTGGCTTTCCCTGGTCCCACTGACCCTGACAGGGAAAACTTCTGCTGAGATTCTTTTCCCCGGATGTGGCCTGAACCGGTGTGTCTCTGCCAGGTTTACAATGAACCTCAATCCCTCAGGGCAGGAGTCTTTTTGGAAAATGATCCTGTCCACGACTGGTTTAAAAGAGACTTGCTTTTAGACAAACCAGCGGAATGTTAGTGGCGCGTTTCCGAGCACGTCTGCTCACCGGTCAGAGTTGGAGGGAAAGTTCCCTCGGTCCCAAGCGTCACCAGCTCCTGTCACCAGGGCATCGGGCATGGTGCTTGGCACGTCTTTACCGCTGCCACTCTCACCCCCTCCTCTTTATGGATGAAGGCGCCGGCCCACGGTCATGTAGCTGCTCAGCCTTGGGCCCGAGAGCCGTCCCCATCCGTGGCGGTTAGGACTCAGACTCATCGCCCCTAGGCTCTGCTGGGGATCTTTGTCACTACGGTGGGAGAACGCGGAGTCTGTCTAGGCAGATGCCCGTGTGGTCCGGCAGAAGGTGGTGTTTGGATGAACACCTGGCGTAGAGTTAACACGACTTGGAAGGCCCTTTTGCCCAGAACGTTCCCAGGTTTCGTTTGCGTGAGACCGGTCCCGCGGGACGATGTGCTGGACTCGAGGGCTTTGGCCACCCAGCTCTGCACCCAGTGGTGCCAGCCGAAGTACAGAGCAAACAGCGAGGCTTGGTATTTCTGTGAGAAACCAGCCTGTGAAAGGCCCTCTCTATTGGCAGCCTCTGCACATGGCCACTCCTTGGGGCGAGCACTGGGGAGAGGACGTCTTGCCCTTGTGGCGGAGGCCCGGGGCACGTCCCGGCGGGGGGCTCTGGGCTCTGGGGCCGTGTGCAAAGCCCCTGGGAAGAGGGGTGATGCGCGATCTGGTCTGCAGCCTGAAGGTGCTGTTTGGTCCGTGTGCTGTGCTCTGCGTGGCTTGCAGATACGTTACAGTTGAAGCCCTATTTCCAGGCCTTCTGGCGTGCCGTAGAAATGGGACAGTTGTTATTCTCCTTATCTACGTAAACAACATAACTTTGCCAAAAAATTGAAAATGCGTACTTTGTCCCATCAGCTAAAATGGGCTGTCAGATAAGGGTGTGTGTGTGTGTGTGTGTGTGTCTGTGTGTGTGTGTGTTTCCCTACCCCCCCCCCCCCCCACCTCTGTTGCATCTGATGAATGATGTAAATGGTTTTTGGCTTGGGAGTTTTTTTGTTTTTTTCTTTTTTTGCCAGGCACTCGAGTAAATGATCAGAGTAGTAACATTTTTAACCTTATCTATCATACTGAAACATTTTTTCTGCCTCCAATAAAACATGTCAGAGTCGATTAAGGACATTTTTCAATGAGGTATAATTCACAGATTTTAGGAGCGACTCCGAGAGTGCTCAAGTATTAAAAAAGCTGTGGATTCTTCGTTACGGGCACGTTCCCAGCCTACCTTTTGCCTGAATTCCCTTAACGCTTTGGAGCTCTGCTCTGAAAGTGTGCGTTTTGTCTGCTGGCGGGGTCGGAGGAGCGGCAGGTAGGATGGCCGGGGATGTGTCACATTGTATCTGGTGACAGGGCCGTGAGAGATACGGCGGCTCGGTGCGTTCGGCGGTGCTTATCTGGTACATGAGAGCACATTACTTCCCAAAGACCGGGATCACTTTGGACAGTATCATTAAATGCCACGTCATTACCTGTTATGGAGCAGTGCTGTACCTTCAAGGGCCTCTTGGGACACGTGCAACAGTCGGAAGAGTGATGGGCAAAGACGGAGCTGGCATTAAATTTTCAATGGAAGCAGTATTGGCTTTGACTTTCCAGAAGCCTTATCTGTTAGATGGTGTTTGTCACTGGGCCGCGGAGCTGTGGATGTTCGTCAGTCGGAAGTTGCAGGCAGTTGAACGATATGGACAGGTGAAGGCTCCGTGGGGACCGGCCGGCTCGCGGAGAGCTGGAGGGGGTAAATTGAAGGTTTATTTATCCCATTCGCTGTCAAGGTCAGCTTGCTAGAGAGCTGTCCTATGGATGCTTACAAATGCCAAAATCCTGGCAAATTGTCGGAAAGAGCCTCCAAATCACTGACCTTTGTACAGCTCCCATCAACGTGCCCGTGTGTCTGAGCGGGGTCCTTAGAGGGAGTTAAATGGTTGGTAAAATGAGGCTTATGCTGTTGCTGTAATGTCAGCCGAGCTGCTACGTATTTTTTATTTTTGTGTTTTCAGCAGCAAGGATGAAGTTAAAGATATGACTGATGGGAGGCGGGGGTGTGCGTGCAAAATAATTATGCCGGCGTGGGTTCTGGCAGACGGGTGGGTCTGCGGTTCTCCTTTTGAGCACATTTCAGGCTTTGAGCCCCGAGGCATTTCAGCGTCCCCATTGTTATGCTCCCGGCTGGGAAGGGGCATCTGGGGGTTCCTTGCTGTCCCTCCTCCCCACCCAGGGCGCCGTGTAGCCGTAGGGTCTCACGGGGGCTGGCTGCTCTGAGCCATGCGTTCTCCTGCTCAGGACTTGTGATCTGACTTTGCCGTGACAGCTAATTTAAGGAGGCACGACAGAGCCAATCATGTTGTCTTGTCTCCCTTTGGCCAAGGGTGGGGATTTACTAAAGCAACAACCGTGACAGTGAACTGAAAGTAGAGGTGATCAGTCGCCTGGGGATCGAGGAACACCCCCCACCGCGGAATATTATGCATCCATTAAAAAGAATGTGCTAGAGCTGTACCTGTTGGCCTGGAGATAAATGCACAGGGTCCTGAGAGAGAAGTGTGTGAGCTCTGTCATGAGATTTCACAAAAGAATAAAACCACCCTCTGCCCAGGGGTGCTAGATAAAACACAGGATGCTCAGGGGGCGCCTGGGGGGGTCAGTCAGTTGAGCTTCCGACTTTGGCTCAAGTCATGGTCTCATGGTCTGTGAGTTCGAGCCCCACATCGGGCTCTGTGCTGACAGCATGGAGCCTGGAGCCTGCTTCGGATTCTGTCTCCCTCTCTCTCGGCCCCTCCTCTGCTCACGCTCTCTCTCTCAAGAATAAATAAACATTAAAAAATTAAAAACAAAAACAACAGGATGCTCAGTAAATTTGAATTTGAATTTCAAACGGTAAATGTCTAAAAATAGCTTAAAAAATGATTTGGTTGTCTGAAATTCCAATGTAACTGTATGTCCTGTATTTTTATTTGCTAAATTTGGTCACTCCTCTCCCACTCCCCAACCCATAGTATGTGTGCACACGGTGTATTTGTATGTGGTTTTGCAGGCATGAGTAAATAAAGAAACACACATCCTGGATCATTCACAAGGGTTTTCTGGAAGGGGCTGCATAGGGATTGATATGAGAATGTGGGGTAGAGGACGCAAGTGGAGAGGAGAAGGAGAGGGTGAGGCAAAAGGAAGGACTTTCTAGATTTCCTGGGTCAGGGCCTGGGCTGGACAGTGAGGGCTCCGGGAGGATGTGGCAGGGAGATACTGGGCTGATGAACTCACCTTCCGGAGGGCAAGGCTGATGGGGGGCAGGCTGTCACGGGGCGAGGGCTGCTGGGGGCCCTGTGGGGTTCCCAGGAGGAGACTCTGCTTGGCCTGGGCGGTCAACAGTTCTTGTGCTGTTGGTTTGGGATAAAAAATAAAAGGTTGCATCTCATCGGGTCTGCTTCTCCTCTCTGGGAATCGCTCCTGGTCTGATCTTCCTCTTTAACCCGACGAGCCCAGCAGGACCTCCTAGTGCACTTCGGGGGCCCAGTGGCGGATGAGAGGGACGCCACGTCCCCATCTCCCTCTGTCTCATGCTGTAGGCAGTCACCACGGAGGCCCATGCATCCACTATTTACAAGACAGTTCAAAACTCTCCTTCTTATTTCCAAATTCAATTAAAGAGCCGCTAATACGTCCCAGGTTTGTTGTAACGAGCCCATAACAGAAACTGACATCATTATCAATTCAAACAAAACACAAACGCTTCATCTTCTGCTTCCTCAGGGAAACCCCCAACTTCCCGAGCTGGTGCCTCCCTGGCAGGGGAGGCCGGGAGCCTCACCTGGTTTCTCTCCTGCACAGACAAAGGGAGGGCCCTCTCATCCTACGGCACCCGACTCCCTTTGGTCAAAGGAGCCTTACATAATTGTGATTCTGGAATGTTCTTTCTATAGATGACGTCCCTTTCCAATCTCCTTTTGGGAGAGGAGCAGCTGTGCAGAGCCTGGTGAGTGGGTATTTTCTGTGTCCTTATGTGGCCCAAATCTCTGATGTTCTGATGTGGCCTCGAATATCAGCTTCTCATGATGCAAGCTATTTGAGGCTCCGACATCCACTGTCTGGAATGAAGAAGAAATGGGCCAAGAATCCTATCTGGGTGGTAACGCAGAGGAGGATCATGGCGTGGAGGTTGTGAGAGGGGACGGGGGCAGGACAGGGGCAGAGTGGATGACTCAGGGGGTCCTGAAACTTCAGCCAGGGCACAGTGTGTCCAGCCAGGCTCCCCCTTCAGATCTAAGGACTCATGGGGTTTCTGCTTTAGAGCTAAGGATCTAAAGATCTAAGGACTCACGGGGTTTCTGCTGGCCGGGCCCTGAAGGACAGGCCCACGAGGTGCCGGGGAGAAGCAACACGAATAGTCCGGAACACAAACTGAGGGCCAGGAATCGCCGAGCTCCTGAGGTAGGTGACCTTGTCCACTCTTCTCAACAATCCACGGGCATAGGTAGCGACTGCCTCAGTATTTTAGGTTAGGACACCGGCTCACTGAGACGTCCTATCATTTGAACCTAGTAAGTGGTTCAACCTGGGTCCAGAGGTCTGGGTTTAACACTTCCTCAGCGGCTGAGAGGCATGGCGGACACCTCACCCAACAGGTGTCCCTGTGAGTCGTGGACTCTTTCATCGGGGACCCCCTGCGAATGCACAAGGCCACTCCTCCTCTGGCCCCCCGGGCCCTTGGCGGCTTACACGCAGAGCTGTGGTCTCTCTTGTGGGGTCTTTCTCTGCATCCGGAATACCTTTCTCCTCTGAACGGGCCCCCGTGTTCCAGAGTCTTGCGGGAAGCTCTCATGGGCACTGGGAATCGGTCCCTTGGCCCTCGCAAGGATTTGGGGTGTATGCCAGTTCTGTGAGGCTGTGAGCCCGAGCCCTGCCACGCTGACGGCGAGCACTTCCCGCGTGCCGTGGGGTTGACACAGTGGCGGGCAGCGCGCCTTGGCCCCGGCTGAGCCGTGTGCGGCAGCCTTCCCTGGGAAGCTAAGACACAGGCTGTTTTCCCAAAGGATCTGGTGCCTGGAGGCCCGGCTGAAAGACCCCCGGAGCAATGCCTGGGCAGAACCTTCTGTAGCCCTTGTAATGGAGTGAGTGCAAACATCCTCTCCGCTGTGACCACCAGTGGCCCTGCTCCAGCGTCTCAGGGACCCTCTGTGCAAACAAGCCCGGACCATCCCTAGTGGAAAATGACTAGTATTTTCTGCACAGAACCCATTGGCTCTGCCCTGGCTGGCTCCCAGCCACCCGAGCTATGTTTCCCATGCTGTTTCCGCAACTCCGAAGAAGGATGGACAGCCACAGGTTCCGCTGATGGGCGCCCAGACCCCAGAGAGGCCAGACTGTGCCTTCCCCTCACTCACCAAATATTCCTTAGCTGTGAAGGTTTTACCGTCAGCTGACATTGTCCTCGTCTCTGAAGATGGTGGACAAAACACACAAGATGCCTGCGTTCGTGGAGGTGGTAGACTTTGGGGGAGCAGGAGAGGAACCAATAGACAGACAAAGAAGCCCATTTCAGAGAGCGGGAAGTGCTCTCTGAAAAGAAAATACCGCAGGTGGATATGACTGGCGGCTTTATTTAGGCTTTCGGGATCTGAAAGCCAGCCAAGGGAAGGCCTAACAAAAGAGCATTCCTGACGCGGGGCAAGTCACAGGCAAAGGCCCTGGGGTCAGAGCAGCTGGTGTGATGGAAGCCGAGAGAACGCATCCGCGGTGGCTGGAGAGGAGTCAGATAGGCAGGCCTAACCGGGTGGCGCAAGGCCCTGCACCTGGAACAACGGTCGGGTTGCGTTGTTAGCCTCTCACGCCTGTGACTTTCTTGTGCTGCTCCCTCCCTGGGAAAGTCTCCTCTTCTCCACCCACTGGAATCGAACTTTTCCGAGATGTGCCCCGTCCCGCACGGGATCCAGAGCTGTCACTAAACAGCCTATGGGAAGGTGTGTCTTTCTCACCACGGGCAATCAGGAATTCACTCGTCCGTGAGCAGGAGTTGCTGCTGGGGACAACTTCTTGCAGATAAGTGCAGATAAGAGCCCTGTGTCCGCGCCGACCCCGGGATCCGGGCACCCCGAGCAGGCCCTTGGCCTGTGGTGGGCTTTCTGCAAGGTGGAGGTTCTGTTTGAGTGACGGCTGCTCTGGGTCATCTCTAAGCTGGGAGATGTCCCCCAGGGGCCCGCGGGAGGTGGTGTTTCTGTGATAGTCACTCCATTTACTCAGGGGGCCCTCCTGAGACGGGGTCCGGCTGGGGCTTCCCTCGTGTGCCCCCCTCCCCACCTCTAATGCCCTTGCTGTGGACAGGCTCAGCCACCTGAGCCCGTGGTCTGCTCCGACCGTCCAGACCTGGTGGGACCCGGGAGAGAGCACACTCGGCCCCCTGAGGTCTGATGGCAGGTGTCTCCCCGGTACCCGCACCGTCTCTGCTCAGTTCCGGGGTCACTCTTCTCCTCGGCCCGTTCCCACCCACCAGCAATATGTGCTCTGGGTGGGATACACGGATCAGTGAGGATCCTCACTCTGCCCCTGGAGAGACAGAGAGGACTGTCTTCTTCTCCTTGGGTGACCCGGCCTCTTTCCCTTGCTCCTACTTTTTGGAGTCAGATGTGGTTCAGTCAGATGGCAGAGAAGGCATGATGATTGCAACCATATATCCTTAACTCATTTTGGGCCGAGAGCTAACAAACTTCCCTCATGCGTGATGGCAAGGGGTGGGGAGTGGGGAGATGTTTCGGCTCTGGCGTGGAATGATCTTGCCACAGCCTCCCTCTGCCCCAGCCACCGACTCCTTGTGATGGCCGAGCATCAGGACCAGGGACCAGCATGCTCCAGCAGGCTCTGAAACCCCAAGCCCAGCGCCGAACCTGGCAGTGAGTGACTTTTTTTGAGAGGAGATGTTCTCTCTCAGCAGTCAACTTTGCTAAAGCTGATAAAACTGTGACCTTGACCTTGAGGCAGTGCCATCATCAACAGAGCCTCAAGGCTGTGCTCAGGGCCGCCTACCTGTGCCACACCAAGTTGCAAAAAGTCTTAGGAATATTTACAGTTGGTCTTTAAACAGCAGTGGCTATGAATAAAAGAGCCATATCTCACATCATTAGTCCATAAATATGCAGTTTGGTTTTATTTGTCAAATAAAATAACTTGAGATTGAACTGCCTGGTTGAAAGACACAGACATACATACACCTGTCTCCTTGCTCTGCCCCCTTCCCCGTCTTCATGTCTGCCACCCTTTGGGAATGTTCTTTGCCCAAGCACATCCTCCTTTCTCCCTTTTCCAGGATTCCTGGGGATGGTCGTTCGGGCAGGTTTCCCTCCCCCTCCCTCTTGAGGGAAGCCTGCTGAATGCCTGGACTGTCATAGTGACCCCCCACCCCCCTTCCCGGGCTCAAACTCTTCAGGGAAGGGGCAGTTGGAATCCCCTCACCCATTTCCCTTATTTAAGGGAGCCTCATTCATTTTCAGTTTATAAAAGGCTTGGAGCCTGTGCCGGGCCGGAAGTTGGCTCTGTTGGTGGTGGGAGACTCCCTGCCCTGCGGGAACAGAGTGGCAAGGGCTCTGTTATACCCCGGCCTGGGGCTCAAGCTGTCCCAGGTGGGAGTGTGTAACTGGCGAGGGTCCTGGAACAAGAGAGGGAAGGCAGGAACACATTTCCCTGGGGATCTGGGACTTCAGGTCGTGGAATGCACTTGTGACAGCCTTGTGTGCCCTGCTCTGTCTGGCTCTGGGTACGAGAGACCTGGGGGGCAGGAGTGCTCTGGGCGTGGCTGGTGGAGTAGGCCGTGTGCCCCGAGTAGGTGTCACAGGGAAACGAGGATGGTGTGCTGGGTGGGCACCGGGGCTCCTGCTCAGTGGGTGTGGCTGGGTGACCCGGCATGGCCTCTCAAACAAGGCTACCTGCACGCCCTGAGTCTCCTCAGAGGACCCTTGAACTTGATCTAACTTGGCTCCTGCCCAGACAGAGCAAACCGTGTTCTGATCTGAACTCTAAGGGTTGTGGATAATTTTGAAAGCAGGGATACTCATGACCACTCATCCTGTCAACGCACAATGTCACTGAGACTCAGTGCACTGAATCGGAACTTTAGCTCAGAGTGCTGGTTCCTCTGCAAAAGAGACTTTGACTTTCAAACTTGCGTTCACCTTCTAGGCTCAGAGGCTGAGCTCCATCAGGGAGACTGAGGGGCGTGATAGTGAGGTGTGAGGGTCTCACGTTCAGCCGCCCACACTCAGGGGGCTGCAAGGTCCAGTGCTGGAGTTGTTGGTGTTGCCTGGACAAAACCTTCTAGGCTCAGCTTTGGCTTCTCCTTGGATTCCGTTGGTAAAATAGTTGTGGATTCTAGACTGGTGGTCACCAGCACCCTGTAACATGCAGGGCTCCGACACACAAGCCCTAGTTTTCAGTTAACGTGACTTTTTCTTACTGTGCCTCTTCAAGATACTTTTTGTAGAGATTTTAATTTCAGGTAATCTCTCTACAACGTGGGGCTTGAACTCACAACCCCAAGGTCAAGAGTGGCACACTCTACCGACTGAGCCAGCCAGGCGTCCCTGTGCCTCTCTGAGATATTATGCTCATAGATGCCATGTTTATTAAACAAGCCTGTGTTGTGTTTTTAAGAGGAAGTTGGCCATGTGATGAAGTTCAAAGCCATTGTATTTTTTCCCCCATCAGAAATGCTGTCTCTGAAAGGTACTTCAGAGGCATAAGGCTTCTGTGCTCCAAACTGAGAAGTGATACCCTGCACCGAGAATTCATTCTGTATTTTTTTTTTAAGTTTATTTATTTATTTTGAGAGAGAGAGAGAGAGAGAGAGAGAGAGAGTGAGCATGAGCAGGGGAGTGGCAGAGAGAGGAGGAGAGAATCCTAAGCAGGCTCTGTGCTGTGGGCACAGAGCCCAAGTCGGGGCTCAAACTCATGAACTGTGAAATCACGACCTGAGTCATGAAACCAGGAGTCGGACGCTTAACCAACAAAGCCACCCGGGGGCCTGGAGAATTCATTCTTCTTGAAGATCCAGAAGTAAAACAGAATTAAACGAAGTATAAAAAGTGGAAGAAGGAAAGAGGTTGTCCCCGGTCTGGCTTTCCAGTCAGTTTGCTGTGGCCTCAGCGTGTGTGGAATTGCCAAACACCGTCCCTGGGCCGAGTGGTTGGTGTGAACCCCGGGGAGTTGGATAAGAGCGGAACAAGTCTGACGTGATTTGTAGGGTGGTCTTCGGGCATGGGAGGGGCTGGCTTTTCTCCCGCGGCTCTTACCCTTTTGGTGTCCTTGAAAGTTTCATCTTTTAAAGTGAGGGTCATTTTCCTGGTGCCAAGATACTGTTTTTGTGCTGGAACACTTGTCAGGGATTGTGACATAAGACAGAAACTTACACTACTTGCCACGAACAGAAAGGAACATGTCTTGTTAGCGGCACAGGCAGGATACACAGCCCAGGCCAGTGGCTTTTATTGCTTTGGCACAGGAGACGAAAACATCATCCAGTTCAGTGATGCTCTATCCTTGAGGGAACAGGCAGGGTCTAACCCGAAGCACCAGAACCATGGGTTTCGGATGGGCCATCCCGGCTGACCCCAGACACGCACCGTGGGGACTTGTGCTCAGACTCTGGGAGTGAGATAAATAGCACGCAGCACTTTGCCGCGCCGAGGGTCAGACCTGGGCCAGCAGCCTTGCAAGGTACGGACGCATCGGTGGGACCTGCTCAGTGAAGCCACTTCCAAGGCCAGGGCGACCCTGGGAGGTCTTTCTTCTTGGCTGAAACAGCCCTTGCGCCGTGAGGCACGGAGTGGGGGCTGCCATCGTTGGTCAGACGAACCGGCTGAACCAAGAGGGTCTGGTGACGGTGTCCTTGTTTCACGTGGACACAGCGGAGAACATTTTCCCTCAAACGCTTCGTCCGGGCTCACCCGAAGCACGGTGCCATAAAACAGCCAAACAGAAGTTCCATGAAAAGTATTCTCAGGGCACCTGGGTGGCTCAGTTGGTTAAATGTCAGACTTCAGCTCAGGTCATGATCTCACAGTTTATGAGTTCGAGCCCTGCGTCGGGCTGTGTGCTGACTGCTCAGAGCCTGGAGCCTGCTTCGGATTCTGTGTCTCCCCCTCTCTTTGCCCCGCCCCCGCTCACAGTCTGTCTCTCTCTCTCTCTCTCTCTCTCAAAAATAAACATTAAAAACAATTAAAAAAAAAGAGAAGTATTCTCAAACATGGTTGTTGACGGTAAAAGAGTAGTACAAGGTTGAAAATATAAAACCCTTGTAGCCTGTGTTTGTTGTCTGTAAGGTCCCTCTGGGGCAAGCTGACCTGTGTCCCCCCCTATTCTCTGGGGCAAGCTGACCTGTGTCCCCCCTTATTCTCTGGGGCAAGCTGACCTGTGTCCCCCCACCCCCGTTCTCTGGGGCAAGCTGACCTGTGTCCCTCCCTATTCTCTGGGGCAAGCTGACCTGTGTCCCCCCCTATTCTCTGGGGCAAGCTGACCTGTGTCCCCCCCCCCCCCCATTCTCTGGGGCAAGCTGACCTGTGTCCCTCCCTATTCTCTGGGGCAAGCTGACCTGTGTCCCCCCCTATTCTCTGGGACACGCTGACCTGTGTCCCCCCCCCAATCTCTGGGGCACGCTGACCTGTGCCCCCCCCAATCTCTGGGGCACGCTGACCTGTGCCCCCCCCAATCTCTGGGGCACGCTGACCTGTGTCCACCCCTCCACCCATTCCAGTTGACAGACAGCCCTGTCCTGGGCATGGGAGCAAGGGTGCCATGACTGGCCCTGCTTGACCCACAGGCCTGATGTCTGCAGAGAACAGGACGGACTCCCCAGAGGAGAAGGGAGCAGGCTATGCCTCTGCATCACGTATTTAAAACATTTATACAACATCCTTAAACTTCTTCCAGGAACGAAAGTTTTAAATGAGGGAGAGAGCCTCCTCTATTTCAAGGTCTTGGATTCCTTCCCTTCCTGGCAAATGTGAGGAGCCATGCAGATTTTTGAAGTTCCCTCCAGAAATGGAGGAAGACAGATTTAGCAAGGACGCAGAAGAGCCCACGGGTATGAAACACCTTGATCCTCTTTGAGCTGAAGCCCTTCTCACGAGGACAAGGGTCCTCGGGTCTGAGGCCCGACTGCGTCGTTCCCAGCGTATTTCACGATCGTTTTCTGCGTCGGTTACTAGTGTGGCAACGGGACATGGGCATTTAGGAATGAGACCAAATGAAGATATGGGGGCACCAATCTTTGCTGCCTTTGCTCTGACCCTCGGGTGCTTAGTATCAGTTTCTGTTAACCCGCAGGACTTCCAGAAAGGCCGGGCAGTTAATGTGTCTTGCTCTCACTGAACTCCTAGGGAGCGGAAAGATATTTTCTGTTTGCATCTCCAGCCAATAGCTGCGAGTGCTTGGTTATAAAGGTTGATTAATGGATGCTGATTGATTATTTGGTTCACTTTAATTGGCTACCCTCTCCGCCCCATTCCCCCGCCCCCAAATAAGACCGAGTGAAGGTATGATAGGCAATGTTCGGATGGCCAGATTGTAAGAACATGGAGTATAGTTTTCATGAGAACCTCAGTGCTTTTTTTCTTACGTTTTCTGAACAAGCGGTCCACAGTGACTGTGCTGCTAATAATGCACGCCTTCATCCGAGATTGAATTTAACCACCACCTGCTCTGGGAAGTCTTCCTTGTGTCCTGCAGGGTGGCTCTGGACCCACAGCACACATGTCTCAGGCTGTGACGGCTGAGGGGCATCAGTAGGAAGGAGACCGGGAGGGCAGGTCTGGTAAGGGAGGCATGGGCAGCTGAAGGAAGTGGGCAAGGGTTGGGGCAGCTCCTGTCTGTGGCGGAGAGAGGGAAGGGGGCGCTTCATTTTGGAAAGACAAGCGGTATGAAGTCAAGGGAACAGTGACAAGGAAAACCTATTTGATGACTGGATTCCAGGATTCCAGCCCCAGCCTTCCATGACGGGCAGCCAAGGCTGTGCATTTATGTGCATCAATTAAACCAGGAGGGAAACTTCAAAAGGAAAGTCATTCCAGTAAAAATCTAACAAGCTCGGGGCTGACTTTGAGGATGTGTGTGCAATCACAACAAAACCATTTTCTTTTTCCTCTGGGATAAATTATTTCAGTTCTTGGTGGGTGTTTGGAGGTGGGCTGGTCTTTCCCCCTAAAGATAAAGCCTGGAGTTACACAGAGACCCTCAGAAGAATCCAGAGGGAGAGACCTTGGAGGGGAGGCCACCTTGGGTTAGGGGGTGTGCAAGAAATCCAAGTCCTCGCTCAAGGTCCCCAGTCTCCATGATAGGAGGATGATGTCACCATGCCACACAGGTTAGGACAGAGAGCGTTAGGAACCTCTTTGACCATCAAGCACAGTTATGTCTCAGTGATCCTTGGCAGGTTTCGGTTGAAGAAAAAAGTCATCAAAGCAAAAATGTCAAATAATAATAACAGTAACAAAAATAGTAACACCAGAAGAGAGTGCAACACCATTGGTTAGATTCCCAGGGCACGGAGTCTGCTGATAACATCAACGACACAGTGCCAGGTTTTTTTTTTTATTCCAGGGACAGATAAAAAAGAAAAAAAAAATCACAAACTGCCTGTCCCCTGATAACACAAACACAACTGCAAATAAACATATCAATGTCTACACACAATGCACATGTATGCAGAATCCATACTCCTGGCGATTCTTCAGTTATCAAGCAAATGTCCTTTGGAGGTTAAGACACGACGCCGTTAATTCAGTCTCGGGTTTGGGGTAAAGTTTGACCGAATAAAAAGGTGAGGCCGATGAGGTGGTGTTCGTTGGGGATTTGGGAAAGAAGAGGCTTTTTGCGGGGAGGTCATTATATCTTCATTGACCCTCACGTGGCTCCCCCAGCCCGGTGTCGGGGGCTCTCTGCCTCGCCGTGTGACATCTCCTTTCGAGATGAGCTGCCGTCACCTTGCGGAGGCCCCCTCCCCGGATGCATTTTGTAATCAGTTCACATGATTGAGCTTCCACCAAGTGATGCTTTACTTAATTCCTTTCCGCCTGTAGGGGTGTGAGGCTTGGAGGGCCTCTCGTCAAAACTTTGGAGGGCTCTGTCAGTTTGAAAAGAACATGACCTTTAAATTGTATCAGTATGTTTGCTGGTGCATAAGGGAAAGGAAAAGGTTTGTCCTGATGGAAAACCACGCCGAGACCAGGGAGTAATTCAGAGGGAACCAGCCCAGGAAGTTAATTTGTTTATACATAATTTGCTAAGTGGGGGCGAGAATGGGGTCCACGCACCTGCTGGCTACAAAGAGCCCACAGCCCGGGTCTGGGGACGGTTAGCCTGTTTAGACCATTTTTCTTCCCGTTGCTTCTCCCCTCCGAGCCACCACTATCATAGCACAGGTCAACCCATATAGTCCCGTTGCTTGTGATTGAGGGACAGATTGTAAGAAAGAATTTTCTCCTATATGGCTGACAGCTCTGGGGCTGAATTATTAACCTCTGGCGAGATTAGCAAGGATGCTGTGTGACGAAAGTTGGAAGGTGAGGACTGGTTTTGAAAAAGTTCACTGAGAGACTGCTTTTTAGAACTCAAGACATATATTCTGATCTTATTTATTTATTTTAAGTTTATTTATTTGTCTTTGAGAAAGAGAGAGAGAGAGAGTGCATGTGCTGGGGAGGGACAGAGAGAGAGAGGGAGACACAGAACCCGAAGCAGGCTCCAGGCTCCGAGCTGTCAGCTCAGAGCCCGATGCAGGGTTCGAACTCACAAACCACGAGGTCATGACCTGAGCTGAAGTCGGACATTCAACCAACTGAGCCACTCAGGCGCTCCTAATCTCATTTTTTTTTTAAAGTGTTATTAGAATAAGAAGCATTCAGGAAGCCTATCTGTTTTACACACACACACACACACACACACACACACACACACACAATTGCGTGCATACTTTTGTACACTGTGTGCAGTTTTCATTGTTTATTTGTGTGATTTTCTTTTCTTTTTTTTTTTTTTTTAAGTTGCGTGACTTTGAATTTAGCAAACCTTTAAGTCTGACCCTTTGTGCCAGGGTTTGCCGCTACTCTTCTCTTTCTTCCAGTTAAAATATATCGACACGTGATGCAGAAATAATCAGAGGTGACAAAAACGGGCATTGCCCGCTTTAAAGCGGTGACCAAAAAGCAACAAAGTTTGAGGCGGGAGCAGATGTATACTAATTTTAATTGTTCATTTGAAACATGTTCATCTTTCAGAATCGAGCAAGCTGCCTGCCTTGTCACTCCCGTCCTCTGAGGGGAGAGAGACGGTTCCTCGCTGGAGCCGAGTGAGTGTGCTTATGGAGATGGGGAGTCGGGAAGAAGGGCTGGGTTGCTTGGCTCTGAGGTTGGGATAGAGCCCCTTGCTTTCTTGGGGAGGGTTATGTGATTCCGGAGATTAAGAATTTTGGAGGAGAAACACAAAAAGGAGCCTCCAAAGGCACTCACATTAGGAGTAAGACGTGTGGTGGCCTCTCTCTATAAACACATTGTAACCAGACAATATGTTTGCCCTTTGCAGGGAGAGAGAGCAGCGAGCGGGTTCCTGACTCCAAGCCCCGTTTGTCCTCGTGCTGTGAAGCATAAGCATTTGTCAGGTTAGGTGAAGCCCCTGTGCCCGACCGCAAGCCACGGTGCTGTGAAGGATTGTCTGAGTCTAGGTTCCTAATGCAAAATGCAAAATGGGAATTGAAACGTACTTGATGGAATTAAAACATTAGTATTGGCTTTCAGTTCTTGCCTCCCTGGCTCCCGTAACAAATGTAGGGCATCTTAAAAATAAAAGCCAACAAACCAAGAGAAAACAGCCAGACGCCTTTGCAAGACAGAGGAGGCACAAAACCTCTCTGCGAGACTTGAGAGTTGATCTGCCCCAGTGTGAACTCTGGCAACTGTTTATTCTCTATCTTGGACATATACTTTTCATTTCTTTTAAGTAGAATGCTTTTATTTTTACTACGGGTATGGGAAGACACTGTGACATGTTGATAAATGAAATAATCCCGATTACCACGTTAAGCCACATGTCGGGAATTTTAGAAGGAAAATGCCGTTAAGAAACCCAGTGTATATATGTTTACCCTCGTGTCAGTGTTTAAACATGTGTATACACCGGGTCTCTCCAAAGTGGGGTTTGGTGACTGATCTCTTTCAAGAAAGTTCATGGGGCATTTAATCAGAGTTGGCTCCTATTGTCTGTGGACTGGGCGTGGTCCCTGGCATCTGGTCCTTTACCAGATAGGTTTGGTATTCATCAAAATGGCGGAACCAACATGTGTGGTTCTCCACCCCTGGAGGATGTTCAGGCTTATCTTTAATCCCAAATCTTGGAACTCTAAGTAAACTGGGACATGCATGCCTTTTAAGCCCCAGTGAACCCAGATTCAGTGCCTTAATTCTAGTTCCACGAGGCTTGAGGACATCTATGTTTGGGTTACCACCCTGACGCTCACCAAGGGGCAGGACACTTGGGCCAAGGAAGCAAAATGCCCCAAAGGGCCCCGTCTGGGCTCCAGACATTTCCATTCACTTATGCTCATGACGTTTCCAGCCATCTCAATGGGAAGCTAAGAAAGCCATGGTAAACTTCTCTAAGGGGTTTCTTTCTCCCCGCCATCTCGAAACCTGGCACTTCAGACATCTGTCTGGTGAGGAGCCACGGTTCCCCAGTCTCCATTCCTGCTAAATCTCAGTTGGTCCTTAGCCCCGGGAGAGTGCGAAGGTAAACGGGGGAGGTTCAGGAACCAGTGGGGACGCTCATCAGGCCGTAGTCGGTCCACCCAGCCCAGAGTTAGGGAAGGAAACCTCCACCACTCGCTCAGCCCCCACGTCCCGTGAGTCCTGGGCTGGCTTGGGGATGGCTTATGCTGATGTAACCCCAAGGTTTTGGACTCCCCTTCATGTCACAAGTAGGCTGCTCCTCCAAGGAGCTGAAGAACTGAGCTTCTAGATCTGCCCTTTTTAGTCCATAAGCTCTCCTTGGCCTCACACACTCGTTCACTTCAGGTTCTGGACCCCCGGGTTTCTGGGATGGTGTCTCACACCCCAGCCCTCTCTCTCCTGAGTTTGTTTCCAGGGCGTTGCAGAGTGAGGCCCTTGACTTTGCTCTGCCTCTGTTCTGAAGAGCTCGGGGTAATTTCTGGCTATTTTCCCAGAGGTGTGGTGGTGCGGGCTCCCTGGTTTGGCCCCTGTGGCCGGCACACCCCGCTTTGGGTTGAGACTGAGCGGCTTGGCCCACGGAGCTCGGGACGTTGTCCTGGGGTCTGAAACTTTCCTGAGACTTGGGCCTGTCTAGGCGAGGTGAATCTATGACTCTCCAGACACGTTTTGAGTGAATTGGTTTCAGCTTTCACAAAATGCTAATGTTGATATTGTTTACGTCTGGCTGCATTGTTTTTCACTTTAAAATTACAGCTTTAGTACATTAAGCTAATTTCATAATACTGTATTAACTTAATATTCCATAAATCACACATGTCAGATTGCATTGTTACGGATGCACAAAACCCAAATTTACTACTCAAGCTCTCCAAACACATGTATTCATAATTTGCTCCAGCGAGCCCTGTGCTGCCATATAGGGTTAAGGAATTACACGTTCCAATGCCAGGCACAGATCATGCCTCTCTCTCTCTCTCTCTCTCTCTCTGCAATTGTTCTCCATACAAATTGAAACAATATATTTCCAGCCATTTTCATAGTTGTAATTACTAGCAAAAATCGTAATACCGCGAACATATTTTAAACACCTGCACTTTTGGTCCAACTCATTTTTTTTTTCTTTCTTTTAAGCTGAGTGTTTCCATTTGAATAAGGTTGAGAAAGCTCACTGGTGGTAGCAATCTCTGGGTATGTTTTCTCCTGGAGGAAGATGATGACTTTTGACTCGGAAGGGAGAGGTAGAGAGAAAATGGCAGAAGGAGTTCGGGCGGCACCCTCTCTCTCCATTCCCTTCTTTGCTCTCTCTCTTCCTCTTCCCCTTGGGGAAAGGGATTTAATTGCAGCGAGACTGGCTTTCACGCGTGCTGCCCGGCCCTCTTGCAAGGGTGCAAAGTTCTGTGCCTAAGCCTGGCTGGCTGGTTCCGGGAACAAAGGGATGCTCTCTGTGGGGGACATGGCGCTGGGCTGGGGCACAGAGGAGCCTCTGTAGGTTTTTAACCACACACTGTCTAATCGGGCTCTGACAAGCCCATTGTAAATCAAAGGTCTGGTAAGTGGGGATGCCAGAAATGTTTGATCTCCTTCCAAGCCTTGAAACAACTTGCTTATTTTTTCTGCAGTTTGGCCCCTCACTAAAATAAAACATTGAGAGATGAATGTTCTGACGGGTCATTGTGTGTCAAGCTGTCACTCTGTAATGGTTACATATTTCAGCTGGATTGAGGTGGTGCCGGTTGGGGGAGGTCTGTGAGAAAGAGAGAGGCAGAGAGATAGGGTAGGGAAGGAGACAAAGGGTAACAAGGTTTCTGCTTTCTCCTTGTGGCTGATCTTCATTTAAACCAAACACTTGTCATGTTCAGGGGAAGTTTTATAAATTTTTAATGATATTGGGTACAACTGGTGCTTTGAAATTTGCTGTACTTTAATTTTTTCTTCGTTAGCAAAGGTTCACTAATGCATTGAAGTGCTAAGAGCGTATCCTAGGGATGCCACGATAATTGTGTTGTTAATAATATTGTGGCACTAGTAATGTTCTCCTGGTAATCAAGGCATGAGATTTTTTTTTAATATATTCAGTTATTACACTGCATCTCGTACAAATCATGTCAATTACAATTGCCAGCCTGTGACAGTTAAAATAATTGTATACGTTTTCTAGAATTTTCCATTGGCTTGGCTAATCAAGCTAAAAAAAAATCAACACATTATTTGCATTAATTTTGTTTCTAGTCTATTCCCACTCCTAAATCATTTGTCCATCTACTTCAAAAGGCAGAACAGTAAGTATTTTAATAATAAATATACGCACACATTCACACCAACCTAATTTAAGAATACTTCTATAGGTCTGGCAAGACGGAATCATCCGGTAGGGATGTTTTGTGTGACTGGGTTTATGACTTTCAGTGGTGTGCGTGCATGCTGAGATTGAGTTCACATTGCATACACTTGGGATATGTGGAGTCTATGTTTATATAGACAAACCTTGTAAGAACATTCACTTTAGCATTTTCTATTTCTGTATTCAGTCCGTAGTTCTGTCTAGGTCAGGGAAATTACACGATTTCGGTCTTTCCTTTTTGGCTTCACTGAAATAGCTCAATATTCCTCTGCACCAGGAAATGATGTATGTAATGCTTTGCAGAATAGCACTGCAAATTTGCAGCTCGAACACTCGTCTTCCACTTCTATGAGCTCTGCCTCCTGACCGGCACCGAGGCTTGCTTTATTTGGAACTGAAATAGCTAAACACTCAAAAAAGTACTGAACGTGTGAGACCGGCTGCACACGGAGTCCCCTGCAGTGTCTCAGCAAATCTCCCCGGAGCCTGGCCTCTCTCTCCATCACCCAGAGTATACCACCCCCTGTCACGGGCAAGAACGGGGAGGCGTTTTGGTGACACGGAGGCATTTTTGAATGAGGACCCCGGGGTGCACGGGAGGAGGAGACGGGAGGCTGGTGGGGGCGCCCTTTGCTGCCCGGCTGCCAGCAGCCCCACCGCACACGGGGACGGGGCGAGGTGTGTGGCTGGGGACCGCTCTCAGGCAGACCCTGAAGAGTGGGTCAGCCTGGCCTGTTCCATCTGCGGAAGAAGGAGGATCAGAAAGCAAGCAGGAGCATAGTAATATCACGAGGGGCCCTCCAACGGGGAAGAATGACAGATCTTGCAAAATAATAGTGGCAGAAGGACCCGAAGAACGACAGGTGGACAGAACAGGATTATGTGAGCGGTTTTCCGACAGCTCGGCGATATTATTTGGACGATAATAAATAGGCTCCCCAATTTCCGAGGCTCTCCACACCCCCCTCGCTCTCCGTACCCTTCTAGGCCGGGTCTGTGATGTCAAGATTTTGCATGAGGGTCAGTGGCTACAGGTTGTGAGGGTCAGGGCAACAAAATATTTTTTCCCTTTTTAATGCAATCATATTCTCTTAAACATGGCTTGAACAAATCATCTCTCAAAACGTAGAATTTATTTCTCAACTTTGCCTGGAGGTACAGCAGAGAGAACAGATTTTTTTCCTCTCTCTGGCCCTTTGAGTCCTGACCATGCAGAATGGATGGCTTTAGAACTGTACACGGACAGGAAAATCAATGCGTCATACCAGGAGGCTTCAGGGGTTAGGTTCCCATGTCCGTGTCAACAAGGCTATTGGTTTTTTTAATGCTCCAAAGTTATCACTTCCCGCCTGCAAGAGCCACCACTGTGACTTGTGTGGTCAAACCTTAACAAAAGAATTTCCCTTTGCCCACCGCTCGGTGGCATGGAATTTAATTACTGCGCAGGGAGAATTTTTCCAAGTATGACAATTGAAAACAAACAGGCAGGCCCCCAACGGCAGACGTACCCAGGGCACCTGGCTGGTAGGTTTCGGAGGGGGTCATGATCTCGTTTGAGGCCAGGACACCATGTCTGCAGCAGGCCTTAGCAATATGGCTCGAAGGCGGGGGACGCTGTGGGTCTCTGGAGACTCCTGGAGTGCAGCTTGCTGGGAAGGAGGACACCCCCTTCCACCTTTTGGGTGGATCATCCCGGTGTCTGTTGGGATTTGGGGGTGTAAGGACGGGGGGCGTCGCCTCTCTCCTGCTTTAAAGGCCGCTGTTCCAGGAAGGATGCTTCCATTTGTCAATAGAATTATGTGCCATCGGGTGGAGACCACGTTGCTTCAAAATAATGCTTGTTGTCATTAGATTTTAAACTGAGTATCCGAAAATGAGGCCTTGGTTAAACCTCTGTCAATTTAATCAGTCCGACGACGGCGTTTGGTTTACTGAGCCGGGAGGAGTCCCGGGCCCCGACCAGCAGACCCAGGATTTTTCAGATTCACCGCGTTTGCAGCCGCACCGGGTCCGGACGCCTCCTAGATGCTGGGCCGGGCAGGCCCTGGGCCCTCCGAAAATGGCCCTTTGATCTGGTGTTCGTCCTGGCCGCCCCCTCCCCCACCGCTTTTCCCTAGGCTGTCCTGTCGGCAGTGACACAGTGCTAACGCCCCAGTGCTGGAGGCCACCGTGAGCATTGCTCACTTGCAGCGGGCGGATGAAAAGGCAGTGCAGATGTAATTTGTTTTCAATGGCTGTTTCAAAAGAATAATTGTGGTGACATTGCGGGATCAATATTATAGATTTTTGTTTTCAAGTACACTGTATGTGTGGTGCTAAGGGGAGGCAGGAAATACAACCCTGCAGCCTGAATACAATAAAAATGGATTGAGGTCTGCGGGTATTTGTCGGCTGCTAGCCATCACGGGTTCGGAACATCATTGGTGGGATTACCGAGTTTGTCCTTTGGGTTGGTATTTCATGGTGAATGTGTGCACATTTCCTGTACTTTTCGTCTCTTGCTTCTTTGGGGACCTGTTTCCTGAATTCGTGCAAAGTAACTAGAGATGCGTTTCCGGAACCCCAGGCTTGGTTTCGCTTGCTACCGAGTGCAGGTGGCCGGGGCTGGCGTGTCCCCGTGTGCGGCTTCCCGGGTGAAGATCTGCGGGGGAGGCTGGACATTTCCACGAGGAAACGTCAGCTGCCAGCCCAGAGCAGATGTGGGATGATTCTGGCAGCAGTGTGTGTCTCCTCCCGCTCTTCGTATAGGCCCTTCTAGAGGACAGGCCTCCTGCCGGCGTCTGTGGGTCCCGGATGGAAGCAGGGGGTCTCTGTGACCGTGGGAGCACGTCCCCCAGCTGCCCTTCGGATTGCCGCTGGTTGCAGCTTCGTCCTTGGACAGCATGCTCTTCGGAGAAGCACTTTGCTCAGGAAGCTTATCTTATCGCTTGAAAATCCACGAACTCCGGAGGAGGTGATCGGGGCCGCCTGCGTTCAGGCGGGTTTCCTGACTTGGGGTAACTAGACAAAAATGCAGATCCCGGGGTGGAAATTATATGAACAAAGAATTAGTAATAAAGCTGAGTAAATGTAATGAGATGTGAAAGGGAGCATGGTGTGCCGTTTCCCCCCTGTCTTTTGTAATTAGCCCTTCAAAGAAACGGAAATTCCGGCGAAATACCTTTCTCCTTGCTGGCTTCAAACTGCAAATGAACATGACTTGTTCAGAGGTGAGAGAAAGAGCGGGGTTCAGAAGGACACACGGGATAGGACAGCTGGAACATGTGGCCCAATCGGCTCATTTGACAGATGGGGAAACTGAGACATGGGTATTCCTGGAGCTCTGGCTGGTCTTCCAGCGAGATCAGAGAGGCTGCCTATTCTGACTTCCAACCCAGAGCTTGCCAAAGCCCATGAACTTGGCTCTTCTGTGGGCTTATTTTATCTGGAGAGCGCAATGTCTTTTTTTGTCTTCTTTTTCTTTTTTTTTTCTTTCTTTTTTAACATTGAGGATAAATATAAAATGGAGAGAGTCCCATATAAGCCCAGTTTTGCATTTTTTTGACAAATCCGAATATCTAGCCGCACCGGACCCGTATCCTGTGTGAGTCCTTGGTGCCTCCTTGGATGGGGCCGTCTCACTCTTGTCACACTCAGCCCAGTGAGCATTTGAGTTCCCTGGCCCTGTGGTGGGGCCGTCCTGCAGCGTCCGTGGGAGCTGAGACCGATCTGAAAAACGTGTCAGTTTGGCAGAGTGAAGGCCAGGGTAGTTCTGCTAAGAAAGAAGAGGCTTCCCAATATGAACTGATCAGCACACTTGGACCCCGTGTTAGCACTGTGTGTGCCTCCGTGATATTAACTGTCCAGAAGAAGTAGAAACCAAGGGTCATCTCACAGTAGGCAGATGCTTACCTTCACGCTTCCTGAGGATTTCATTCAATCAACATTTGCCCAGCCCCTTGCTTAGCGTTTAGATAAGAGGGAGCTCCTTCTCTCAAGGAGCTCACAGTCTAACAGGAAAAAAACCCAAAACCAGAAATACGTACTAACTGCTTAAGATGCAAACATAAATTCAGGTACTATTTACAGAGCTCCTGTTAGGTACTAGGCCCTGGGATTATCTGTTAAGTCACCAGGCAGGGAAACTACCTGTGCAAGACGGCCTCCAGTGAAAAAGGCTGCATTGGTCTATTGGGTTTGAATCTCGTTTAACGTGGAATTGGTGTCTTAATTTAACAGATGTTTATTGTCGGCTACGAGTTAGGTTTTGTGCTAGATGCTGGCGCTATAACGATGGGCAAAATAAACAACAGTCAGATGATGACACCAACATATGATTCAAACTAAAAAGTGTCATGAGGGAAGACCAAAGAAGATCGAGGGCTTCTTGAGATGTTTGGTTTGAAGTTTGAAGGACGCATAGAACAGAAGACCCTTCGGTGCAACGGAATCAGCACGTACAAAGACTCTGGGGCAAGAGAAAGCGTGTCATAACTCAGGAACCCAAGGAAGATCAGTGCAGCCAGAACACAGAGAGCAGAGAGGAGATGTGTATAAAGAGGAGCTACCGAAATGAGTTGGTGGGTCCCAGACCAAACAGAATTTTATGGTCCAGGGTAAGACATTTGGTCTTTGTCCTCAGCAGAACAGGAAGTAAGAATAGTTTAGGCAAGTCTGTGTATATATACACATGGTAATGCAAACAGGTCTGTATTTTAAAATGAGAATTTGTCCTAAGTTGGGTTTCCCAGGAAGCATCTTCTGAGATTCGGAGGTTTGTGTGTAGAGTGTTCACTGG
Organism: Panthera tigris; assembly: GCF_018350195.1. Lineage (NCBI taxonomy): Eukaryota > Metazoa > Chordata > Mammalia > Carnivora > Felidae > Panthera > Panthera tigris. The sequence continues at coordinate 20,946,904 of NC_056674.1, forward strand.
GGGAGTGCTTTTAGGGAACAACACCTGTGAAGGGTAAGGAGGGCAATGTTGGGCAGAGGGAAAAGTTAAACCATAATATAGTTGCAACAGAAGCCTCAGAAAATCCGCTGGAGCATTCTGGAGCTGGAATGGCTCTGTAGGAATGTCCTTATACCACTCCTCTCATCCCACCAGCCAGTCACTGGATATAAGCTGCCTGTTGGGAAAGGGTACAATCTTGGAAAAAGCTTGGGGAAGTTCCAAGCAAGAGGACAGCTTCCAAAAGAGGAACCCAGCTAAGAGCTGTCGGCCACCAATACTCTCAGGAGTGGGAGCGAGTAAATCACACACAGACCACGACAGTCCACCCCTCGTGTCACGCAGATCTACCTGTTTCATAGAGTGTGTTTTATAAACAGCTCTTCCAGGATCTTTCCTGGTCTGTCTGCCAGGGGACACTTAAAAGAGAAGAGAGTGGGACAAGCTACAATCCCCACCACTGAAGCTGGTCTTTGGTCACTTCTGTCACTTATCATATCTGCCTTCTACCACCCATTATTCTTCTCCTTGGCCAGCACTCCTGTTGGTCTGAGTAACTCACCTTGTGCAATGACCATCTCTAAAGGGAATGGCCCTTCAGTCACCACACCCATTTCCAGCCACAGCTGCTGCATTCATCCATCTGTTTCCAGGGTAGGGCTCTGGTGACAAGAGATGTTCTCTGGATCAGCTGGATGCCTGCATATCATGTAACAACAATCTTAGATCCTCCTCTCCTTCCTTGCTGATGCTTAGCATAGGAAGCCTAAATAAACAGGTGACAATTAGAGCTAAAAATGTAATGGGACTCTTGCCAAGTTCTCTGGTCAGAGGGTTCCTGATCTGGGAATCAGGACCTCTAGATACAGTGGGCTTAGAGTCACAGGGACAGCAAGCACAAATTCCCCAAGTTCATGCCCCCCATTAAGAGGGACTTCCGCCTTTGGTTCCTGACCCCAGGTATGCTACCTGTTGGAGAAACAGAATCGTATAATTTTCAATAGTTTAGAGTGGAGATTGAATTCTGGAGAGGGGCATCCTATTCTTTTAGGATGCCACCTCCAAGCTGGTGCCTGGACTGAAACTTCAAAGGACCATTCTATTCCTCTGTCAAGCCAGCAACTTCCTTTGAGCTGTGGTAATTGAAGTTTTAAAAAAATGTTTATGTATTTTTGAGAGAGAGAGAGAGAGCAGGAAAGGGGCAGAGAGAGGGAGAACACAGAATCTGAAGCAGGCCCCAGACTCCAAGCTGTCAGCACAGAGCCTGACGTGGGACCCGAACCCACGAACCTCGAGATCATGACCTGAGCTGAAGTCAGGCACTTAACCAGCTGAGACCCCCAGGTGCCCCTGTGGTGTCATAATTGAAAGGACCAGTGAATCCCATGGTCTGCTCACATTATGTGAGATCCAGTATTCATGTAAACCCTTGGATACTGGCACTAGCTGAAGCCCTGTGGACAGGAAAGGCGAACTTTTATCCAGAATATGTGTCAATTCTGGTTAAATTGAATCACTACCTCTTTCAGGCTAGACACAGTACAACGTAATCAAGTTACCCCTAAGTGGATGGTTAACTCTCTTGTGATATAATGACATGTCAAGGATTCAACATTGGTCTCTGTTGCTGGCAAGTCGGACATTTGGCAGTGGTAGTGGCTAGATTTGTCTTAAAGAAATGGGATCCCATGATATTGGGCCCATACATAATCTTTGCACGATCATGTCTCCGCTCCATTCAGAGGCTGGCTGACATCTCCTGGCTCAGTCATTCATTCTACTTGATTGCTTAGTGCTTCTTTTATGCTTCCTGGTGGGCATTATCATGCAATACGAATATCCTCACACTCTGTGCTGTCCCATATATCCATCTGTATGTCTCTCTTCCTGATCCCTTTCTCCGTAGTCTCCCAATTGTTTTCCTCCCAGGCCTCTTGACCGACCAACCAAGCCATTCACCCCTGTCCATGATTCTATATATAGTACCAGGTCAAGCCACTTTTTCCTCATCTACAGAGTGAATTACCAGGTTCACCACCTAAATCTCAGGCTGTTGGGAAGTATTTCCCTTCCTGCTGTCTTTTAAGGCCATCGCTAAGTGGGACTGTGGTGCACCAGTGGTATATTTGAAGCTTATATTCACATACTGATCTGAGAGCTGAGCTCACACCTTTTCCTTCTCCATCAGCTGGTCATAAGGTCTCTGTGATAGCAGAGGTATCAGCTGGGGGAGACACCGGCACAAGAGTGGTGGATGGCACAGGTCTGGGATACCAACTCGTGCAGCTTACTTGTACCCTTTGGCCCTACTTTTGCCAACCCTTCATGAAATCCTTCCATCTCACAATGGATTGCTGCCGAATTTGCCTGAACTTATGATTTGGTAGGTCTGACGAAACCTAGTTCACCACGGGTAGCTGTGACTGCACGGGAACTTGTCTCTACCAGGGCCCAAGAGGACATTTGCGTTGTTGTTCGTATGGTGTATAGTTCCTGGCTGTGTCAACTCTGCACAGTCTTTTCTCACCTCAGTCACCTCTCATAACACTGTGTCTTCTGGGTCGCCAGGGATCGCCTGCATCTTGGACCTGCTGCAGAGCCCTTTCCTGATCTGGGCCCCTCTCAAAGTTGGAAGACATTCTCATCACTCAGTAAATGAGTTGAAGCAATATTCTGAAATGTGGACTAACTCTCTCTAGAACCTGGGGTGGGGGTGGGGGAAAACTGATAGAGTGTTTTATTTTTATTTGTAAGAAACATGAAGTGCAATAATTTAGCCTGGGTTGTCCCTGTGTGTCTTTGACCACTGGATCCCAAGTACGGTCATTGATTTGATGGGTCTCTGAATTTTCTTAGGGTTTATCCCCCACCCTCTGGAGTGCGTGCATCTTACGAAGGCTGCCCATCACCATCTTTCAGGATCTGTCTGATTTCTGTGGGGATCAGACTGGTGAATTAAATGAGAGATGACAGGAGCCATACCCTTTCATCACACACACATTTACTCTCTTGGCTGGGCACAGGGAGCAGTTTCAGAGACTTCCACTTGCCTTTTGGAACTATGATAGTTCTTACCCAAAGGCCCCAGGAACCAATTTAGAGATTTAATAACTTCCAAGTATGTCCATTTCAATTATACATTTGGGGCCTTGGAGATTGCCACTGGGTGGACCCACCTACCCAAAGCTGGATCTGGGCCAAGATTTCATTTTTCACCTGGCCCCCATGTATGCACACTCAGGTCATTTTGTTAGGAAGCAGAGAGGGTGATTATAGAGAGAAGCTGGAGATGTTGAGTGCTAGGGGCTGAGTCTGATTTGGGTCCTAGGCTGAGAAGGCGGTGAAGGTTTGGTGAAGTAGCTTGTGGTTTCCCAATGTGTGGGGTATATGAATGGTATTAAATAGTGTAAGGGCCTGGTATTAAGTTAGAGTGAGTCACAAGGTAGGTAAGTGATTCCTTTTTCAATTCAACAGGTTTAAATATTTGCTGGTTCCAAAATGGACAGGTTGAAGCCTCTGGACTGGGAGTTGAGACGAGAATAAACTTCACATGCAAATATGGCGTGGCATTTGGCTGATATTTGTAGCAGTGTTTTTCCTCCAGCTCTGAAATAGGACTTATTCCCTCATTCTGAGACAAGAAATATTAGTGAGGCAGCTTCCTGCAGAGGAACGAATGAGCTTTGCCCTCTCAGCTTATTTCTCCAGTCAGGTCCCCACCTTGGATGTGATGTGGTCCCTTCTGGGTCTTAAGGACCCGTGTGACTGTGTGAGATCTGAACTCAGGGGAGTCACCCAGATTTCTCCAGTCCAAGCAGGAGGGAGAAGGGTTCACCTTCTGGTAGTGAAAATTTTAATTCATGTGTAGTAGAAAATACTTTCTAGGGTTTAAATGGATTAAATATTGAGCTCTCTTGGGTCAGAATATCCCTTCTAAACTTGGCATATCCTCTCTGCCACCTTCAGTTACTGTGCTCAGCTTAGGGTAGAGACCCACTTCGCTGGAACTCATTTATCTCGCGCTGGAGATCTCACGGGGCGTAACCTTGGAACTCAGGGTTTTCTGATCAACACTTTTTCTTTCATTTGGGCGAGACATCATAAGACATGTATTAGTTTTCTATTGCTGCTCTGCCGAATCACCATGCACTCAGTGGCTTAAACAATAAAGACAAATGTATTATCTCAGAGTTCTGTTGGTCAGAAGTCTGACACAGGTCTCACTGGATTGAAATCAAGACATTCCTTTTGGAGGCTTTAGGAAAGAGTTCATTTCCTTGCATTTTCCCAGCTTCTAGAGGCTACCCTCATGCTCTGGTTCATGGCCCTCCTCTTCAAAGCCAGCGAAGTTGCATCACTCGGACCCTGTTTTCTTCCTCAAGTGATCAAAGCCAGGAAAGATTTCCTTTCCTATCCTTTCCCTTTCCCTTTCTCTTTCCCTCCCACTTCCCCTTTCCCTCCCCCTCCCCCTTTCCCTTCCTTTTCTTTCTTTCTTTCTTTCTTTCTTTCTTTCTTTCTTTCTTTCTCTCTTGACTTGAAGTGGTTAGTTTGGGCCCGCTAGGATAATCCAGGATAATCTCCCCACCTTAAAGGTTTGTATCCTTAATCCCATCTGTGGAGTGCCTTTGCCATGTAAGGTAGCATATTCTTGGTCTGTGGGCTTCGGATGTGGACATTTTGGGGGGGTCATTATGATGTCTGCTACAAACCATAACATTTAAAAAGGAATCTTAAGATTCTAATCTCTGACCTCCCTCTAGTTTGGAATTCCTTCTGAAGCATTCCTGATAGATGCATATCACCCTCTGATTGCACGCCCAGCTACAGTGAGCCCACTGCTGCTCTGAGCTATGAGCTCTGAAGACGCTCTGTTCCCTGTTCCTTCAACGTCTCTTTACATTGATGTGTCTGTTTGCCTGTCTGTTTGTTTGTTTCAGTCAGGCTTGGATCTGGAATTCTGTAGAACGAACTCAGTAGAAAGCTGCAAAAGCCAACAGGACTTTTGATTGGCTGTCCAGAGCCGTGTCACGAACGTGATGCTGTGTGCACAAGTAGGTTCTGGGTATGGATTTGGATTCTTCCTTCCGGAACACAGAAGCCAGGGGTCTTTTGGCAACTGGCACCTGCTTTGAGCAGCCTCTTGGTCTCGTGAGAGCCTGGGAGTTGACAGTGCTCTATTCACAGGGGTCCATCTATTTATTTATTCACAAATACTTATTGAACCATTGCTCTGTGCCAGGCATTGTTCTGGATACCGAGAATGAGCAGTGAACAAGGCAAAGTCCTTTCACTTGCGTAGCTTCCATTCTAATGATGGGGGTGGGAGGAGGTGAGAAACAAAAACAGGTAAGTCCATATTGTAATATCTCAGAGAAATAGATGCTAAGAAGAAAAATACTATAGAGGAAAGGGAAGGGTGGAGAGACTGATGGGGCTGGTCTCTACGACACGATCAGAAAGCCGTCTCTGGGGAGGAGGCATCGAGCAAAGCGGTGAATGGAGTCAGTGGTATCTCACCCAGAATTAGGGAGACTTGCAGAATGAAATTCTGAGACTTTAACCAAGGTCTGTTTCCATCCCTTGTTTCCTTACATGTTCCCCTGGCCCCCTCCAGGCCTCCCTCTAGCTCCGGAACTGGTATCCTGCCACCCTACTTCCAGGAAAGTGGCCAGGACAGAACCAAAGGAAAGGAAAGCAATATTTTCAAAGTTTCAAAATAGGTTTTGCAACTCTTGGCAAAGTTTTCGCTTCGTCGGAGCCAGGCTTTGTGGACAACAGAGTCCTCAAGGCCTCAGGGTTTCAAGTTGGTATCCTAAATGGAAGGTCTGGAAAGACAGGGAAGCAGTAGATGTCTTGGGTTCCAGATGAATGTCCCATGGCGTGTGTGGGAGGGTAAGCCAGGGCCGGGAAGACTCGGGCTATGTCCCCAGCGGTCCGTGACAGTGACGTGCTATAGATATTTTTTAGCTACGCTTTTGGGTAGTGCTGAGAAAGGAAATCTCTCATGGAAGGTAATGTAGCCAATACATTGTGTAGTTAAGACTCTGGTGCTGTCCTCTTTGCCCCAGGTCTCTGAGCCCAGATTCTAGTACCTCTGAGTTTTCCCTTAATTTCTTCATTAGTATACACACGGTGCTTTGTTCCCAACCTTGACCCCTGAGGACCCCACGCATCCCACATTCCCTAAGAGAAACATCAAGATAGATTTGAGCCGATGGACTCTGGCAAATGGGTGGTTTCAGATGGCCTGGTTCCATTTGTTAGCTCATCACCTAGTAAATGCTTCGGAGACATTTCCTTTGGGCTGGTTAACTTTAGAAACCAAGGCGCTCATTGAATAGGAAATACCTGAATATACCAATTTGGCGTGTTCCCCGTGCAGTGGCCCAGGAATCCCGAAGCATGGTGGCCGAGCCCCCAGGGAACCCCTTCCTGATCCCTCTGGTGGTTCTGCTTCTCTGCCTCACTTCTTGGGAGTGAGGAGAGCTTCGCCCAGAGCAAGCTGAGCCAACCCCAGGTCGAGTGCGAGACAATCAGCCTCACCGCCAGGGCAGTGCGAGACTTTGCTTCCCGAGCAAGTTTCTAATATAAGCAAGCGGCAGAGCCTGGACAAGGCTGCTGCCGTCCTGACTAATAAGGATCGAATCCCAGCGTGGCCGTCAAAACAGCTGGAAAAAGCTGTAACCCCTGTTAAACGGGGAATCGGGCAAACATCTTGACACAGAAAAACTGCGTGTGTGCCCGGGTAGAAATTATACTTTTATAGTTATTTTTACCTCCCAACATTCCTCTTGGAGGGCCGTCATATTTTATGAAAACTTTTATTAACATTTCAAAATGACCTTACCCTCATGGTGAGGCTATCAGTCCCGGGAGCCATAACCTATTTAAAACATTTTCATCTTTACAAACACAATAAAGTAAGCTGTCTTCAACATAGATTTGTAGATCTCATTAGAGATACTTTTTAAAAAGGTAGTGTGTCTCTGGGGGACATAATGACAGGTTGTAATCTTTGCGTGCAAAGTTTTCAAACACGGACACTGAGCCAATGGGTTGTTTCATCTTTGGGGCATTGTTGCCACCGGATCTGCTTTGTAATCGCGTCGGTATTCGGTGGGGATGGCTGCCCTCACGGGGCGGGGAACGTTGGGTGGGGTGGAGCTGGAGGTCCCCGCAGGGTGGCTCCAGACTTGGCTTGGCCTTGGAGTCAAGGTGAGGGGCTGGGGGCCCCAGGGTGGGGGGGTGCCGGAGCACTCACGCAGAGACCAAAGACAAACGATGCCTTTCCTTTGATTAAAGCCTGCTTGGTCCTCTAGGTTGTAAATGAGGCCGCCCCCATGGGTAGTGACTGGCTTAGGTGGCAGTCGAGGGGGTAATTTTTCAGAAAAGCTGCCTCCAGCGGGCCAGTGTTCTAGACGCTGCCCTGCTTAAATGGTCTTTTTATGCAGCGAGATAATGGCAGCTTGCACACTGCTAAATCAGGCCTATTTTCTGAGGAATGGTTGCATTCAGGGCACTTCTAATTTGTCAGAAGAAATGCAGACCGTCTCTCCAGGAGTCTGCTGAAGAGACATCATTTCTCTGCGAGCTCTGCCTTGGGTCAACGTGCGGCTCGCCTGGCGTGCCGTCTCCTGTTGCTTCTACCTCCCAGGGACACGCTGATTTATTAGGATTAAACAAGCCGTGTCCTCCTCCTGACTCAATCTACAGGATGAACATTGCCTCTTTCCCCCTGCTCTCTTGCCCCTTCCCTCCGGAGCCACAAGACAAAGGGAGGGCCATTTTCCAAATGCTCCCCGTGTCTTGGGGGAAGGGGTGCCAAGGAGGTTCCGTTCTGCTGAGGCCAGGGGTAGAGGCTGAGGGGCACGGCTGGCCCCCAGGGAGGGCCAGGCCACCAGGCAGCAGGCCCTGGGAGTGGCTTGCTCACCGGGAGTCCACAAGGCTTTGCAGGCTGGAGGGATGAAGCCAGAGCCATTGGTAATTGAATGCAATTATTTTCCCCAGTGTCCAACTGGGGAGCGGATCCCAAGTGAGTCACGTTGCTGATGTCCTCGAATGTTTATCTCGCGACCATTTTAATTGTGTTTCCATTTGCGCCCCTCCCCACCCCTGCCTTCCATGGAGCTCGCTAAATGAGGCACTGTTCTGGCTTGTCATCCATTTGAAAGGGTTTTGTTTGGCATGTATTTATTGTCATTCTGTCAGCAATGCAGATGGGGTCAGACCCCCATTGGGGTCCAGTCTCCGTCATCTCACCTCCTTGTGATGGCCTCCATCCTTGGACCCCCGGACACCCCGCTCTGTCTCTCAGCAGCTCCGTGGGATACAGGGTGGTGGTGAGGAGTCAATGAGTTTCCGCACCTATGACCCCAAGGATGGTGCTTGGCACGTGGGTCACGTTCTCCATAAGCAGAAGCGCTATTCTCGTTGTGGTTTCCTGGGCTCTTTCTGACCCCATCGACTTTTCTGTCCCGGCGGCCCTGACGGGCTCTTCTGCCTCTGTCAGGGTTCCGTCTGCTGAGACCCTGGGATCTTTCTCTCTCACTCAGGCTACGTCACAGAAGTCTCTGTGCATGAAGCACCCGGCCACAGGAACAGGTGGGGACCGTGGAGGTGGGGCTTGGGGTTTGTGAGTGCTCTGCCTTCTCTTCATCGAGAGGTATGCCCTGCCCCATCAAGCCCGCTCTCCATTCTGCCCAGGGACAGGGAGCTGTTGGCCTTTGCCTTCAACGCAGGCTTGGGTCTGCATCCTCTGACCCGGGCCCTGGTGCCCTGAGCAGCCCAGCATTCCCAGTAGCCCAGTAGCTGGGACCTGCCCAGTAGCAGGACCTGCCAGCCTGCAGCCTGATGTGTTTGGAGACTCAGGTCCTCCTCGATCTCTCCCTTTGAATGGTGTTGCTTTACCTCTTTTTGAGTCTGCTGTATCCAGTTTCCCAGTTCATTCACCCATGTGTCATTGGCGTATCCAACACCCGAGTCCATCTGGGGGGCCTACTGTGAGTATAAGGATTTGGGAGGCAATACCTACCTGCTTCCCATTTTTCTTTTATAGGTGGAGGCTGGCAGAGAGCGGGGACTTGTTCATTTAAATCTCTCTTCCTCCGACTTTATTCATTTTGGCTAAATAATGAGTTGGACTGAAGCTTCAGTCTTGTTAGGAAGGTTGGTCCAGTTACAGAACAAGAGCACGAGGCTCAATTCCTACGTTAAGGCCACGAGAAAGAATATCGGAAAACAATACGCACCGCCCACCCCCGCCCCCGCCGCCGCCATTTTTATCTGTCTGACAGCATTTCCAATGGAGGAGTTGGATCGAAAGTTTTTGACTTGGTTTTGTGATCCAGCAGCTGGAAACCATTGCTCTCCTCAACCCGGACTCATTTTTCAACTCCCGCATCCTGGATTCTGCCCCAGCATATCAACCCTAATGCTGCACGGATGCAGGGTGGGCCAGGATGGCTCTGTCAAGGGGTTGGAGACAGAGATAGGTCCTTGTACCCGGTTGTGCGAGTGTGGAAGCCATGGTGATGGCACAGAGGGCAAGAGGCTGTCATTGTTCACATCAGAAAGAGCAGAGACACCTTTCTCGGGAAGAGAGCTGACAAAGTTCCCCTGGTGAGGGGGGGGCATCCTTGGGAAGCCACAGGATGCAAGGCTCGAGCTCGCATTGATCACAGCCCTTACGATGCTCCCAGAATTGTGCTGTCTAGGAAGCCATTTACACTGGTGAGAAGAGAATACAGCATTTGACAACGGTTGTTTTGTTTTAAGACACATGCATTAAAAATACATCTGAAATCCAGGGCACAAAGAATCCAAATAATGTTATTAAATTTCTTGTTGAAGAAGGTCCCTTGGGACAGCTGGCTCTGCTCTTTTCCCGAAAACTTGCAGAACTCAACTTGTTGCATGAACAAAGCATCTTCATTTCTTTCTGCTTCTCTCTCTCTCTCTTTTTTTTTTTTTTTTTTTTTTTTTTTTTTTTTTTTGCATTTTCCACTTTCCTATTTCTCCTGAGGAGACAAACAAATCTCCGAGGGACTATTAAGCTGCAGATACACAGGAGCCAAAAATAGAAGATGCAGCCTTATAAACATTTTGCATATTTTGGTGTAATTTGTTGAAAATAGCACAAAATATGCTCACAGTTGGCATCTAGAATGCAAATATTAGGAATCCAGTCCCCTGATACATTATGGTTTTTCAGCAGTATGGTGCGGGCTCGTCCAATAGCTATTGTGTGGCTTTGTAGTTTGTTGGGAGTGTGAATACTATCTGTGACTTGTGTATACAAGCAGATGAAAGAGATACGTGTTGCCGAGCGATATTAGCTGCTTGAGAGGTTCCAAGGGACAAGAGCCCAGGGTGGAACTCAGAGAAAACCAGATACATATATTTTTTAACATCCCTGATGCTATTTGTTTCTCTGAGCTCTTTCCTTAGAATAAAACCCCGGGGCGGGGATCTGAGTGCTCGTGGAGGGGCTAGCCGACACATGGCCATTCTCCTTTCCTGTTCCAGAACATGCGGGTTAAGTGGCCAGGCTTTCAGGAAGCAAACCTGTAGTTTGTGTGTGAGCGGGTGAAGTCTCTCCCACCCAGAGCTGAAATGAGGCTGACTGGTTTTACGGCCGACGGTAAATTCGTCTTCCCTCTCCTCTGACAGGTGAGAAGCCGTCCTCCTTTGCATGGGGGCCCCCCCTGTACATCTGGCACCCACCTCACAGGTGAGCCTTCCCGCTCCTACCTGATGACTGGTAAGAAAAACAAGATGTCTTTCTTGGTTATAAATTTAACTCTTCTATGATTAGTCTGGGCAATTAGGACACCCCTGGGGTTGAGTCTATGGCTGAGGCACAAGCTGAAAGTCTGATTAGCTCAGGTCTCTTGATGCTTGTTCCTGGTAGTAAATGCCTGGCACAAATAGTATTGATTTTCATTTAGATATCTTAATGTTTCCAGACAATCCCGGCAGATGTGGGCTGAACTCAGATCGGCGGGAGCGCCGGTCTGCAATCTGCAAACATTTTTCTTGCCACTTTGTTTCATTTTTCCTAAACTTAACTGATTTGGAATCGGGAGATATAAATGAAAAATGCCGAGTTGGCCTATCAATCACGGCATGCACAAACATGGCCACTGCCCTTTCCTAACATCCTATTACCACCGGGTAGTTGGCTAGTCAAACAGGAATAAAAATTACACTGCAAACATCATAAGTTAGGCTTGATTTGTTGAGCAAGTAGCCTGACAATTCGGTAAGAGTTATATACCTCAGCTTCGCTGAAAATCAGGCTTGTTATGGCTCTGGTACGTCTATAAAGATTGTTCATTTCATATAAAACAGCTACCTGCACTGAACGCCCTAGAAGGAAGAATGATGCGGGTTATAAATATAGAGGAAAATCTATTTGTCTGCCCCTTCATGCTGTTAGCGAGTCACGTGGAGTGGCCCTTCCGTGTCTGTGGGCGGCAGGGGGAGTTCTGCACAGCCACCTTCCCCTGCGCCGGCCTGGCCCGGATTGAAGTACATCATCTCTCTTTGTCATATGAGATAAAGCGGTGAAGTGTGACCGGTGCCACCGCCTTGCTCTCTGCCCACCAGGGGGACGCTAATGATATTGAAAAACTAGACGGCGTTGCATTTAAGCCAAATGTGAGGGGAAGGCTGTCTGTTGGCCGGCCCGGGCTGGCTAACAGTTAACGTCAGGAAAGATAAATAGAAATTATTAGAATGGGTTTGGAAGGGATATTTTATAGGGCAGGGTTGTGTTCGTTTAAAGATACATTATTGGACTGTTATATCTGATTTCAAGCTGCTGGGTAATTAAAATGATTAACATCCCTTACTCATAGGGTTCAATTCATTAAAGTTTTAAGCACCCATTGTGCTCAGAACGGAAGGATAGAGCATTCGTGTCGCCTCCCGCCGGGGATCCCTCGGTCCGGCCCCGCGTGTTTATCTTCCCGGATCTCTCAGGCCACTGTGTCCACTTCTCGGCTGGGGGAGCACCTGCGGGAGAACGAATCGGCCGGGAACGCTCACCCCTCTTGCTCAGAGAGCAGGAAGGCACAGAGATCAGAGAGACTGGAAAACCCTGCTAGGGATGCCCTCCTCACCGCTCTTTCCGGCTGCTGGCGTCCAGAACCGGTGCCTTGTGGGGCTCAGCAGCGGCGGCCCCAAGGCGTGTCTCGCCCTCAGGTTCACGGCGTCAGCAGTGGTCTGGGCAGGATGGCTCCAGCCCACTCAGGTGACGGCTGAATACAGATGCTGTTGTCTTTAGGGTGCGCACGTTTTTGCCACCTTGCTCCCCCGTGTTTAGGGAGAGAGAATGACATAACCCTCTTGACTCGCCTCCTCTGTAAACCTTAACAGGCAGCAGGGTGATTTACAAGACCGCTTGAGACACAAACTTATTTTTTAAGGTGAAGATATGGCTTGGAATTTATCACCTTTTGGCAGATTCTGGGGGAAGTCAATACCAGCGCCGCCCAGCTGTGTGACCTTGAGCAAGACAGTTAACCTCTCTGAGCCTCGGTGTCTTTAACTGGAGGATAAGATAAATATCTTATCTGGAGGATAAGATAAATATGTAGATAAATATATCTTCTTTGTAGAACTGGAAGGATTAGAGAGTGTCGTAAGTGAGTGCCTAGCATTACGCTTGGCCCACCACCCGGCCTTCACGAATGGTAACTAGTATTCTTAGCATCCAATACGACGTGAATAACAGTATTATTATTTTATGCCTGCCTGGGTGTTGTAGCTCCTGAGAACCACAAGGAGATACACAAATCAGAGCCAGGCCGTCCTAGTCAGGGGCCTCCGGAGTGTGGCTCATATGGTGAGCTGTCATTTCCTTAGCTGGTTAAGAGTTCCCCAGCCATCTCTTTGCCGCGACTGTTTGTTGACTTGGAGAAGCTAGAGACGGTCTGTGCTTCATTTAAGTGACGTCAAAAAGCACACACGTGCATGCAAGAAAGAGAGAGAGAGAGAGAGAGAGACAGAGAGACCCCGAGAGACAGAGTGATATCATAAATATGGCTCCAAAAGTGAGTTTCGAGTCGCTGTGTGGGGAGACGGGCCGCGAGAGGGATACCAGGGAGTATAACGTGGGTCCTCCCTTGTGTTAGGGTCCTAGGTAGTCTCCAGGACTCTCCAGTTACTCTGTTCTCCCTGGAATGGGGAACTGGAAGCAGCTGCCAGCCATCCATGATTAAACATTTCCTACCTTTTCCCCTGCATGGTAGCCCTGAGTAAAGAGGTTGTCCAGTTGGTGGAAAGATACCACACTACTGATGCTCCCATCTTGTTTTCAGGTAGGATGGCCATCCACCAGCCACTGGCCCAGGTCAGTCGTGGTTCAAGCCTGTTTCCCCCAGTGTAACAGTGCCCCTTTTAATCTGCAGAGTGGCCCAGTTGGTGTGATAAATTATGTAATCCCCCTAGGGCAGCAGGGTGTTTAAGGGGACAGGCATTTGAGATGTTGCCCTAAGTCACTTGGAAGGCCTCCTAAGACTACAGATCCAGAGGAGTGAAATCAAGGAGTCCGTCCCAAGGTCGTCTGTGTGAAGGCGAGGACATGATCATTGACTTGCTCAGAGGACAACAGTGGTGACGCGTTTGCTCCCAGGAACCCATGCTCATCACAAGGGAAAAAGGAATGTTAAAGAAAATGTCATTTTGAGTGTTGGTGACAGTGTTTACTCCTGCGGAAAAGCTCATTTTAATTCTTGAGACCAAATTATTGGTCAAGTTTTTTTTTTTAAAAAGTCAAGGCTCCCATCGGTTTCATGACTTGTTACCCAAGTGGCTCGGCTCTGAAACTCTTCAGAAGAGCTTTGGTGAATGTCAGATCAAAGTCTAGTGTTATTACATCCGGGCAACTTTTCTCTTTTGGACCTGGGAGGCGTCTAAAAGAATCTCAGAAATTAAGAAGGGGAGCATAAGTAAATAATGACGGTCTTTCACCCTTTGGAGGCTTGCTGGTTTATTGATTTATTATTTATTATTTATTTTATTATTATTATTACCTGTTGGCTGGTTGGTTTTGTTTTTTGTTTTGGGAAACATGTGGGGGTCCCATACTGGTGTCATTCTAATCGAAATCACAAAGTGCTGCATGTTGTGCTTTCGGAGTTAGTCTTCCAGAAGATCAGGACACAGTTGGGCCAAGGCTGCATGGGTGGTTGGCCATGGGGGGGATTTGTTACCAGCAGAATGAGGAGTGATCTCCCATGATGTGTTGGCTGTACCTCTCTTTAGACACTTTTCTTTTCTAGAAGTGTTGGGTTTGTAGGGTCATTTCCGGTTTCATGGTATCTTCTCTGGTTCCCTGAGCATCAGGGGGTACAAACGGACGCCGCACCCCCCCCCCCCGCCCCCCACATCAGTTTCAATCAGAAAACACATTTGATTGTGCACCACACACAGAGACGTGTCCACGCACGCACACGTACGCACGCCTGTGCGCACACGCATTTAAATGGAATGAGCTGCCTACATTTAAAAAAAGATTTCGGATCAAGCTGGAAATCTGTCTTCTTTAGGAAAAAGAAAAAGCAAGGCAGAGGAGGAGATAGCAACGCTGGACCTATGTTTCTGCAGATGCCTTCTTTAAAGGGGAATGTGCTCTCCCTTCAGCCATGGCCCCACCTCTTCTTCCTTATACTAGGGCACCTGCTTTTGTTTATCTTCCCAGACAGGCCCCTAGAGGCAGGGGTTCAAAACCCTTGCCGTGCCTAGTAGGTGCTTAATGAATGGTTAACAAATGAATGAGCGCACGAACCTACAAATGAATGCAAGAACCACCGAGTCACTTGCTGGGTGCTGGTATTCCCCGGTGCTAGATAAGGATGCTGGAGTCCCAGCGGCCTCAACTGCTCATATACAAGACAGATGACACCAGCCTGGGACTTAATAGCTGGGAGCATCAGTGCCCGTGGTGAGAAGCATCTGTCGGTGGCCCCACCTGAATCCTTCAATCCATACTAGTGGTCACTAAGAAGGGAGTGAAGACGGCCCAAGCCAACCTTTCCCACCTCTGGAGGAAGACACCAGATGAGTGGGGTATACCATGTGTTCGTTCCCTTGTTCAACAGCGTCACTGAATGTAGACTGCAGAGCGCTTACTGTTAGATGCTGAGGTACAGAGATGTGGAACAAAGGTACTACCCTCAAGAGCTAGGGGCAAGTGAACACACACATGATTGCTATAAATGGTGGAAGTGATAGAGTCTGCAGCCGATTTCTTCGTTTGCCCATCCACATGGGTCCTTCCCTTTCCACCCTATTCTGGGCCTCAGTAGGCTGCATGCATGCATTTTATCAAGGGGTCCTGTGTCCTCTGGATTCTGGTTGGGTTCTCCCTGGAGGGAGATTGGAGGGGGAAGGCTGGCGGGGAAACTGGGGTCAAAGTATTCAGGCTGCTGGGTCCCTCCACCTGTGGATGCTCCCTTGACTGAGGCTCTCAGCCATTCTCAAGACAACGCAGGACTCTGTCCTTCCAGGCACAGGAACCTCCCTCCCTCTACATTTCTTTAGGCCTAGACACTGGTTCCTACACTATCCGTTGAGGGTCCTCTAGGGCCACTTCCCGCTTTGCAATTTGCCTCTTTGTCAATAAACCTTCCCTGGAGCACGCTCACTGAAGTGTGCTGACCGCTCTCTGATGGGACCCTGACTGAGAGAAGGCCACGAGGGAGGCAGAGAGGTAAAACGCCCACAGAACATCTGAGGAAGGAGAGAGAGAACATTCCATTTGGAGGAGGCAGTATGGTGCCAGCACACGGGGCTGGGGCGGGGACAGCGGACATATTTTCTGCAAGAATAAAGAGGATAAACAAAGTGATAGGAATCATGATTGGAAAGTCAGGCTGGACTTGTTCTTGGAGGGACCGGTTTCTAAGTTAAGGACATTGTTCACTATGAGCTGGGGAGGCCCAGAAGGTTTTGGATCAGGGAGGTGAAATGACTGTGGCTCACATTTTTTTTTTTTTTTTTTTTTTTTTTTTTTTTTTTTGCGGGGTGAAAGGAGTTCACATTTTTGATAGAGAATATAAGAAACAAAAATTTCTAAATGTATATTTGGCATGAGGTTTTCCATGGAAATAGCCAAACGAATGTAAATATAGGGGAAAATCTGTGTTCATACTGGAAACCAGGGAAGACAGCCAGCCATATCACAACATTTTGAGAAGATTTCTGTGAAATATACAGCCAAGAGCACTGGTCCAAGGGGAGGACCTGTCCACGCCAGCTGTATGCAAATGAACAGCTTATCTGGGAGGATTTTAGGAGGATCCCATAGGGGATCCTGTGTGTGTGGGGGAGGGGCACGGAGCTGAGAGGCAGGAAGTTCGGGGCCAGTCTGGGTTCCCAGCAGTGCAGAGGACAAGACAAGAAGCTCAGAGTTGGATACCAGTCTGCCCACTTATTACGCACGGGGTTGGGGCAATTGCGTCTCTAACTCGGTGTCTCAGTTCAGCATCTCTAAAATGCAGCTAGTCACCATCCCAACCTAAGAGGTGTGATATGGAGATTGTTGGAGGTGATCCTGAATACCAGCGTAATTAGTGAGTAGAGTCCCACGGAGACAGCACCTCATGCCATTTTTGAACTTCCAGGGTAGACAAAGTAAGTTAGGAAGCAGGAAGAAGGAAGAAAGGGGAAACCCAGCTGCTGTCTGAATTTTCTTCTGCCAAACGAAATGACCAGAAGGCGACAAAGGTGTTTACAGAGATTTGGACAAATAGGAATGTGCCTCCAATAGGACACGCAAGTGGGCAAGCAGACATATCGAGAAGATGGCGTGTTGGCCCTGATCCGTGCAACAACCACCCCCATGAAAAAGGGACCGTTTCTAGACTGGAGGTAATTTAAAGAAATAATCGTCTGGATTGTATCTACTTGGGACAAGCCACCTGTGAAAGACAATTGGGGAAGTTTGAGTACAATTTGGGCGCTAGGTGACATTCCAGTTTAATGCTATGAAGAGGTAAACATTTATTTATGGAATAAAAGCATGTTACCAAACAGTGTACATGGTCTTACTTGAATAGACAGACATATACACGTATGTGTGTAGAAAAAGATCCGGGAGGATCCAGTCTAGGGTGTTAACAGTAGGAAAGGGATTGTTTCATTTTCTTACTTTCACTTGTCCATATTTTCTAATTTTCTACAGTGTACATATACTGCCTTAGCAATAATAAAAGGTTATTTTGAATTGAAAACACAATTCTACATTCTCTCAACCTATCATCCCTGAGACAACCTTGCAGATTTGGAAATATGGAAGTACTTAGGAAATATACCACCCATGTGCCCTTCATCAAAAAAATACTCAAAGAATTGCCCCAGCTGAAGAAGATCGTATAAATCATAAGGAACTCAAGAAGTGGGAAGGGGTAGGTGTCAAAGAAATGGCATAAAGCACTGAAAAGGAAACATTTATTCAGATTAGTGGTTTAAGAGTCTCATGCTCTACCGACTGAGCTAGCTGGGCAGTTCAGATTAGTGGTTTAAAATGGGGTTACAGAGTTTACAACAAGGGCAAAAATAAGATTTTTAATGGAAATATTTAAGTTCCATAGTATATCAACTGAAATTGGGAGGTGAGATACAGAGAAGACGCATGAAGAAAGTGTCCACGGAATGTATCCTTATATGCAGGGGGCAGAATGGATACTGCATCATTTTCAATACCGGTAGAGAAAAATCAAGGTATTTTCTCAAAAGTTCAGCCCACTCAACTGAGTATAAAAATAAGAGATTTAACTTTCGTGTCACTAATTATTCAAAAAAGAGCAAACAAAACTGGGTCATCAAACAAAAGATAACAAGCAAAACACAAACAATAATCAGGAAACAGTTAAATAGGATGATGGAAAAAAGATCAATATTAGACATGACGAAACCCATGAACTGGTTGTTCTTTCTGTAAGAATCTCTCCGAAGATGTTTCCCAGTCGGATGAGAAGTGAATCAAAATCTGTGAGTCAGAAACAGAGAATCTGAGCTATAAGAATTGGCATCCAGTGAAATATTTAATTAAGTAAGTCGGTACAATTGTGGGAAATATAGCTTATAGGAAAAAAAAATACAAAATAATGCTTAAAACATAAAATAATTTAACAGTTGCTAAAAACTGTGGCAATAGTTCGGGCCTAAATATTGCTAATTGTGTTAGTAAAATTAGAAAGAGTGCAAGGGAACAATATTAATATTCCCATTTTACAAAGAGACCATTATAAAAATAAAGATGGGTGAGTTGTCTTTTTCTTTCTTTTTTGTTTGGCTTCGTTCAAGTATCACATACGTGCAGAAAAGCGTTCTGTGTTCAGCTTGGTGAACTTCCACGGACAAAGACCACTGTCAGTATGAAGGCCATGGCTAGACCCCAGAGGACACCTCCTGTTCCTTTCCAGTTACTGTCACTGGGAACCCACGGGTGGGTTTCTACTTCAGATACATGGAATCCTACCATATGCGTTCTTCCTGCCGGCTTCTACTTCTCAACATTATCTTTCTGAGGTTTATTTAGCAAGTGTGGTTGTAGTGTCCCTTTTCTTTAGCGGGGAGCCTTTGTGTGAATGCGTCACAATTTACTTACCAATTGCACTGTTGATGGTGGCATTTGAGGAGTTTCCAGTTTTTTACTAACAGCAATGGCTCCCCCATGGATATGCCAATACGTGGGTTTTGTTAAAAAGATACATGCATTTTAGTGGAGTCTGGACTTAGAATTGCTGGGTCAAAGAGACACATATGTTCAGGTTTATTAGATACTGCCGAGCAGTTTTCCCAGCTATTTCTACCAATATACATCACCAAGAGAAGGGCGTGAGAGTTTCTGTTGTTCTATATCCATTGGTGTTTTCCATCTTTTCCGTTTCAGCCATTCCGTATAGCAGTTTTAACGTCACATTTCACGGATGACTGGTGAGATCCCTTTTCATCCGTTTAGTGGCCATTTTGGGGGATCTTCTTTTATGAAGTGACTGTTCCTGTCTTTGAACCATTTTTCTATTTAAAAAATCTTATTCTGGGGAACCTGGGTTGCTCAGTTGGTTAAGCGTCTGACTCTTGGTTTCAGCTCAGGTCATGATCTCATGATTTGCACGGAGTCTGCTTGGGATTCTCTCTCTCTCTCTCTCTCTGCCCCTCCTGTCTCTCCCTCTCTCTCTCTCAAAATAAATAAATAAACTTAAAAAAATCTTGTTCTTATTAATTTATAGGCGTTCTATGTATATGTTTCAGTAAGAGACCTTTGCTACAGATGGTGTGTATGTGTGTATTTTCTACCACGTTGTGGTTGGCCTTTTTACAATTTTTGTGTGTGAGGTCTGTTTAAGAATCTTTATCTACTCCCCATGCCTACAAGATATTGCAGTATACCTGGGATTGATTTTTATGTATGGTGTGAGATAGGGGTCAAGATGTATTTTTTCTCATGTGGATATTCAGTTGACCTGGCATCATTTATTGAAAAGGCTGCAGTATGGAGTCAACTTTTCATAAATTAGGTGACAGAACATAATGTGGTTTTTAGATTGTTTATTCCATTGAGTGTTTTGGTCTATCCTTGCACTAACATCACAGAGTCTTGTTACAGCTTTAGAATAAGTCTTTATACCTGGCAGTATGTCTTTCAATTCAGCTTTGTTTTTCTTCTTTCCGATTGCCCTGGCTCATGAATTTTCACAAAAATTTAAGAATCAGCTTGTAAATTTACACATACACACATACATACACACACAACTATGCTTGGATTGTGATTGTGATTATAGAAAAATTTTAGAGCAACTTGGGAAGATTTGGTTTTATAAATCAAGTCTTCCATTTATTTAGTTTATTATTATTATTTTTTAGTTTCTTTTAATAATATTTTGTAGTTTTCAATTAAGTGTCTTACACATTTTCCTATTTTCTCTTAGGTTTATTTCTAGGTATATGTTGCTCTTTGATGCTAATGTAAATGTTAATAATTTTTAAAACTTTATTTTCTGTGTGTTTCTTGCTGATATATAGAAATAAAATGGATTTTTGCATATTTTCTGGTGTCCAGCATCTTTTGCTGAGTTCTCTATTAATTCTAATTGTCTGTAGATTCTTTTGTACTTTCTTTGTACACAATCATATCATCAGAAAATATTAGTATTTTTTTTTCCTTTTGCATCTGGGTATCTTCTCTTTACTTTTCTTCCTTTATTGCACTGGTTAGAACCTCCAGTAAAATGTTAAATGGAAGTGATGAAATTGTACATCCTTCTCTCATGTCTGATTTCAAGGGGAAAAGCTTTCAGTTTTACCATTGAGTACATATTTGCTATAGTCATGCTGATTTATTTATTTTGTTTTATCTTTTACTTTCCCAGCTTTATTGAGCTACAATTGACATATAACATAAGCACGTTTAAGATATACAACGTGATGATTTGGTACACATATATGTTGCAAAGTGATTACTAAAATAAGATTAGTAATACCTCCATTCCTTCACATAATTATCATTTTTTTTTGGTGGGATAACATTTAAGATCTATTCTCTTAACAACTTTCAAGTATATAATACGGTATTGTTAATTATAGTAGCCATGCTGTACATTAAATCCCCAGAACGTATTCATTTTCTAACTGGAAGTTTATACCCATTGACCAATATCTCCCCATTTCCCCACCCCCAACGCTGGCAATTACCATTATACTCTCTATTTCTATGAGTTCATCTTTCTTAGATTCCACGTCAGTGACAATATACAATATATGTCTTTCTCTATCTGAATTATTTCACTTAGCACAATGCTCTCACGTTCCATCCATGTTGTTGCAAAAGGCAGAATTTCTTTTGTTAATGGCTGAATAATATTCCATTTTGATATGTATGTCTATCTATGTCTATATATTTTGTATTTTCTTTCTTCATTCATCCCTCCAAGGGCACTTAGGTTCTTTCCATATCTTGGCTGTTGTGAACAATACTGCAATGAATATGGGGGTGGAGATATCTCCACATGATAATGATTTCATTTCCTTCAGATATATACCTAGAAGGCAGATTGTTGGATTTTATGGTAGTTCTGTTTTTAATTTTTTTGAGGAACCTCCAAAGCTATTTTCCATAGTGAATATACAAAGTTACAGCCCCACCCGTGGTGCCCAAAGGTTCCCTTTTGTGCACAGCCTCCACACCACTTATTGTCTTCTGTCTTTTTGACAATAGCCATTCTAATGAGTAAGAAGTGTTACCGCATAGTGGTTTCGGTTTGCATTTCCCTGATGGTTAGTGATGTTGAGCATTTTTACATGTACCCATTGACCATGCGCGTGTCTTCTGGGGAAAAATGTCTATTCAAGTCTTCTGCCCACTTTTAAACCGGACTTATTTTTTTGCTATTAAGTTTTGTTGCTATTGAGTTTCTTATGATTCTTGTATATTAACCCTTCATCAGATGGATGGTTTGCAAATACATCCTCCCTTCCATTTTCATTTTGTTGATTTCATTTTCATTTCATTTTCATTTTGTTTCACTTCGTTTCCGTTTTCATTTTGTTGATTGTTTCTTTTGCAGCGCGGAAGTTTTTAGTCTGGTGTAGTCTCACTTGTTTATTTGTGTTTTTGGTGTCCTATCCCAAAATTTTCTGCCAAGACCAATGCCAAGGAACTTTTGCACTATTTTTTTTTCCTGGTAGTTGTATTGGCTCTTATATGTAAGTCCTTCATCTGTTTTGAATTAATTTTTGTGTGTGGTATAAAATAGGGATCCATTTCATTCTTTTGCATGTGGTTATCAGTTTTCCCAGCACCATTTATTAAAGAGACTGTCCTTTCCTATTGCGTCTTTTAGTCTCCCTTGTCAAATATGAGTTGACTGTATATGTATGAGTTTAGTTCTGGGCTCTGACTTCTGTTCTATTGGTCTCTGTGTTTGTTTTTATACCAGCACCAAGCTGTTTTGATTACTATAGCTTTGTAATAAAGTTTGAAATCAGGAATGGTGATGCCCCTAGTTTTGTTCTTTGTCAGGATTGTTTTGCCTCTTTGAGGTCTTTTGTGGTTCTGTGCACATTTTAGGATTGTTTTTTCTATTTCCGTGAAAAATGTCATTGGAACTTTAAGAGGGATTGCGGTGAATCTCTAGATGGCTTTGGGCAGTGTGGACATTTTAACAACATCACGTCTTCTAATCCATGAGCACATAATACCTTTCCATTTTTTTGTTCTTTTTCCATTTCTTTCATTAGTCTCTTGTAATTTCCAGCGTACAGATCTTTCACCTCCTTGGTTAAATTTATTTGCATCTATTTTATTATTTTTGATAATATTATAAATGGAATTTTTTATTTCTTTTTCAGAAAGTTTGTTGTTCGTATATAGAAATTCAACTTATTTTTTTAATGTTGATTTCGTATTCCACAACTTTACTGAATTTGTTGATTAGTTCTAAGTGTTCTTTTGGTGGAGTCTTTAGGATTTTCTATATATAAGATCATATCGTCTGCAAATAGAGATAATTTTGCTTCTTCCTTTCTGATTTGAATACCATTTTTTTCTTTCTTTTTTCCTAATTGCTGTAGCTATAGCACTTCCAGGACCATGCTAAGTATGTGTGGTGAGAGTGAACACCCTTGTTTTATTCCTGGTCTTGGAAAAGAAGCTTTCGACCTTCCATCATTTATAGGCAGGTGTTTCAATCAATATTCTTTATCAGCTTAAGGAAAGTCTGGTTTTAGTTTGCTAAGAGTATTTTTTTAAATCATCAGTGAATATTGAATTCTTGTCTTCCTTATTTCTCCCTCTTTTGATTAGAAGTTAAGGGCTCGCAGAAGAAACAAAAAAGCAAAAAGGTTGTGTATTTAAATAGTTAGAGAAAGTAAGATGTACAAGAATTTAGAATGGCTTGAACCATATTTGTTCTGTTCTGAATATCAGATCTAATACATAGTATTGCCCAACAAATATTTGTCAAATGAATGAATGGATTACACTCCTCAGTGGTTCCAAACATAAATTGATATTTAGGCTTTTTACTACTTAAGAGAAACACTAAAGTAAATCTTCAGAGAAAATATAAGAGTAAAGGGATTTTTAAGGATATGTTAAGAATATATAAATGAAAAGACAGCTGCATTGACCGTATTAGTATCAGGAAAAGTAAAATGTAAGATGACAGAATTAAATAGAACAATTGTCTTACTTTGATAAAAGGTTCACTTCCTCGTGACGCTGGAGTAGTCATGAACTTTTATGTCCCAAATAACAACATCTAAGTATATATGTTTAGAGCAATTTTTAAAGTTGTTATTATAACACCAAAATTATGGTGAAAGATTTAAACAAACCATTCAGTCTTCAACACAATCAAAAAGCGTGTTAAATAAGGATATAGAAAAATTCACCTAAATTACATAGATTCCTCTTTGTTCTTACAAAATTAATCTCAATTTCCTTGACCAATGTGTAGAACTTGTGAGAGATACACAGATGGTTATTGTGTCTTTGAAACAGTCCTCGGACATTTAAGGACACCTCATCATTGTTAGCAGGAGTGGTTTTTGATGGGCAAAAGATGAAAGGTGAAGACGGTTTTTATTTGTGAAGGGAATCATATCTAAGTGTTTACACTCTGTGCTTTCTAAGGTCCTGTGGTGCTGGTGGCTGGAGGTGCAAAGAAATGAAAAACAAACGAACCAAAAACTCATATAGAAAGAAGCATCAGTGAAAGAGAGCAGGGAGCAGGGCTTCAAATGGAGGAAAAGAAATTCCGAATGATCAAAAGTGGGCAGTGTTGGGCTTGAGGATGGCCTATTGTAAGGACGGCACAGACCAGAAGATGTAATAAGAGGTCCACTGAGGAGGTGGGGGCTGGATACTCTTAGAGATTCCTGGTTTAGCACAGCTGGTCAGCCAGAGGACGGGGCAGCGGAGTTGGCCTAGGAGCAGGTGCAGTCCTCGGAGGTCACGGCGTAGCATAAGGATGCTGGCTGATGACCTGATCCCTTTCCCACTTCTACATGCTGAGCTGAGTTAGGTTGCTGGAATTTAATTCTCCAGGAGGGGAGATGGGGGCCTTTATGCCAAATAAACAAATAAACAAACAAACATAAGTATGATCTGGGAGATGCTGAGTCTTCTGCCTTGAATGATAATGCCTACAACTGGCTAGTCTCATTTTGGTAGGTATTAGGGTTGTCTAATACCCAACACCCCTCCTCATCTAATCCAAAGCCTGTCACTCAAATTTCACTGCCATTTTCTGCCTCTCAAAAGAATGCTAGTCGGAACTCAGCAGTGAGACAAGGGGGAAGTTGTGAGCAAACTCAACCGTAAATATATGAATGGATAATGAAGGGTCACCAGGTAGAGGTGTGTGTGTGTGTATGTGTGTGTGTGTAGCATGATAAAAAGCAAGATGTCTGAGATGTTACATTCAAAGAACAAGAACACTAGCTGAAGGACAAGGATCACTCAGAAAGTTAAGAAGTGTCTCATAGAGGAAAAACATGATTGCCAAAATAAAAGAAGCAATAAAAAGTCTGGAAAGAGGAGAAATTATAAGATGAGAGAAAAGAGAAATAAAGGATCAATCCCCAAAAGGTCTAATCCCCGTTATTGGGACTATAGTAGCAGAGAACAGAGGAGGCTGAGACAGAAAAAAAGAAAATGCCTAGGAAGCATCAGAAGAAACTTCCCCCAAAGGATAGGAGTCTGTATATTCAAACAGTTCTCTGAGTTTTTAGAACAGTAATGAAAAAGACATCACAACTGGATTTATCACTGAGAAATTCCAAGGCACTGGGAATACTGTACGTAGAACAGGACTTGGAACGCTAGAAGCTCTCAGTAATGGTATGTTAATATCATTATCATAAAAAATTAAAGAAAGAGGAAAAAGTCACCCTATAGGAAAGAGATTCACACTGTCATTTGCTTTTTCATAAGCAGCCCTGGATTCTAGAAGGTAATGCTTTCAACATTTGAATTAGAAAAACCAATATGACCCAGAATTCCATACTCAGTCGAACCATCCCTTGGAAGTGGAGGTCGGTTTAAGGGCTTAAGAAAGCTTATCTGCTGGGCACACTTTTAGAAAATTAGTTTACTGAAGTAAAATTTGCATATAATCAAAGTTTCCGTATTTAATCTTATAACTCGATGAGTTTGATATATGCATGGCCATGACCCAGAGCATTTCTGTCACTCCAGAAAGCTCTCCCTGCCCCTTATAAGTCATTACCCTTCCCTCCTCTCCTTTCCTTTTCTAGAATTTCACAGATATGCAATCATGCAACATGTAGTCTTTTGTGGCTTCTCTCCTTAAACATAACACTTTTGAGATTCATCCGTATTGTTTAGTGTATAAGGAGCTCGTGCCTTGTCATTTCTGTGTAGTATTTCATTGTATGAACACAGCCTATTGTGTTTATCGGCTCACCAGATGGGGGGGCGTTTGGATTGTTCCCCGGGCTTGGATATCGAGAATACAGCTTCTGTAAACATTTGTCTTCTAGTCTTTGTGAATGAATGTCTTCGTTTCTCTTCAGTAGATACCTAAGGATAGTACTGCTGCATCATACAATAAGTGTATGTTGAACCTTATAAGGTATCGCCAAAGTATTTTCCAAATGGCTGTGCCATTTGTATCCCCATCAGCGGTGCACGGGGGTTTCAGCCTCTTTACCTTCTCAGCAGCAAATTCCAAGCCATTCTAATAGGTGCGCAATGGTATCTCCAAATCATTGTGCTTTTAACTGGCATCTCCCTAATGACTAATGATATGGAGCATCTTTTCATGTGCTTACTTGCCTTCTGCCTATATCTTCTTTTGTGAAACAGCTATTCAAATCCTTTGCTCATTTTCATCTTTTCGCAGCATTGGAGTTCTTTATATATTCTGGATACAAGTTCATTCTCAGATACCGTTTTGCAAAGTTTTTCTCCCAGTCTGTGCCTTGCCTTTTCCTTTTCATGATGGTATCTTTGAAGCACAACAAGTTTTAAATATAATGAAATCCAACCTATTATTTTTTTCCCTTCCAGTCTTTTTTTTGTGTTAAGAAATCTTTGCCTAACCTAGGGTCACTATGAGTTTCTCATAAAAGTTTGGTTGCTTCCAGAAGCATATAGAGTTAGTTATGGGTTCATGTTATTTTGGGTTAATGTTTGTGCCTGATATGAGGTCAAGATTTTGGGTTAATGTTTGTGCCTGATATGAGGTCAAGATTCTTCTTTGTTTCTTTTTTCTTTTTCTTTGCATAGAATTGTTCAATTTTTCCAGCACGTCTATTGATAGGACTATCTTCTTTGCACTGGATTATCTTGGTAATTTTGTCAGAAATCAGTTGACCATGTTTGAGGGGGTATAGTTCTCAACTCTATTCCTTTCTGTTGAGCAATAAATTTATCTTTTCACCAATACCCACTGCCTTGACTGCTGCGGATTTACAGTAAGTTTTGGAATCAGATAATGTATACATTGTTCAACTTTGTTGTCCTTTTCCAAATGGTTTTAACTAATCTGGGTCATTTCAATTTCCATATAAATCAATACATATTTCCATACATAAACATTGAAGTCCTATCAATTTCTACAAAACCCTCTTGGGATTTTGATAAACATTGCATTGAATCTATCGATTGATTCACCAAGAATTGACAACACTGTTGTGTTAACACCGAGTATCATGGACACAGGATCCCTCTCCATGTATTTAGATTTCCTTTACCTTCATAGCCATTTTCTGTAGTTTTTAGCTTTTAGGCCTTGCACATATTATGTTAAATTTATGCCTCAGTGTTTCACACTGTTGATGCTATTGTGCTTGATAGTCCTTAAATTTTTTTTTTAATTTTTTTTTTAACGTTTATTTATTTTTGAGACAGAGAGAGACAGAGCATGAACGGGGGAGGGTCAGAGAGAGAGGGAGACACAGAATCTGAAACAGGCTCCAGGCTCTGAGCTGTCAGCACAGAGCCCGACGTGGGGCTCGAACTCACGGACCATGAGATCATGACCTGAGCCGAAGTCGGCCGCTTAACCTACTGAGCCACCCAGGCGCCCCGATAGTCCTTAAATTTTAATTTTGACTTGTTTATAACAAGAACAGGGAAATCCCGTTGATTTTATGTACTGAACTTTCTTGTTGTGGCTTTGCTAGCTTACATATTAGCTCTGGTTCCTTTTTTGAAGATTCCTTAGAGTTTTCTATGTAGATGATCATATCATCTTCAAATAAAGATAGTTATATTTTTACTTTACAACATGTACGACTACCCTCCCTCCTTTTCTTGCCTTATCTCATTGGTTAAGACCAATGCTGAATAAATGGTGATGTTCAGCACAATTACCTTTTCCTTCTCCTTACCTTAGCAAAAAAAATGGTGTTCACTACTGAGAGGTTGAGGAAATTTCCTTCTCTTCTTGTTTGCTGAGATATTATTATTTGTTTTTAGCATGAACAGGTGTTGGGGTTTATCATTTTTTTGCATGTATTAAGGTCATCATATAATTTTTATTTTTCAGTTTGCTGTGAATTACATTGATTGATTTAAAAATTTAACCAATTTTGCATTTCTGGGATGAATCCCACTTTGTTATGATACATTTTTTTTTGTATATTGCTGGATTCTATTTGTTAAAGCATTTATCACTTTTGAGTCTATCTTCATGAAGAAAACTGCCCTGTAGTGTTTTTTTTCTTACAATGTTTGAACACTGTCCCTACTTCCCTTTTCCAGAAGGTATTTGGATATGTTCTCTAGGAGGGTGAGGGACTAAATTAAGAAGAGGCAAATAAAGGTCTAGGAGTGTTGGCTCTCAGAAGGAAGGCACAGATCTGCTTTCTCAGGGTGGTAGCTGTGAATAGTCTGACTCAGCAAGTGGTTTATTAAAGGGACCGAGCAGAGGGATCTGGGAGGGAGATGTTAGGATACGATAGTGTAGAAAGTGTTATTGAGAGTTAAAAAAAAAAAAAAAAGATTTGATAAGGGCAAAACGTGTGTCAAGAAAGAAAAAAAATGCAATTAGAAACTCTATGAGAGAAATATTAGACTTAAATAAAACAAGAAGAATAAAAACTTTGCAAGAATGACATGTATATCACATGAACTAAATTGCTCCCTTATTTTAAACAATTGATGCAAATAAATGAGACCCCGCTAGACCTTGACGCTAGGCAAATTATTCTCTGAGTGGCCCAGGAGTCATGACACTGATGTTCTGAGAAGGACACAGAATTCTTTTTTCTTTTCTTTTTTTTAAAGTTATTTATTTATTTTGAGAGAGAGAGAGAGAGAGAGAGAGAGCACGCCAGCAAGCGGGGGAGGGGCAGAGTGAGAAAGAGGGGAGGGACGGGGAGAGAATCACAACCAGACTCTGTGCTGTCAGCGCAGAGCCTGATGTGGGCTCAAACTCAAGAGCTGTGAGATCATGATCTGACCCAAAACCGAGAGTCAGATACTTAACCGACTGAGCCGCCCGGGGGCTCTGGAAACAGACTTCTAGTGTATTCTGTGGCCAGCACTGACTGGTTGCACGGCAATGATATTGATGAATGGTTTTTAGGCTATGGAGGAAGCCTAAGGACAAAGTGTAGAAGGCGTGACTGATTACAGCCTGACAATAGAAAGTCACAAAATAGTTGCCCCGAGTTGGGTGATGGAGGGGTGTGTTGGGGTAGGGGGGGCTGGGGAGGAAGACACAGGAAGAAACGTTTGGCCACGACATCCTGACTTTATGAAGTAGGGACTCAAGAGATACCATCAAGCACTGATGAAATGGAAGGAGAAGTTTTAAATATATTATTGAAATGTCTAAAGGTAACCAATAAAAGGACCCGACCGCGATATAATAAATAATACGAGGAGAGTAAGAACGGTACCTGAATAGATTAAATTCCTGTTGAATGCTGACTAGTTGCAAAGCGCAGCCTTTAACAACACAGATTCTGTGTCGTATGTTGCTCGTGGGAATATAAAATATTGCTGCCACTGGGGAACACAGTTGGGTGATTCTTCAAAA
This sequence comes from Panthera tigris, assembly GCF_018350195.1. Taxonomy (NCBI): domain Eukaryota; kingdom Metazoa; phylum Chordata; class Mammalia; order Carnivora; family Felidae; genus Panthera; species Panthera tigris. Next base: position 20,975,946 of record NC_056674.1, read on the forward strand.
CGTTGAACACAGAGTTACTTTAGGACCCAGCCATTTTAGCCCAAAGTGCGTATCCAAGAGAGTTGAAAAAAAAAAATGGGTTCACTTAGACACACGTGCACAAATGTTCCCAGAGGTGTTATTCATAATAACCCTGCAATGAAAATAATCCAAATGACCATCAACTGGTAAGTGGATAAGTAAAGTGTGGTCTATCCATACAATGGAATATTATTCAGGCTTACAAAGGAAGGATGTACTGATGCATGCTACAATATGGATGAATCTTAAAAACATACTAAATGAAAGAAGCTGGACACATACGGTAGGATTCCATTTCTATGACAGGTGCAGAGAGGGCAAATCCACTGAGAGGGGGGTTTGGGATTAGGGGTTAGGACCAACTGCTCTGGGGTATGGGGTCTCTCTTTGAGGCAACGGAAAAGTTCTGGAATTAGAGAGCGGTGATGGTTGCACCACGTTGTAAATGGACGAAGACTGATACAACGTTGTGTAGTTTAAAGGGGCAGATTTCATGCTATTTGAATTGTATCTCAAGAAAAAAATAAATTAAAGAAAAACAGAAACCCTGGAACCTGGGTTGAGGAGTGTTTCTGGATTTACTTTCCGCGAGGCCTGAGGCAGGTTAATCGGTCTCTGTGCCTCAGTTCCTTGTTGATACGATGATGATACTTATGGCATAGGTTTTTGCAGGGATTAGATGATTTACTATCTTTAAGATAGCACTCTACGCAAATTGTTATGTAAAGATTTAAAAAATAAACGGGCGCGCCTGTTAGAGAGACCCGAATCTGGAACTCTGACAATACCAAGTGCCGGTAGGAATAAAAAAAAAAATGGTCCAGCCACTTTGGAAGACGATTTGATGGTTTCTTAGAAAACTAAACTTCCTCCTGCAGTTTAACCCGGCAATTTCACTCCTTGGTATTTACTTGAAGGAGTTGATGACTTATGTCCACACAAAAACCTGCGCGTAGAGGTTTATAGCTGCTTTATTCATAATTGCCCAAACTTGGGAGCAACCAAGAGGCCCTTCAGTCAGTGAATGGATAAAGTGGATCCAGACAATACAAGATTCTTCAGCACTAACAAGAAATGAGCTTTCAAGCTATGGAAAGACATGGAAGGGCCTTAAATGCATATTCCTACATGAAAGGATCCGATCTGAAAGGCTACGTGCTGTATTATTCCAACTATATGACATCTTAGAAAAGCCAAAGCTATCGAGATGGTAAAAACATCAGTGGCTGCTAGAGACTGGGGAGAGAGGGATGAGGAGACAGAGCACAGAGGATTTTTACACAGAGGTGAAAATAACCTGATAGCCCTAATGATGGATACACGTCATGGATATACGCTCGTCCAAACCCAGGAACGTACAATGCCGAGAGTGAAGGTGATGCAGATATAAACTTTGGGTAGTAATGATGTGTCAGTGTAGGTTCATCAATGGAACTCTCTGGTGGTGGAGGCCATGCTCCAGTGGAGGCAGGGAGTAAATGGTAAATCTCTGTACCTTCACTCATCTCTTTCTGGGAACCTAAACCACCCCAAAATAACAGAGTTCTAAGAAAACAGTTTTAAAAGGGCATAAGGGTCTCAGAATGGTGTAAGTCACAATTTAGAAGAAAGGAGGCATACTTGAACCTAACACGATCTTGTATGTCAATTATATACTTCAACAAAAATGATACAATCAAAAATGAGGAACTGTCATGGGTGGTTATGCACAAAATTACAAAGTACTAATTGTACAAAGGAATAAAGAGAAATGGAAAAAAGCACGGCTGCAATGATGGAGCCGAATGCCAATCTCTCAGCCCTTGATACATCAAGCAAATCAGAGGAACGTTAAGTCTGTGTCTTGAGCCCCTTATCAGTGCCTTGACCTCTACTGGGGAGTCCACTCCTTTCTCATAGAACACAAGTAAGCCATCAAAATGTTGGCTGATTAAAAAGTAGATATGCTATGAATTACATGCTTTGACCATCGTCAGAATTGTATCAGATGACAATAGTAAAACCTTTTAGAATTTAAGACAGTAATACGCGTCGTCAGAAAGAAAACCAAATCAAACCATACCCTGGGGCTAAAGATGAAGCCCAAACAGCAATTACAAACTATCTTCCTCTCAGTATTGTACTGAGAAGAAAATTCATATTCTTTACCCTTTAAGTTAAAAAAAAATGAAAATAAATTAAGGATTCAACTCAAAAGCTTGATTAAAAAGCCACACATTAAACCCAAGCAAAAACACATTAAAACCCAAGCACATTAATAATAATAAAAGCTGAAATTTGATAAATTGGGAAGTGGGAGCACAACTGAGGCATAAAATAAAACAAGGAGCTGGATATAGTAAAATAGTATAAATAGGGAAATTTCTAGAAAACCCAATAAGGAAAAAAAAAATGCTAAAGCACACTATTAACAAGGAGAACACAGAGCGACAAACAAAATTGAAAGAATAGACCAGTTTGTAAAATTCTGATACAAAAATGTTGACCACATGGATGAAATGGATAATTTTATAAGGAGATGTGAAGATTAATCTTGATAAAAGCCAAAAGCTAATACACAAATACTTGTGGCACAAATTGAAAACGTTGTGAAAGGGCCAGATAGTTATAGGGCAGGCACTCCCTTTTTTTTTCCCCCACCCTGCAAAGAACATCTATGAAATCAAGAGTATTCTTGGTAACACAATGACATTGAATGTATGTATCAAAATCAATAGCTGGCATTGGATGTAATGGGAAAACAATCAAAACGTTTACAATAAAATGAGTAGCAGTTCAAGGGTGCCTTCTGGCACTCCTATTCCTTAACCTTTAACAAAATTTAAAATGTTCCTCCTCCTGGATTTTCCCAGTAACCGAGACAAAGGAGCATCCTTCCTTAACGTGGTTAACAAGTTTATCTATGTAAAATGCAGCACTGGGTGAGAGTCTAAAAGGTTCTTTAAAATCAGTTACACAATGAGCTTGTGCTCAATTATTGCTCTTATTTCATATAATTCTGGAATTGTTAAGCAGTGCGATTAAATAGGGAAAGGACAGGAGAGGAAACGTTGAAAAGGAAGAAGTGTGAGTCACTACTTGCAGACGATAAGATTATGCTATTTTTTTAAAAAAAATTCTCTTAATGTTTATTCGTCTCTGAGACAAAGAGAGAGAAACAGAGCACAAGCGAGGGAAGGCCAGAGGGAGACGGAGACACAGAAACCGAAGCAGGCTCCGGCTCTGAGCTGTCAGCGCAGAGCCCGATGTGGGGCTCGAACTCGCAAACCAGGAGATCATGACCTGAGCCAAAGTCGGCTGCTTCACCGACTGAGCCACACAGACGCCCCAGATTATGCTGATATTATGAGCACTTTGCTTTATTGTTTTTGAATCAATTCCCTTTGAGTTAAGTGTTTCAAGCACATAATCGTATCACTTGTCAAGCACTCGATTAAAGAAGTATTTGTTGAGCACGTACCTTACGCCCGGCCCTGAGGATGCAGTCATGAGCAGGGGGAGTCCCTGTCTTCGTGGAGCCGGGGATAGGGACCGTCACATACGAAACGCAACCAGCGTGTAATAGAATGTCAGGTGTTGGTAGACGTGGTGAAAGAAACCCAACCTTGGACAAAGCATGAATGATGGGGACACCACACTAGGTAAAGAGGACAGGGAAGGCAGCTTCCCCAAACTACCTACAACATTAACACAATGCTGACCAAAACCCCGATGGAACCCCATCCATTCCCCGTCTCTCCCTTCCTTACTTCCTTCTGAATGTGACACAATAATCTTAAAGTTTATCCGGAAAAATAAAAGACCCAAAACTTTGACCAAAGACTAATAGTGGGGAGGGAAGGGAGGGAAGGGTATCCCATTGACATATTGTATAAATTATATTCTTAAGTGACAAATATCACAGGGGTGTGGTACACTTTATGTATATTCAGAGTGAGATCAGTGAGATTGAATATGAGGCCCAAGTTTCTAAATGAACCGAGTATATAAAAATCTTGGTGTATTCAGGCATAACAGAGTTTATGTTATTTCGGCAGACCGAAAAATGTTAATACTTATGAACACATTTTATTTACTTAAATATTTCATTTTAAGTACAATTGGCAATTTCGTATTTCTTTTTTTTAATTAAAGTATAATTAACATACAGTGTTATGTTAGTTTCAGGTTCCAATTTAATCGTTCAACAATTCTATGTATTTCTTCGTGCTCATAGTAGTATGTGTGTTCTTAATCCTCTTTATCTTTTTTACTTATCCCCTAACCCAGCTAGCAATTTCCTATTTCTCAAATATTTCACTTAATGAATCCAGGATCCCATCCTTAAACAAACAATGTAGTGCTTTTTGAATTTATATACAAGTTTTAGGAGGCAAGAACACATTTTTTAAGAAGTCTGTCCTCAGAAATACATGCACAATGTATAACAGAATGTCAGGTATTGATGGAGACGGATGCAATTCTCATAAGAACCGTTACATATTTTTTAAGGTAAAATTTGGTGATGTGTGCCAATTTAAAGTAATACCTACTGTAAAAATTGCAAAATTGATTTAAAAATGCTAAGTAAATAGTTGCAGAGAAATGTTGATGATGCTTTAAAAAAGAAACCTTATAATCTATTCTGTTAACGTCAACAAGCATTAAAGAACAGAGTTTTAAAAAATCTTTTATTCATTTTTGAGAGAGACAGAGAGAGACAGAGTGCAAGCACAGAGCCCGACGTGGGGTTTGAACTCACGAACGGCGAGATCATGACCTGAGCCAAAGTCGGACACTTAACCGACTGAGCTACCCAGGCGCCCCTAATGAACAGAATTATTAAGAAACCTTTGGGGTTTTATGGTTTCCACAAATGAATGGGAATTATACTGAGGCAACCCTTGGGGGGAAATAGTGTTTCCTATGCATACGACTGATAGGTTTGACTACCTAAATTTTTATGAAGTATATGGCAAACTGCGCTTAAAATGAAAATGCAAATAACAAACCGTGAACAAAAAATTTTCACAATAGAGAATAAACTACTAATAAAATTACTAACTAACGTGTTTAGTTGAGAAAAAGACAACACTCATATAAAGACGGGTCACAGGTGTAAAAAAGTTGCACTGGATCATCTTTGGTCCCTTATTGCTTTTATTTGCTTTGGTTAATCAAATGTTTAAAAGCGGAGGATTAGTGGGGCGCCTGAGTGGCTCAGTCGGTTGGGTGACCAACTTCGGTTCAGGTCATGATCTCACGGTCTGTGAATTTGAGCCCCGCATCAGGCTCTGCACTGACAGCTCAGAGCCTGGAGCCTGCTTTGGATTCTGTGTCTCCCTCTCTCTCTGCCCCTCCCCTGCTCATGCTCTGTCTCTCGAAAATGAATAAATGTTAAAAAATTAAAAAAAAAAAGTGGAGGGTTGGTAATATTGGTTAGTGTTCTGTTTATATTCTGTGCTTATTTTTTTTAAATGAGTGTTACTTTTTTCTTATTGATTGATACGAGAAAGCTCTTTGTCGTATGTTGCAAAAGCTTCACGATTTGTCATTTTTAAAAGTTACCTCATTAGTGTCATGTGCTTTAGAAAAATTTTAATTTTTTATGTGGCTAAAACTGATATCATTTTATGATCTGCTAATTTGAATTGTGTTTACATTTTTATATTAAATTTATGTACAAAACATATCCATTACTCTTACTTAGCAAAAGTAAGATTAAATAATTAAAATGGGAGAAAAAGTTGATTGTGCCATTTTTGATGGTTGTAATATTTTTTGTTTGTTTTTAAAGTAAGTATAAATCACAATTACAGATAATAGACTGTGAAAGAATGACAAAAAGATCACTAAGAAGTAAAAATTATGGGATGCTGTCCCATAAGCTGAACTTAGGAAAATTTATAGTCTGTATATTTTATTATTATTGTTGTTAATTTTTTGTAAAATTATTTATTTTATTTATTTAAGTAGCCTCTACACCCAACATGGGGCTAGAACTCATGACCCCGAGACTGAGCCAGCCAGGTGCCCTTGTATACTTTATTATTAAATGTAAAAGGGTAAATGTAGAAGAACTAAGTATCAGATGCAAGATATTAGAAAAGATATAACAGATATTAAAGACATCTATTATAAAGATATAAAGATTATTAGAGAAAGGATATAATAAAGGTAAAAGCATTAATATATATTAAGATTTAGTATATATAATCAATATTTAATATGTACTTAATTTAAAAACTTTTACATGAGAGATATATGTACATATGGATTATACGTATACAGATTATATATCTACATCTGTATCTTCTTATAAAGATAAACAAAGAAGCAAAGAAGATATATAGACCACAGGTCAATATTATTATATTACAAATTCTTTGTTTTAAACATTAAATTAACCAAATTAAAATAAATTATTTGTAAGAGCAAAAAAAAAATGAGTAGCAGGATTAATGAAAAATCAAGGTTCTGTTTTTTTTAAAACTATAAGTGAATTTCTGATATATTGAGCAAGCAATTGAGGAAAAAAATTCCTCCCTCAAACACATAAAACAAATTATCAGAAAAATGAGAGCAATCAAATCCTATGAAATAGTTTTACTTTGCTCTAACAATAAATAAGTTAGAGAGCATATATATATATATATATATATATATATTTGGTTGGTTTTTCAGAAAAAACAAAACGATAACAAGAAACAACAAAAGGCTATAGAACTCCTGCATAATTAATAAGATAGAAATGTTTAAAAGTTACCAGAAGTTTACTTCCAACGGAAGAACAAACATAAGATGTTTTTTATTGGAAGTGTATTTTTAAAAATATAAGCAGTTTTAGAACATCAGTAGCCCCTAAAAACATCACCTAATTCATTTTATGAAGCTATGATAATTCTAATACCAGAGCCAGGCAAAGATGATTTATAAAAGGGCAACTCACTTTTGAACATAATATGGAAATGTGAAATAAAATATAATGCATCATCTTTCAGGAGAATAAAGAATAATATTCTCTGACTCAATAAGTTTCTTTTTTCCATCGAGGGGTTCAAGGATAATTAATATATTTAAATATATTAATATGTAAGAGAGAACATATATACACGTCTCCTATTGAAATGGTTTATGAGCAAATTCAACACCCATTCTCAAGAAACAAAATTCAAAGTCTAATACCTGTCCATATAATAGAAACTACTCCTTCTTTATCAAGGAAGATGCTTTCACTTCCAAAACAGCAGCTGAATCACAGTTTAGAATGAAAAATTAGAGGCATTTCTGTTTAAGTAAGAAAGGATTCTCATGATCCGTACTTAATCCAATTCTTTAAATTCTGACTAATGGAATAAAACAAGAATAAAAATTACAAGAGGTGACAATTTGAAAGTGGATGAGACCGTTATGGTCATTTACATGGGACTGAATTCTCCAACTGGAGAATCTAGGTGAGTATACTGAAAAATTACTATACTATTAAATGAGTTCAGTACCAAGTTTGGTTGAAAGAAACACATAAATAAAAAGCTCTCATCTTTCTATGTGCTAGTGAAATGATGATATTAAAAAATACCTTTCCTGAGAGTGACAATGCTGTAAGATATCAGAGTTAGAGTTCACAAGAAATGTGTAGAAATATGATGAAAAAAATAAGGACTGTAAGTAAAGTAATGTGAATGGTATTGAATTAAAATAAAAAAGAAACGTAGGGGCACCTGGGTGGCTCAGTCGGTTAAGTGTGGGACTCTTGGTTTCAGCTCAGGTCATGATCTCACAGTCTGTGGGTTCAAGCCCCATGTCGGGCTCTGCGCTGACAGCTCGGAGCCTGCATGGGATTTTTCTCTCCCTCTCTCTCTGCCCCTCCCTCGCTTGTGCTCGTTCTCTCTCTCTCACTTTCTCAAAAAGAATCTTAAAAAGAGAAATACAAAATTATCAATTCTCTCTATAGTATCTCGAAGTTTCATGGGATCAAAATAAAAAAAGACTTTGGAGGGCACAGTGCTTCATAAAATTATTCAGAAATTCATCTGGAACTTTAGAATTGCCAGGAGCATTTGACAAACCAGGGGGACGACAAGGGACTTGCACTAGTGCGTGAGCAACGTGCAAGGGCGTGCTTTGTAGCTCTGTGGACATCCAGTCTGGTTTAATTGCAGGAATAGACAGATTAATCAATGAAACAGTACAAAGAGAGCAGAAACAGCCTCATGTAAATATGAATTTCGTAGAAGATAAATGTGGCATTTCAAATCAGTGGGGAAAAGATAAAGAATTCAGTAAGTCAAATTGAGTCAATTTGCTGACCACATGGAAAAAAAAAAAGGAGATCTTTACAGTAGAACATGCACTAACAAACTTCACGTTCATAAAATATTTAAATATGAAATTTGAAACCATAGAAAGATTTTAAAATGCATGAATATTTATCTGATGGCATGTGAGCAAGTACTTTCTAAGAGTATATGTAAAGGTATGACCCGTAAAATAAAAGACCTATAGATGAAATGTTTTATGTCAAAGTGATCGTGAATAAAACTGGATGTCAGGTCTCAAACTTGGGGTTCATACCCTTTAGTACGAGTGCTCACTAAGCAGTAATTAAATGACAAACACGCAAGAGAAAATGGGCAAAGAAAATTAGCAGGAAGTTTTATAATGAAGTGGCCAATGAATGTGAGAAAAAAAACTTCAACCTCACTGGAAATTATAGTTACCATGAAAAGTAATAACATATGTAATACATTTATTTAAAAAAATTTTTAATGTATATTTATTTTTTAAGGGGGGGGAAGGCAGAGAGAGAGGGGGAGACACAGAATCTGAAACCAGTCTCCAGGCTCTGAGCTGTCAGCACAGAGCCTGACACAGGGTTCGAACTCGGGAACTGGGAGGTCGTGACCTGAGCCAAAGTCGGTTGCTTAACCGACAGAGCTCCCCAGGCACCCCTATGTATGTAATGTATTTAGCTCAGGGCCAGGAACATTGCAAGTTCTAGGCAAGAGTGAAGTCTTTGTAACTTGATGAAGAGGAGGATTATAATGGAGATAACAATGATGATGTTTCCTTCAGATGATTATACTATCAGCATATAAGAGTGGCATAGGGATTATTTTCTTGGTAGGGGAATACAAAATCATACATCTCTAAAGTCTGATTTTGCCATGCATAACCAAAGTGTTGAACAAATATCCTTGGATAGATTATTCTCATTCACATATTTATTCTAATAACATCTAATGAAATCCTCTTTAAGGTTTTATTTCCAGGATGTCCATGGCAGCATTGATTATAATGGTTTCCATCGAAGCGGGTACAGGAGAGGACCAGGTAAGTGGAAGAACATCTACGTGATGGGGAGAATGAGGTGGTGGTTAGCAGTGACGTAGGGGACAATTTGCTGACGTGAACTTGGCTCCGGCACATCAGGTGAGGGTGGACATTGTAGTTACAGCATGTGTGTATGTACCTAGAAGAAACGTGCACGGGCATTTAAAGATGATCAGTGTTAGTACCATACTGTTCCTCGGAAAATTAAAAATAGAACTACCCTATGGCCCAGCAACTGCACTACTGAGTAGTTATCCAAAGGATACAAAAGTGCTGGGTTGAAGAGACACATGTACCCTAATGTTTATAGCAGCGCCATCGACAGCAGCCCAATTACGGAAAGAGCCCAAATGTCCATTGACTGATGGATGGATAAAGAAGAAGATGTATACAACAGAATACTACTCGGTGATCAAAAAGAAGGAAATCTTGCCATTGGCCACAAAAACTTTGGATAGACCTAGAGCGTATTCTGCTAAGCGAAGTAAGTGAGTCGGAGAAAGACAAATATATGATTTCACCCATATGTGGAATTTAAGAAACACAACAGAGGAACGTAGGGGAAGGGAAGGCAAAATAAGATAAAAACAGAGAGGGAGACAAACCATGAGACTCTTAAATACAGAGAACAAACTGCGGGTTGCGGGAGGAGAGGTGGGTGGGGGGATGGGCTAGATGGTGATGGGCATTAAAGAGGGCACTTGCTGGGATGAGCACTGGATTTGAGCTTCCATATGAGCACTTCATATGGAAGTGACGAATCACTAAATTCTACTCCTGGAACCAATACTACCCTGTATGTTAGCTAACCTGAATTGAAATAAGTACATTCAAAATAAACTAGGAACAAAAGAGATTATCACGGTTTACGTCTGGTGGAGGGACGGCGGTGATTTTGATTTTCTCTCTGTGTGTGTGTGTGTGTGTGTGTGTGTGTGCGCGCGCGCGTGCGTGCATGTAGTTTTCAAGATTCCCTGTAAGGAGCGGGTAGTTGTTTGTAAGCGGAACGATGAAATTCCCACTGGCAAGTACGACTTTTTCATTTTTGAGGAGAAAACCCCTGGGAACCTGAGAGCGGAGATTTGGAGCGACTATTTGGGGTGAGCTCTGTAAACGCCCCGCCATCGCCCTTCACTGACAGAGGTAATGGGAAGCGGCTCACGGGGCAGGGTGGCGGGAGCCACGCACGAGGCTGCCACCTGCCAAAGGGGCTCGCGAGGTGGAGTCGGGCTGGGACCCGTGATAAGCTGCGTGGCGGAGGAGCCCAGGGCATCGCTCTTTATTGGCGTCGTGTCAATGGAAGCAGAGGCATTGGCTGTATCAACAGAGGGCCTGAGTGACAGCGCCCTGAATGCTTAGCAGATAGGTCAGGAATTATATAGGGACCCACAGACTAGAGCTAGACGACTCTGTGTAGGGCCTGTGGTCCAGCTCTCACATCTGCGGGAGTCTTCATTGTGATTCACAGTTTGTGCTCCCCTCCCCGGATGGCAGACCTACCCTCCCTGCGATCTCACCGATCTGCTCCCGGATGGAAGGCATGGAACCCCACGCATCCCTTTCTCTGCCCTGAGTGTTGCTCTCTCAGCGGGCGAGGAAGGTGCGTGGAGATACGTGCTGGAAACGGATTCTCTTTGAAGGCTGCCCTGAGAGCTGGCACCGAAGACTGGTGCCTGTGAGGTTGACCACGTGTGTTTTGGGTAACAGGGTGAGGAAAGCCCCGGAAGGTGCCACCCGGCACCTGCCCCTTTTGTTTCTACCGCCTTTAGCTTCGCAGAGAGCAGACGTGTGTGCCAGGCTCTTTGCCGAGATCGGGCACACCCAGCCCCTGACGCCTGGCTCCTGTCCTCCTGGCTCCGTTCTCTGGCATAAAGCCGTCAGGGACTTCCTGTTACCACTGAGACAAAAGCCCCGCGAAGCCACTTGTAAGTCACTCGGTTTTGTCTCCTCCATAGCTCGCCGACTCCTTGTCCCCTCCTCACAGGCTATTACTTTTTGACTTCTCGAACATCTACTCATACCTCCTTCAGGAAGCCTTCCTTGATTTCTTAAGACTTGGTAGGTGTCCTTGCCATGTCAGAGCACTTCACATGTGGCCCGAGCCCCAAGGTTTTGCTCTTAATTGCTCATTTAGTTGTCTCTTTGTCTTAGTTGGCTCAGTCCTGGGACGATGGGTCTGTCTTGGCCGTTTGGTGTACCTAGCGGCTCGTGGCCTCTCTATGAATGATTCCCTGACGAATGAAAGGCTGAACTCTATTGCCAAAGATGCAGCCTCTCTTTGCAGGGAATGTAACAGGGGAGACCGACTTCTGGGGGTGCCTTAAAGAGATGTACATTCAGGGGGCAGAGGAGAGGAGAGATGCGTGGTTAATGCAGACTGAAAGCAGGCGTGTTCGGTCACCGTGGGCCTAGTGTGGGAAGCCTGCCGTCACAACACAGCCAGCAGAAGAGAGTTCTGGAACGTATGGCTGCTATTTCAGATTGAGTCGCAGTGGCAGGGCTCCTACCGTGTGTCCGGCTTTGGGCACTGTGAGGCCCCGGCCCTCTGCGCCCCTGGGTCTGCACCCTCGGTGCGCCCGGAATCTCTTTCACGGCTTCCTGCCAGTCAGGCGTGAGGATTCGGGCTGCACTTGCTGGGGAGGGAGCGGCGGGCTGGCCTTGCCCACCGGCAGCACCATATGCCCAGGCCTTCGCCTATTCCTGTCATGTCCCTGGGCTGCCCAGCTGTCACCATCATAATTACCACAGCCACGGCCGAGGGAAGTGTATGGTTTCAGGGACCCTCTGGTCTCCTTAGAACTTTACTACTGTTGTTATAGCTTATCAGGACATGGCCTGCCTTCTGTTGGTCTCTTGAAAACGGCTGTAATTCCCATCCATCATGGGGGCAAGCCAGCTGCTGCAGGGGCGGCTGTCAAGGAGAGGGCCTCGAACGCTCCCTGACGCGCCGGCCCTGACCTTGGGGAGGTGGCAGCTCCAAGCCAAGTGCCTTTCTTGGGATGGCATTTGGGCCATCTCTTTTCTCTCTTAACCTGAGGTGGCTGCCTTGTGCTCTGGGCTGTGGCCCTACCTACTGGTCTGTTGCCTCGGGTCTGCCCTAGACCATGAACTTCCCCAGTGGAGGGCCCACAGGCAATCTGCTCTGAAAGGCTTTATCTTAGATTTTAAAGGATCATTCCCCACCTTCTAAAAGGAATATGCGATGATAGTTACAAGATAAATAGATAACATTTACTGGCTACTTATCATGTTCCAGACCTTCTAATCTTACAAGGGTCTTCTAAAGGTATTACTCAGAACAACACCATGATAGGCCCATGATTCCCATCATTTAGGTAAGGAACGCTGTCCAGACAGTTATGTAACTTGTTCGGTGTCACACAGCTGACGAGTCGGGCTTCTGGGATTCAAGACTCCAGAAGTCTCCTGTCAGGGTCCACGCCTATGCCTCATTTTAGGAAATTTGGAAAACAAAAGGTAGAAAAAAGTCACCAATAATTTCGCTTTGCAAACACAACTCATTATGATCTTGATATATTTCTTTTCTGGATTTTTCTGTTCTTTTTTTTTTTCCCCCCATAGTTGTGATTATACTGTGTAATCGATTTTGTCTTGTTCTTTCAGAATTAATGTCACATAAACATTTTCTCATGATTCTATAATGCCCATTTTGGGGGTCTACTGTCCTTTACTAGTCCCTGTGAGTTGCTCACTGGCTAGCCTCCAACTTTCCTATGTAACTAACAGTGATAGTGTGAGCGTGTGTGCACGTTACTTCCTGTATACTTAGCTTCTTGTTAAGATTTGTGTATTCAGTATCTCATTCTTGAGGTAACCCCATGAGGTAAGGAAATATTAACTTTTCATCTTACAGATTGAGAAACTAACGTTTAGACAGTTCAATAAATCACCAATGTCACGTAGCTGACAAGGGCCCACACCAGAATGGAAGCTGATGTCAGTTTGACAAAGGCCATGCTTTTGACCATCGGTCTATACGTTGATCAAATGGTTTTTTCATTTTATGTTTTCAGTTGCAAAAATGTTTGGGTATACTACCACGAGTGGGGGTACTGAGTCAAAGGGGGTCACCATTTTTAAACCAAGTTAGGAATGTGCATTCTGTTCTGGTTGTTACCTTTCTCTTGTTGTCATTGCATGTAACCATGGAGCCTGTTGGTAGGGCTATTGACAGCCCCAGTTCTTAATGGCTTGTGACAACCCAAGTTTACTTCTTGCTCATGCTCCATGTCCGTCCTGTGTCGCCTGGGCTCTGCTCCAGGTGTCCTCACTCTGGGACGACTGATTGAAGAGTCACCATCTGGAATGCTGCTTGGTCACTGTTGCAGGTGGAAAGAGAGCTCTGGGTGTCTCCCACCAGCAGGGAAGTGATCTGGCCCCGAAGTGACAAATGTCCCTTCTGCTCATAACTCGTTGGCCAAAGCTAGTCACGTGGCCCACCCACGCGGAGCCGGGGAGCGCAGTCCTTCCTGTGTCCTGAGGGGAGAGAAGGCTGAGAATGACTGCTGAAGGCCCTGTGCCTAACACAGTCAGTCATAAGAGTTGCTCATTTGATAGTTGGAAATAGCAACACATTGTTGCTTTATCTGACATTAGTTTTCTTGGTAAGTCTTAGTATTTCTTCATAGTTTCTTGGCCAGTTGGACCTTCTCTTTTGTAACTTGTTTGTCCTGTTCTTAGCCCATTTATCGGCACTATCTTAATGCTTTTCACAAATGGTTTCCTGATGTGTTGATATCTCTAAATGGGTCTTTGATGAGTGAAAACATGTGGTGCCTCAAAAGCCAATTTCCCATAGATATTTTTAAACCTATATATGTAAGTTACTCTATTAATTTCCTTCTGTTTTCTCGAAGAGGTGGCCCAGAATTTATGTTGATTTCAGGTGAAGCGTTAATGTAAGAGCAGCTTCTGGTTACTCCATGAAAGCTGAGGGTGTTTCCAGAGTTTCAATGGGTTTTAGCAACTGGGTTTCAAAACCTGGTTTCCTCTTGGGCTCCTGCCTCTCCCTGGACCCACACGACTCACTGGACACCTGAGTGTCCGTTCTACGGCCATGTTGGTCATTCCGTCCATCTTCTCCTCCCCAGGTGATGGGGGACACCTGGACCGTTGAAGTAGCTTCCTCACTGGTGTCTTAGATGGTCTGCCAGAGGAAAGCCCATTCTAGTGACATCATCGCTCCCCTCAAAGCTCTTCACAGTGGCTCCCTTTGCCCAGTGGGACCCATTTACCATGGTGGTGCACAACAGATTTTTAGATGGGGCACAAAGGAACAGTTTGTGTAGATAGAAGTCAATTCTCATGTGCATTGGAAAAGTAATTACCTAGCATAGTAAATTTGTGCATTGACAGGTATCATTGCTTATGATGAGTCTGTAAGTGAAAGTGAGTAAAGGGTGAACATTTAAAGGAAACGAATACGCTGGCAATATAATAGGGAGCGCGTGGATTTGGCAAAGATACCGGGATAGCGTATAGGTGACAGAAGTTTGGGAAAGACCTTCCTGCAGTCTAATCCAAACATTCCAGGAATTATCTCCGATCACATTCCAGTTTCCATGAACCTTCTCCAATCTAGCTATCTAGGCCCACGCCCCTCTCCCCACCCGATTTCCTATTCCTAGAATCTACAAATACTGGACTTCCCTCAAGGCTCCTCAGCCGTAAAGGCTTCCTCTTTGTTCTTAGCAAAGGTAGAGTTCTTCTGTGCTTTTTTTTTTTTTTTTTTTTTTGGTGGAGCGGGGAGGGAGAGGTCATGGCTCACTTTTTACTTGTATTTTCCTTAATTGGAATAATTGTTCAATGTCTTACTTTCGGGGCGCCTGGGTGGCTCAGTCGGTTGGGCGACTGACTTCGGCTCAGGTCATGATCTCGCGGTCCGTGAGTTCGAGCCCCGCATCGGGCTCTGTGCTGAGAGCTCAGAGCCTGGAGCCTGTTTCAGATTCTGTGTCTCCCTCTCTCTCTGACCTTCCCCCATTCATGCTCTGTCTCTCTCTGTGTCTAAAATGAATAAACGTTAAAAAAAATTAATTAAAAAATGTCTTACTTTCTCTTCTAGGTATTTATTTGGAAACACAGCCTGGGCTTTCTTTCAGTGGCCAGGCTTAGCCTGGTCAAAGGTAAAGAAGGTGCTTTACTACTTGGAAAGTTCATTTCTGTTTATGATCTAATGACTCCTCCCCACAGCTCCATTTTGCAGATGAATTAGTCAAGGCTCAGACACAGTCAAATGCCATTCAGCTAGTCATTGTGGCGATTACAACTCGGGAATAAGACCTAATACCATGATTTTCCTACTCAATCACATGACACTCCTGCTTCCCTACAATGCCTGGTGCCAGCATGCAATAGGTGCTCAATGAAGGTGTTTGGAGTAAAGGAACCATGAACACATTCTTATTTCCATGACTCTAGTTCACGTGACACATGGCCACACTCCCACAGACTGATTTTTGAGGGCTGGGAATTTTTGGGTTTCCTAAAGGCTGAGAATCCACTCATGTTCTGATCTCCTCACCATGAAGCTTTGATTTACTACTGAGCAGTGATGTTCTTTCCTCTTCCCCAAATACTTAATTGGCGAGTGGAGACAAAGACGTCTCTGTCGAAGTAAGTATGGCTTGACTGGAGATTCACGCAGGAGCAGAATAATGCTTTCGAGTCCATATTCTTAACTCTGGCTTGACAACCCTTGAGTGGGTACAGCTATGTCGTCAGCGATACCCAGGAGCACCTTTATACTTATGCGGAAGACAGAACGTTGACCAATATTTTTCTATATAAATATCATTACCACTGACACCTGCGAAATGAACAGAGGTATGTCAAATACTTAGAATCAGTGAATCAGGGCACCTTCTTTTTGGGCAACAATGATGTATCAGAGAGAACAGGAAGGTAGGTGATATGGATTCTACTCTGGGCTTTGCTACTCACTCCTGTGAGTTCTTGTGTAAGCAATGCAGCTGTGATGTGCTTGGCCTGATATAGGGAGGAAAGGGCCTAAATACCCCAGAACCTAGGCAGCAGGTACCCACAAAGGTTGGAGGAACATGACAAGACTTGGATTCTGAGGGGCGTTGAGGGGGCCAGGTTGGTGGGTTTGATAAGGGAGAGTTGTTTCAATATTGGAACACTCTCCTATGATGTCAAATGCCTCACCTTGACAAAGGCCCCAGGATATGGAAGAACTGAAGTTGATATGCCAGATTTCTCATGAAAAGTGTTGATAGAGATTATGAAAGAATTCATAGATGTAGGTGAGTATGTGGACCATGAAGGACCATTAAGCCCTCTAGGGGATTATTTTCTTATTTATTATTTCCATGGGAACACCCAGGGTGCACACAGTTTTTTCCCCAGGCCTTCAAGAGGTGCTGGCGGGGAGGGGATCACCATTGCCAAGAAGTTCATGTCTGTGTTGGCCGAAGCTGACTTTAGGAGAGGCGTTGTAGCACAAGGCTCATTGAGAGTACAGGGGATGATAGGATCCCTCAAAACAGTAGAGACCAGATGGCCATGCTTAACTACCAGAAGCCAGGTAGATGTAATTACTTTTTTTTAATGTTTATTTTTGATAGACAGAGAGAGAACGAGTGGGGGAGGCGCAGAGAGAGAGGGAGATACCGAATCCGAAGCAGGCTCCAGGCTCTGAGCTGTCACCACAGAACTTGACACAGGGCTCAAACACATGGACCATGAGATCATGACCTGAGCCGAAGTTGGACGCTTAACTGACTGAACCACCAAGGCTCCCCATAGACATAATTATCTCAATGAGTAGCCACAACGGTGGGGCAGGTGAATTTGGCCTGAGATATGGAGATGGTTAACAGAACAGGGTGTCCCTAGGAGCAGCCAACATGGGAGCCACCCAATAGCACAGCTCCGGTTTTCTTGATTTCAGAAGAAATCGAAATAATTAATCAAGAGGCTATTAAGAAATTAGCCCACATAAAATGACACAATACCATGCCCAGTTTTTGGACTACTTTACTGAGCTACTTTTTGGACTGACTAAAGCTCATATACTCAGGAGGAAATACCCTGTGTCTGGTTATGAGACCCGAGCCCTTCCCCAAGGAGAACTCCAGCCTTATATTTGGGTAACTACATCCTAGGAAGAGGAGAATAGCCAAAGATTTGGAGTCTTGGACACAGGGTCTGAGGTGCCATTGATATTTGGGGGCTTACAATGTCATCGTGGCCCTTATGTATGAGGAGGAGTACATGAGACTAGGTAATAAATGGAGTTTTGATCAAAGACCTTCTACCCAGTAGCTATTTGCTTGATTTCTGAATGTTAAATCAGAATAGATGTTGGTATTTGGTGCAACTCCCATGCTGCACCCTGGGACTGTAGAATAAGAGCTTCTATGGTGGGGAAAACCAAGGGAAGACTCTGAAATGACCCTCACCCTAGCCAAGGTAGTAAAAAAAAATAGTATTATTCCAGGATGAGGGAGATGATGAAAATTAGTTCCACTCTTAAAGATCTAAAGGGTATGTGTCATATCGCCATCTGATTCACTAGTACAACCCCTGTTAAACACAGATGGATCCTAAAAAATGACAATGACTACCACACACTCAACCATGTAGTGACCCTGATCACAGCTGTCATGCCAGATGCGATGGCTTTGTTAGAACAGATTAACATGGCCCGAAGTTCATGATATGAGCATTGATTTGGCAACTGTGTTCTCTTCCGTCCCTATCAGAGATGATCGCAAAGTTTTTATTCACATGGAGCCGACAACAGTATACATTTATAGTTTTTCCCCAGGGCTGTGTTAACTTTCTCACCCTCTGTCATAATATGGTCCAAATTAATCTGCCCCATGTGGACATCCAGCAGAATATCACGTTGATTCACTATATTGAGAACAAGATAATTGGGCCAAATTAACAAAATGTATCTAGCATGTTGGAGGCCTTGGTAAGACATATGTGTTCCAGAGGTTGGGAGGCAAACCCTACAAAGATTTGGGAGGCTGCCACATCAGTAAAAATTTTAGAGATTCAGTGGTCATGGGAACGTCCATCCAAACAACATTCCATTCAAACTATAGGAGAAATTGTATCCTGCCTCTTTCACTATGAAAAAGGAAGCGCATAGCTTGTAGGCTCTTTGGGTTCTGTAGGCAGCAACGTCTGTATCTAGGAGTACTGCTCTGACTCATATACCAGGTGACATGAAGGGCTGTCATATGTGAGTCGATCCTAGAATAAGAAAGGTCCCAGCTACAGTGCAAGCTGCCCTGACATTTAGGTTGTAAAACCAGTGAACCCAATGGTATTAGAAATATATCCCAGCACTTGCAAAGCATGCTGTGTGGAGTTTATGGCAAATTCCAGTGAGGGAATCAGAGTGTCCACTCGACCCTAGGGTTCTGGGTCAAGGCCACGTCCTTGGCCAGGGAGAATATACCCATTTGAAGAACAATGCCTATTTGTGTTACAGGCCTGGGTGGAGATGAAGTGCCTGATCAAGGGGGCATCAGGTGACCATGTGGCCAGAGCCATCTGCTGTGAGCTCATCTGTCAGACTCACCAACGCATAAGGCCAGTCACACTCAGAAACACACCATCATTAGGTGGAAGTGGCATGCCTGGAGTCGAGTCTGACCAGGCCTAGAGGGCAGGAGTAATTTGCACGAGCAGGTTGTCCAGGCCCCCATGTCATTCTCCACTGTTGTACCAACATTTCTCCTTCACATTGTTCCTCTGTCTGTATAGGGGATCCCTTTTGTCCAACTAATGGAGGCTACAAAAAAGCTGAGATTAGTTCATGGAAAGGTTGGCTCTGCAGGAGGCTGTCACAGATGGTAACCACTCTACAGTCCTCTCAGGAATAGCCCTGGAAGATGGTGATGAGGGAACATCTAAAAGGAAGAGCTTCAGGCAATGCTGGTCATTTACTGTGTGTGGAGATGTTGGCCAAGCTTGGAATATATATGGTCTCATGGGCTGAATGGTGAATGGTTTGGTTGGCTTGTCAGGGCCTAGAAGTAGCAAGAGTGGATGATTGCAAATGGGAAGTACAGGATGGAGTCGTAGATGGTCCTATTGGAGTAGGCATAAAGTACGAAGATCTTGGGATTGTATGCTAACGCCCAAGGGAAAGCTTTCATCATAATAGAGGTGCTTGGTGATCATGTAGACAAACCAACTCAATCAGCTGGTGTTAGCCACCTCTGTCATCAACCACCCGAAGACTGGCCTGATAGAACATGAGCAAAGGAGCCCTCGTGGCAGGGATGGTGGTCATGCATGGGCTCAACAGCATGGGCTCCCACTTACCAAGGCTGATGTAGCTACTGCTGCCATTGAATGTCCAACATGCCAGCAACAGGGATGAATGCTGTGTCCCTGATATGGCACTGGCCTTCAAGAACACCACCTGGGTACTTGTTGCCAAGTTGATTATGCGGGGGCTCTTCCCCTCTAAGAGGACGATCGATTCATTCAGGGAAGAATAGGCTCATATTCCAAGTGTGGGTTTGTCCTTACTGTCGACAGAGCCTCAGCCTCAGCTACTGAGGGCTTATAGAATGCTCCATCCACTGGAATAAGACCACATATAATATCACACACACATTGGGCTAGGAGACCCACTCTATAGCAAAGGAAGTATGGGACTGGACCCATGCTGGTGGGATCCACTGGTCATGTCATATGCTATACCACCATCCAGAAGTTGCTAGCCTAATAGTGTTGAAATGGCTTCTAAAAGGCCCAGTTAAGTCACCAGCACAGAGGTGATAATTTATGACCCATCATCGACCATCCTCCAGGATGCAAAATATACTTTGATTTAAAGATGTTTCTTTGATGCTTTGTCCCCATACATGATTATACGTACCTGCTAGATACAAACAAAATCCACGGGCCCGGGAACCATGGGGTAGAAGCAGGAGTGTCCTGACTACCATCAGTCCCATTAACCCATTTGGGGACCACGGGCTCCTTGTCCCCACATCTCTGGGTTCTGCAGGTTTAGAGGCGCGAAAGAGGAAAGACTTCTGCCAAGAGACAGTGCAATAATAAGCCATAAGTGCTGCCTGAACACTTTGGGTTCCCTGTGCCAAAGGGCCAGCAGGCGGAGAGGAGTCACTGTGCCAGCAAAGGGTGGGTTATGTTGGCTACTGGGATGTGTTCCTCACATCCCCCTACAATGGAAGAATGGCTTGCTTCTCTTCCTGGGGGGGTCTCTGGCAGCTGGCCTTATGCTGTCACCCCCTTTGGGGATTGCCTCAGCTGCAGACCGGCGGTTTAACCAAGGTCATGTCACTTTGGGGGTGGCCCGCATCCAGTGATCAGGGCTTGACTGATTCAGGGCTGGAAAGACCCGGCCAAGTTGGGATGCCTCTGAAGCGCCATTCTAGCTGGGGAGCTCTTCAAGGAGGCAGCCATGGCCATCGCTGGCCTGTACTACCCATCTGCTTCTCCCAGTGGCCTCTCCTGTTCCGATCTCCCCCTGCCCCAGGTGCTGATTCCCAGGCACTGTCCCTGACACACCTCCTGGTCACTAAAGTTCATCGTGGTTCCCCTGTTTTCTCGGGGACCCCGTCTGCGGCGGATGCCGATCCAGAAAACCTGGCTTGTTTCGTGTAGACCTCTGCAGGTGATCATAATATCTAGCCAGGCTTGGGAACAATTGGTGTAGCCTCCTCTCTGCCTCCTACCTGAATTCATTAGCAAGCGCCTTCCTGACCTTTCCATGTGGCATATGCTGTGAGGGTAACTCTGAGGAGGGCCTGGCCCTCTAGATGCTTCTAGGAAGAAACTATAGAACAGATGAGTAGAAATCCAGGTGGTGGAGCCCCAGGGGCACGTGAAGGAGGATGCGGTGGGGGGGATGCTGGGGGCAGTTAGAGGAGGGATCCACTGAACACTGGGCATGGGGAGCCAGGCAGGCATCCCTGATTCCATCTAGAAAGGGCTGGCAGCTCACCTTGTCCTCCTGACATCCCTAACCATAAAGAGATAACTTCTTTCCAGAAGCCAGCAGGAGTGCAGTCACACTCCGGGTTTGTCTTTCCATAGAAATCCTGGTCTTGGGTAGACACGAAGGGCATGTCTGTCTGTTCCCTCAGCCCTCTCTGTTCTGCCACAAACCGGTCCCCTGCTTTCTTCCATCTGTCTCCTTAGCCCCGTGGAGACAAGGTCTTTGGGAATAACACGGCATTGAGATGCCTCAATGACTGAAGAGGAACACGGACCAGAGAGAAACCTTGATGTCCAGAGGAGATTCCATCCTGAGGACCCAGGGTTGAGAAAGATGAGTAGTCCAGACTCCAGTGTTGCCTTGTGGGATACGCTGATGTCATGTAGAGAGAGTTAGCACGACCCAGTGAGGGTTGGGTGATCTGAGCCTCTCAGGAAGAGGGGTGGGAAAGAGAAGAGAGTCAAGGAAGGGGGACTTCCAAGGGGGTGTGGAGGCAGCGTCGGCAGTGACTGGAAGCTGACCACACGGAAAAGCGTACCTGCTAGTCTAGAGCTGCTCTCCTGGCCCAGGGTGGATAAAGTCAGGTCCTTAGTGGGATGGGCAGAGGCTGGGAGTCTTTCTAATTAGTGCTGGTGGTCACTCATTGCTGCACCCACATTTTTCTTCCCAGCACCTTATAAGGTAGAGATTTTTGAAGCAGACCAGCCAGACTGTGCCAGGACTATATTTATGCATGTCTAGAAGGTTCTGAGTTTGAATAATTGATTACACTTTGCAAAGCAACACCAAGACTTTGGCCTGTGAGAAATTCACGCAAGACTGTCCGCCCAACTACACTTGGCATTCGCCCACCTCGGGAAAATCTGCTCTTTTAATTAGCGGTGTGTGTGAATATATCTGGTGTGTGGATGCAGTTAATAACAGAGCTGGTTCAGACTACCAGGCGAGACTTCTCTAAGGGGCTTAAAATATGGAACATTGCCGCTAAAGACCTTCCCAGATCTTGGCCGCGTGAGGACGGAGATTGGGTTGTGCTCACAATGTGTGGCGATGCATAAATATTAGCCTTAAATAACTGTGAATACCTTGTTTCCTAAAAAGATTAGTGGCTCTTCCCTGTGTGATAAATTGTGTGAGTTACAGTGCAGACCTGTCTTCCCACTGTATTATCCCAGAGCCCTTTAAATAACCAAGTCCAAATTATGCTCAGCGGGCTGTGGGCAACGCTCGGGCAAGCCGTAGGCAGAGAAGTGTAGTTCGGGTTCATTCTTCTTCTGTGTCCACCTCTTTCCCTCACACTTTTATTTCACCCTCAACTTTGTCATTTTCTGTGGTCGATCCCTTCTCTTTCTTACTACGCTTCTCCCTCCCTCTGAATCTCTGGCTTCTCTGTCCTGGTTTCCATGGCATGGTAATGACAGCTAACTTCCCTGGGTCGTGCCGGACATGTTAGTTTGTGAAGTTGGAAGCCCTTTATGTCCACTACTTCATCCACTGGTAAACAACCTTGAGAGGCAGGCACGTCGACTCTTCCCATTATGGAGATAAGTTAGCCGAGGCACACAGAGGTCAAGAAACTTGCTCAAGGGCACAGGGCTAACCAGGGGGTGGAGCTAAGACTGGCACCCAGGTGTGTCTGACCTCTGAACCAGTGCCCTTAGCCTCTGTGGGTGCTGCTGCTATCGTGCAGGAAGCTATCACGGACCCCGGACTGTGGGAGATATAGCTTCTTGGTCTCTTTGGCTCCCCCAAGGCACGCCCTATGGTAGGGACCAGAATGTTGCTTTATTCTGAAGGCACATTTTAGGGATGCACTGAGATATCCAGCCCGCCCCTCCCTCCCGGCCATGAAGTGACAGGGTCACAGGTGCCGAGTCCTGCCCTCCCCACAGAGCGGAAGATGTGGAGGAATCAGCACCGAGGGAGGGGTGCACCTTCCAGTCAGCCCAGGTTGCTGCCTTGGGGACCCGTCTGCAGGATGCCTCTCGGTCTGCTTTCTGTTTGCATGAACGAATTTTCTTGGGACTTGAGTAACAGGACTGAAGTACACCTGACTACTTGGGGACCTGGGTGTACCCAGGGGACAAGGGGGCCGCAGACTGGACCTTAAAGAGATCCTTCACTAGCTCCCAATACTTTGGTTCCCAGCATGCCATGGGAACCCCCTTCCCAAACTGCGCACGATCTAAGCTGTGGAGGGGCATTTTGTTAGCTTTCCCTCCACTTACCATCAACTTTGTTAAGATAAATTTACGTACAGTAAAATGCACAGATTTTAAGGGCACAATTCGGTGAGTTTTTGACCAGGGTGCACATTCACGCGGCCACCCCATCCCTTCTAGATTCAGCCCACTTCCCCCTAGAAAGGCCCTTTCGGCCCCTAAGTGAATCTTCATACCGAGTGCCCGCTGGCACGACGTGTATCATGGTGGCTGACTTTTGCCTGCTTTGGGCCTTCATATAAAGGGAACGGGAAGCATCCTTTTGAGGTTGGCCCAACATATTTTTGAGACCCTTCCATTGCTGAAGATTACCAGTAGTTACATTTTTCTCTTATGATTTCTGAATAGTATCTCATTGTATCGCTATAAAAGTCAGTCAGTGGGCCCGGAGTTGTTTCCAGCTTGGGGCTATAATGGTATTAATGGTATTAATGGTATTAATGCTGCTGTGAATATTTGTGTATATGTCTTTTTGCAAACATTAATTTATTTATGTATGTATGTATGTATGTATGTATTTATGTAGCGTTTATTTATTTATTTTGAAAGAGACAGAAAGAGAGTGAGCAGGGGAGGGGCAGAGAGAGAGAGAGAGAGAGAGAGGGAGAGAGAGAACCCCAAGCAGGCTTGGGATCGCCAGTGCAAAGCCCGACGTGGGGCTTGACCTCACGAACCTTGAGATCATGGCCTGAGCTGAGATCAAGAGTCGGGTGCTTAACCGACTGAGCCACCCAGGTGCCCCCCGTAAATACTGTTTAAAAAAAATAAAAAACGAGGGGTGGAATTTTCCGGGTCAAATTCTGTGTGCTTAACTTTGTGGCAATTTTCCAATGTGGTGGTTCCATTTGACGCCACGAGCAAGGTGTGAGGCTTCTAACTGCTCTGCATCCTAGTTCACATTTGGGGTTGGTGGTCTCTTCAGTCACAGCCATTACACTAGGTATGGATGTGGTTTCGTATTGCATTCCCCTGTTGGCCAATGATGACCATATTTCATGTGTGTATGGTCTATTTCTGTATATATTTTTTGTGTGTGTGAAGTATCCATCCAAGTCTTTTGCTCAATTTGTACCTTAGATCCTTGGATTTTTAAAAAATTATTATTGATTTGTCAGAATTCTTTACATATTATGCACTCAAGTGCTTTGTCGGATATATGTACTGTGCTTATCTTCCCCAAGGCTTGGCCTTGCCGTTAATTATCTTTTTTTCCTTTTTAAAGGCAGTCTTTTTTTTTTTAAAGGCTATTTATTCATTTTGAGAGAGAGAGTGAGAGAGACAGCACGGGAGGGGCAGAGAGGGAGAGAGAGGGAGAATCCCAAGCAGACTCCACAAAGTCAACAGGGCTGGATCCTGTGAACCCCAAGAGCATGACCTGGGCTGAAACCGAGCTGGACGCTTAACTGACTGAGCCACCCAGGTCACCTTCGCCTTTAAGTTTCTTAATGGTGTTTTTAGGGTTAGGAAACTTTGATCTCTGGCCTTACAAGAGCTGTTCCTACAGCATGAACGCTGAGAACTTCAGTCAGTGGGATGAGTGGCTGGGGCCAAGGGGCCTCAAAGTGACGGCGGCCCACAGCGGCAGGCTGACGATTCTTCAGGATAAGGCCGACAGCCCCTTGGCGAATCCCAAACATATTTGAGGGAGTGAGGCAAGGAACCGTTCAACTTTGTCAGAGCCTAGAGTTACGGCGTGAGCTGTTGAGGAATTAAGAATCAAGATATGCTGCAATTAATCTCAACAGACTCCGTTTCCCACAAATATAAGGCATGGGGGGGTGTTTATTTTCTCCTTAACATCCGAAACCTAGGTGCTTTGCAAACATTTCACTAAATGCTTTCAACAAGGCATGGGGCGGAGTCACAGCAAAATGGAATAATTGGCCCCCATCCCACCAGGGAGCCAGCGGTGGGGCCAGGATTCGGCCCATGGCTGTTTTGCTCTGAGGTCCTCCCGGCTCCTTCTGCCCTCCTGCTTCTGTACTCACCCAGCCTGCCTAAGTGCGCTCTCTGAGGTTGTACGGAGCAGTAGAAATCCCCCTCCCTCCAGACTCTCTCTCAAATAATCGCTCAAATACATGCCATTCTGCCATCTTTCTCCTCCAGGCTCCATCTTCGTAGTCCCTTAAACCCCAGCCTTGGATGGCTTCCTTTCCAAAGTCCTTGCTGCTCTCACATTTCTTCTCTGGCCCATCTCATTGCTCAGCCGAGGTGCCCAGAGATGAGCGTGAGGTGTGTGAATACTCGGTCTGCACACAGTGACGTGGGGTCTGCTGCGCGGCTGTCGTGGGGCCTCTGGAGGAGGCACGGACCACCCCAGCGTTCGAGCCGGTAACCAAATGACTTTGTTCACCAGTTAGCATTGAGAACCCGCGCTCTTGGCGGGCACAAGGCCATGGGCAGCAGGCTGAACGGCGGCGTGGCAGAGAGGTCCTCTGTCCTCCCCCAAGCCTGCCCTGCCCAGCTTCTTTTAAAGTGGGTCACACAGACAACAGAAAATAACGGATTGAAATGAACATAAATCGTGTGTGTTTCTCAGGAGTAAGGAAATAGGAGGCAGAGGAACGAGGGAGGCACCCACCACCCGTGTGACAGGTGATTAGAGAAAACCGACATCTGAGCCATGACCCAAGGCCTGGGAATGATCTGGGTGGGGACAGAGCGTTCTAGGTGGGGGGGGGGGTGCTCTGACAGGGACACAGTTGTTTAGAAATGCTCCCTGATCATCAAGAGGAGACATTGAAGCTGTAATATGTCTGGAAGGTCTGGGCTGGAGATTTCAATTCAGGAGTCCCCAGTGCAAGGCTGTTGTGTTATGTTTTGGGACTGGACGGAATCCCACGGTGTGAGGGTAGAGGAAAGGGAAAGGACAGAGCCTTGAAGAGCATCAGCTTGCTTCCTCTTCCTCTCTCCTCTCCTCTCCTTTCCTCCCCTCCCCTTCCCTCCCCTCCCCTCTTTCTTTCTTTCTTTCTTTCTTTTTTCCCTTTCTTTCTTTCTTTCTTTCTTTCTTTCTTTCTTTCTTTCTTTCTTTCCTTCCTCCCTGCCTCCCTTCCTCTTTCTTTTTCTTTCTTTCTTTTCTTTCTTTCTTTTCTTTTCTTTCTTTCTTTCTTTCTTTCTTTCTTTCTTTCTTTTTTCCTTTCTTTCCTTCCTTCCTCCCTGCCTCCCTTCCTCTTTCTTTTTCTTTCTTTTCTTTCTTTCTTTTTTCCTTTCTTTCCTTCCTTCCTCCCTGCCTCCCTTCCTCTTTCTTTCTCTTTCTTTCTTTCTTTCTTTCTTTCTTTCTTTCTTTCTTTCTTTCTTTCTTCTTTCCTTCTTTCTTTCGCTGCTTCAAGGTTGAACAGACAAGAAGCCAGAGAAGGCAGGAGGGAAGAGCAGCCAGCGAACCAGGAGGAGAGGCAGGAGCGAGCAGTGTCATCACAGCAAGACATACTCCCAGCCCAGAGCTGAGCAGGAGAAAGAATGCCAACCTGGGTCACCTGGGCTCCTGTTTTGAGACCAAGAGTGGGGTTTTACCTTTCACAGTGCCTTTCTTGGGCCAGTCCCACACCTGCATTACCACCATCCAGACCTTCTGCAGTCGCCTGGGCCATTCTTGGTCAGACATTTTCTGAGGGACATGAGATGGGATTCCAGAGAGTTTGTTGTTTTCAACCCCAGAGGAAAGATGCTACTGATCCCCTCAGTAGTTGCTTCTTGGAGCAGGACACTTGGGGGTGGACAGAGGACCTGGCCGCTCTCCCTCAGACCCTCACTCCTGCTCGCCTTGCTGTCGCTTCCCCCCCACCCCCCAACCCCTTCTCCCTGGCTCTCTCCAAGGGCATCTTGACGAAGAGCTTTCTTGGTAAGAGCCAAGTGTCAGATACCCTTGATCCGAAAACTTCTCCCCCATCTTTGCCCTTCAGTTTCTAGGGATCCCTTATACAGCAGTCCCCCGTGTCCATGGTTTCACTCTGTGGCGTCAGTTCCCTGCACTCAACTGAGGTCTGGAAGCAGATGATCCTCCCTCTGAAGTGTCCTCACAAGGTCGGGGTGGCTAACGCGACGTCACGACACCTACGTCACTCACCTCACTTCGTCTCGGCTCATAGGCATTTCACGATGTCACGTCATCACAAGAAGGGTGAGCACAGTACAAGAAGATATTTCGAGAGAGAGAGAGAGAGAAACAGACAGCACATTCAGGTAACTTTTATTACCGCACATGGTTATACTTGTTCTATTTTATTATTACTGTTGTTAATCTCTTATTGTGCCTGAAATCTAAATTGAACTTTATCGTAGATATGTAAGGAGAGGGGGAAAAACATAATATATTAGTACTGTCTGTCATTGCAGGCATTCCCTGGGGGGTCTTGGAACACCTCCCCTGTGGATGAGGGGGGACCTGCTCTGTACAGAATCTGCCCACCATGTTCATGAAAAAGATGTGCGAGGTTTTCACCAGCATGTGGAAGGAGAGAGCCAAACACGAAGCTTACACATCAGTGCTATCGTTCCCAACATCATCAAGAAATCACTACAAAGGCCAGAAGCACGAGCCACATGAAGAGACACACAAAGTAACCAGTTGATGGCTCGGTTCGTCCATGCCCGACGCCTAGTCCGGATCTGGGGAAGGTGGTTCTGCAGGTAACGCTCTCTCTACCCACGGATCCCGACTATCTGGACTTGGAAACAAGGATTTTAATGGCAAAAGGTTACAATATTTTCATGCAATCAGTAAATTCTGTTGTTAAACGTTACAGCAGCTAAATTAAATGATAAGAATAAGTAGTATTTTGAAATTCTGAACATCTTATAATTAGACCAGCCTCTAAAAAATATTCCAAGTTAAGGCACATTAGAATGTATTCCACAACACGGAGACAGCCTGACAAAGAAACATTATTCTTAGATTTACAATTAATTACCCTTATGTCTATACCTTGCATGCAATTTGCATATCTTAAAAGTGCTGTAAATTTCACAGGGCTCCTTGTTATTTAAGATCATACCGCTTAGTAAAAGTTTCTTCAGTGATAACTTTCTCTTGATTATGTAGTTGGGAGGTCAGTAAATCTGGCTCTACTTTGCTCCCCAACGTTATAATTTTTCTTTTTTGTGTGTGTTTTTCATTATTTGGCTCCTTGTTCCTTCTGCCCTCTCATTTATTATCCCCCAAAGAACCACCAGATAGAGAAGCTGGCTGGAAGACGAAGTGAGTGGTCAGAGCCTGAGATGTTATCTTTCCCTCACTACGCATTGGTACTGGGTGTCTGACATGTTCTATACATCTTTCTGGTGCCAACCTCATTAAACAAATACAGCTTGATGTATAGCTCTCAAGAAATGAAATTTCATGCCACAGATTTGTTCTGGCCCCGACTGGTGGCTCTGCCCCCTCAACCTGTCCCTCCGTCTCTCCCTCTTCCCAGTCCTTTCCAAGACCCACACCCCAAAGTGAGCTGGTGATTTCTTGTGGCCATTTCGCGTGGTGACCACGAAGTTCCGTAACCTTTCATTTGGCTGAATTGTCATGCTTACTGTGGATGCTCTATTTTAAAAAGGCCATATTGGGTGTCCTAAATTATTCATCAGGAGCCATTAGCACTGTATAAAATATTATATATTATGTAGAATGCCACTAAATAGGTTTACCTTGAGCTGAGAGGCATGTAGCCCACGCTCTAATACACACCCGCCCACTGTCACGTTTTGTGCATTCACGTAAAAGTGCTCACGAGGGACTCCATCTATGAGGGACGGGACCAGCCTCCAAGGAGGGGAATACGAAACACTTTTGCAGAATTGTAAATATCAACTGGAGACTGTTACAAATAATTTAAAGGATTAAAAAAAAATAAAATGTTTCAACAAAGGGCAGCGAGGAGTTTGATAAGATGACCTTTTCTTTTCTTTAAAAAAAAAATTTTTTTTTAATGTTTCTTCATTCTTGAGAGACAGAGAGACAGAGCATGAGTGGGGGAGGGGCAGAGAGAGAGGGAGACACAGAATCCAAAGAGGTTCCAGGCTCTGAGCTGTCACCACAGAGCCCGACGCGGGGCTCGAACTCACGAACTGTGAGATCATGACCTGAGCTGAAGTCAGTGCTTAACTGAGCCACCCAGGCACCCCTTCTTCTCACTTATTAATTGACAGTATTTTTAAAATTTTTTTAATGTTTATTGATTTTTGAGAGACAGAGACGGAGCACAAGTAGGGGAGGGGCAGAGAGGGAGGGAGACAAAGAATCCAGAAGAGGCTCCAGGCTCTGAGCAGTCAGCACAGAGCCCGACGCGGGGCTTGAACTCACAAACCGTGAGATCACGACCTGAGCTGAAGTCGGATGCTCAACCGACTGAGCCACCCAGGCGCCCCTCCTTTAATTGTATTTTAAGCACAATCAGGTAATTTCTTGTGACTTCCTCTTTTCACTTACTTAAAAATTTTCTCTCCTCCCTTTGCCTGCCCTCTCTCCCTTCCCCCACACCCGGGTATCTCCCTACTCCTTCTGGGAGGTGGGTGAATGGAAGACTTTTTACAAATTTATTAATTTCTGACACTGACATTCTGCATGACTATTCAATATGTAAGTGAGTCCCCGTGATTTCTGAAAGCCCATTTATCCTGGCTTTTGATGGGCTGAATGCAAGTGAATTTGCAAGTGGCTCTTTCCTCGTTGATTATAATATAATATTTCTATTAAAATCATTTTTAAAAGCCTCCCGAAAATTTGAATAATACTTTTTCAAAGAACATAAAGCTACACCTCAGATTGGCCGTCCTAGAATACCTTGGCAAAAGTATCGAAGTGGCAAGAGTTTTCCTAGTCTTATGTCCTATATACATCTGTTAAATTACTCTGAGATCTCATTAAATAAAGCTAATGTACTTGTAAAACAGTAGGGAGAGACAGTTTATCATTGTAACTGTTAGAGAGAGCCATTCGGGTAGGGAGGGAGCCAAGAAGACTAGGTATATGCTGGTCAGTGTAGATGTTTCTAAGTCATAAATCTTGGCTCTTTCCCGCCTAGTTATTGTGTATTTCTTTAGGTGAGAGATTGATTGTAGCAGGTGAAGATGAATTTGCCCATAGACCCTTTCTTCTTCTTCTTCTTCTTCTCCTTTTTTTTTTTTTTTAGACTCCTGATGCTTCGCCAAGGTGATAATGCTTTTTCTCCCCCCCCCTGCCGCAATCATTTGTTTCAGATTAAAAGCATGAAATGGCACAAAGAAACACGGGGAGGCTGGTCTCTGTGGTCGGGCAAACATGAGGGCATAAAGATGTATAATGTCCCACGCGGGAGGAAGCCCTCGCTGGGCCCCTCAGGATTTATAACAGGCTCACCTGAAGGAGAAACAGGGGCACTTACACCATCAGATACCTGGAAAGGCGCTGTCATTTCCTCACCGAGGACTTTGCAAGCAGATGGTAAAAGGGGCTTAATTTGAAAACACTGAAACATTGTGTACGCTCAAAACCATGACAATTGCACTTTTATCGTCTCCATTCAGGGAAATGTGTGTCTGGATCATCTCGTGGCCCGAATGGGGAGAAAAGGTACTTTTCATGAATATATATAGATGCTGAATTTATAAGGATCAATATAGTCGCCAAATGTTGTACAACATGTCAGGATATCATAAAAAGCAGGCAGTTCTACATAAAATACCAGCTTAATCTTGGAGATTTTAAAGCCTCATTAAAATGTGGATAAAGTCCATATATGGAAAGGCAGCCTTCAAAAGGTTGAAGTTATATATCTGGAGGGCAGGCGTTGTAACCGCCACTTCTGAATGTCAGTGGCCTTGTGGGCTGCAGCGGGTGGTGGCCAGAGGCTTGGGGCTGGGCGCGTCCTAGTCTGGGGGGTGGCACTGTGGGACTGGGGCCGAGTGCCTCCCCATCCGCCCCTATAGCGCAGCAGATTTCGTCGGAGAAGCCACAGCGGCCGGGTCGGGTCTCGCTGTCTTTCGCGAGCTGGCACATTGGTGGATCGAACTCTGTTAAACCCCAGGCCAGCTCCCTGTGCCGCGGGGCGGAGGGCAAGAGGACCGCCTCGGGTCTGGGTGATGCGATAGGGTGACACGCAGACCCAGGATGATCACCTGGCGGCTGGGGGGGGGGGGGAGGGGGGCGGTGCGGAGAATGACTTACTGAGCGGCTACCCTTTATGTCCCCCAGAAGCCCAGGGGTGAGGTTACTCACCGGGAACCATTCATGCCCAGGAGACAAGGCTCCAGCTCCCTAGTG
Source organism: Panthera tigris (assembly GCF_018350195.1). Lineage (NCBI taxonomy): Eukaryota > Metazoa > Chordata > Mammalia > Carnivora > Felidae > Panthera > Panthera tigris. Next base: position 21,007,702 of record NC_056674.1, read on the forward strand.
CCCGGCTCCCTATTCTCATCGGCTCCCCAGCTTCCGGTTGAAGCTGCTCGTCTTTCTAGCACTGAGGCCGAGCCGGGGCTCCTGGAGCAAAGCTGGAGTTTGCACCCTCGTTGGAGGTCTCGGTGGTTTTGGCTTGTTTGCCTGTTTTCTTCCGGAGAAACTTTGAAAGTCAAGCGAGTACTTTGATCCTGACCTTTCTGCAACACTGGCCCATATTCACCGCTTGTCAGCAGCACACGTGGGCCAGAAGTCATCCGTCACTGCCAGCCATCACTCTGTCGCCTTCCCCATCAGGCCCATTACCCGGGATCAGGAGAGAGTGGAGCCTTGCGTCGGAAGGATCATTAAACTTGAGGCTCCCAGGTAGCACAGGTAGGCCAGGTGGGCTCTTGTTATTTATAATAAAGGAAAGCACAGCAGAAGTGCCCGACGGTGGCCCAGGAGGCTGGCAGAGGACGCCTGAACAGTGTCAACTCTGAAGGACAGCTAAAAGTGGACTCTCCCCCCCTCACTGTAAGCAAAGAGGATTTATTGAACATCTGTTCTGTACATGGCTGGGAAGATTGATTAATTTAATTGCTCACACTTTGCTTAAGTAACATTTGAATACTTAATGTCAAGTTTGAAGGATATTCCAACGTTTGCCCGCGCACCTTCTCCTTAAGGTTGCAGAGGGAGCTTGGGAAGGGGGTGGGACGGTGTGGCCGGCCGGAGCTCCTTCTAAATCCTTCTTGCGCGAGAGCCTGCAGGAGTTGCCAGTGGGAAAAGCTGCCTCTTTTCATAAAAGCAACTAGTTACTTTTCACATTTTCCCATTGTGATAAATCATTAATGTAATGAGGTTGGATCTTCTTCACTGAGTGGTGGTAATTTTCCCTCTGGTATCAACTGTGGAGACAGTTGAGCATATTATATATTTCTGTACCCTTTAACATAATACCGTAATCGTATGAAAGTACCGGATGAGTTAAAGCTGTAATAATTTATTGCAGGTTACAGTCAGGCAGCGTATTTAGAAGGAACTCCTAAAGGTTCTACAGAAAACCAGGCTTTAAAACGGTTCTCAGCGCATCAACACTTGCCTTTCCCTTCCTGGCTGGGTTTTCCCCCTCTCAGGGGTCAGTCTGATCCAGTTTAGAGGAAGAGGCGCCATGGAAATGCAAGGTGTTCCTTCAATAAAACTTTCTTTGGGGAGGGCCAGGAAAACCCGTGCGTTTCACGCGTCGAAACAGTCACATCTAAACCTCAGGTGGAGAATCTGTCTGAACCGCACGCACCCAGCCCAGAGGAGGGAGGTCGACGTTGTAACTATATTCCACAAACACTTTCCTTCCTCCCTATAAGGTCCATCAACACCGAAAATGGGGTTCCATTCACATAAAAGAAAGCATTATGCCCAAGTTTTCATGAACACATCTGCAGTGAGAATGAGGCTTGCTGGCCTGGAACAATGGCTAGCCCCCTGAACTTGGCTTGCAGAATGACTAGGAAGGATTTTTATTTATTTAGGCAAACAAAACACGCCTCTCCCTGTTTCATTCTGTTTAGAATGACCACTTATTTATCTTTGCACGAGTTCATCCCTTCATTTCCCCATTCAACAAGCACGTCTGGGACTCTTAGATCCTTCGAAAGCAGAGAACGTGGCTTTGCTGGAGACTTCTTTCAGGATTTTATATTAAGAGGATCTTTTCAATTGAAATGCTTAAGAAAAATACAGAAATGATTTATTTTTGAGACGAGGGAAGCTGAGGCAGGGTGGGTAATGAGAAAGGAGGTGAATACTTAACTAGAAAATGGCACCCACATTGCCTTCCCCTTGTCGGAGTTGCTGTATGTAACATGCTCACAAAAACGGTTACATCTGGGAAGGCTGGCACCTGGGCGGCCGCGCTCCTAATTTACTGCCCAGAACCAGAGAAAGGAAGAAAGTCGGAGAACTGAAGGTCTGGGAAGGACTCCACCAACCAACTGAGCTCTGGGCTCCAGGGCGAGTCCTTAATGGGAGTATGGGCATGGTTTTAGGGACTCTACGAGCAAAGATCATTCTTAGCAGAGGATGGCCTTCGGTCACGTCGGATTGAAGGTAGGTGTGGTGTGGGCCGATTCTTTGAGAGATGCCCGTCTGTCCCCTGCTCTGACCGCATACAATACATCCCACACCAGGCCTTAGACTGTCAAGGCCAGAGCCAGGTGCCTGGGCTACGCGTATCCTTCTCCATCAGTCATACTGCAGGGAGCAGACAATTAATTCTGGAGCAAAATTGAAAGTCAGAGGCAGAGTCTGAAAGAACAGAATGACAATAATAAAGTGCCCCAGCCTCGCATTAATCTCCCTCACTTCAGGCCTGTCACAGCCGGCCTGGCTGTGACTAATGCCAAGCTTTGCATACAGTGGTCACAGACACGAGCAGCATGCTCCCTTTACAGCGCCCGCGATGCGCTTTGTTGGGTTTTTGACTCCTGTGGAATCACTGAAAAAACATCGCCGCTGGTCATAGGTAAGGGGACAGAGTTTCTCCATCAGGCACCTGGTGATGGATGCCCAGATCTGGGTCCCACTGCGGGGGCAATGGAAAGCTTCTCTCTCTCCCTCACTAAATATGCATTTCCCTCTTCTCTTTCTACTTTTCCATCTCATCTCTCATTCTTAACGTCCTGGACTCAATTTTCACCATCTTACTCGAGGCTCCCGCTTCTTCTTGTTGGTCCTGGTGGGCTCTCTCTGTGCTTTCCCCAAAGAGTCTCCTTCATCCAATGCCCCTTGAGGAGGGCAGGTGGGAGGGATTAGCTCAAGGGGGGCTGAGCACGAAGGTTGTGGGGGGCGCCCGTGTCCACAGACGAGTCTGCAACAGGTATTTGGGCCGGATTCATTCTTACCAGGGAGCTTTGGAGAAATTCAAAGGGGAAATGGTGGTGCGTTGGTCCAAAGGTGCAGCGGGCCCCCACATGGCTGTGGGACTAGAGGACCCTAATGACTTTCCAGAACTCAGTGAGTTTCCCGGCTCCACTGGTACACTGGGAAAAGGCAGCAGGGGGTGATTAATCAAGTACAGGATCAGTGAACACCTAAACAAATCTCACCCACCAGAGGAAAGGAGAAATGATTTCTCTAACGGGGAATCATGCCTCCCTGATTCATTTGAGTTTTTCTGAGTAAAAGAGAAAGGAATCTAGGGAGCAGGCATCACCAGAGACTTTAGCAGGCTTTGTGAAGTCTTCCCTTCAAAAATTGTTAAACACCCCGGCACTCGGGGACCTTCGCATCCCTATACATTTGTTCGAGGGGCAGAAAACAAAAGGTGGGGTCCAACAGCTATTTCTGAGATGTGGAATCGCATTTCCCAGGGGAGCATGCCACTGCGCTTATGGGGAGGGCTTCGGCAAGGCGCCACGGCCAAGGTGAGTGAGCAGAAAGGTGGCAGGTGGACTTCTGCTGGGGAAAGGTCTGGGGGGTGTGGGTTAGGGGAGTGTCAGCGCATGGCCTGGTGAAGAGGCTCTTTCTGAAAGTCACCAGCTTGTTCTCTCCAGGCAGCCACAAGAGACAACAAATTGCTGACATGGAAAACAAATGGAAGACACAAGGTCGCCTCGGCAAGACCCCGGGTGTGTCCACCTTCCCAAGGGATTGGCTTCCGTGTATGAAGTTAGTACCTAGAGAGAATGCCTTCATTTGCACAGAGCCTGCCACACAGTGGCCACCCCACAAAGTCCCAGTGAGCGCTGCGGTCACGCCAGGGGCAGCCGGGGTCCCTGCATTTATAGAGACGCCTCAGAACTGGCCATGAGGGGATGGCTCATACTGGCTGGGGCACCAGTCCGAAGGTGGGGCTGGTCCTTTCAAATGGCCTTTTGTAGCCCCATCCTCTGCCTTCCACTGTCCCCTGATGCCTCACGAGCCAGATGTGACCCTACACTGGAGAGACTGGGGGACTGCTCTGCCATCGCCTGTGTTGTGTCTCTCTCCACTCTGTGTCCCTTCTCCTGGCTTCCATGCAGCCCATGCTGTCCCACCCACAACCCTCGGCTGCCCTGGGCCCACATGCTGGCCTCTGATGACACAGTGAGGTCTGTTTACACCACTCTTCTGTTCCTCGTCCTCGCTGGCTTTGTTCCACAGAGCTTTCCCGCAATGGGTTCCGTCATCCCATGGCCATCACCATCCCAGTGATTGCACCGGTAAATAGTGGTTGTGCAGTGTTTGCTATAGTGACTTCTCCAACCAATACTCCACACCCGTCCCCTCTCCAGAATGCCTTGCTCATGGACACTCTAGACATGCTGCTTCTTAAAAGGCTTCTTAGAACCTTTAATCTGCCAGCACACGCTGCACAGAATGGACATTTGCATAGAGCCTCCCTGAAACTTCTCTGGGCGTTGAAGCCTTGCTTGGACCCTATTAACCCGTATGGCCAGGAGACACGGGAGAGCCTGCCCTCCTGGCCGAAGAGGTGGCTTTGCTCTAGACATGTCTATGTTCTAAGAGGGAATGCCACAAGAGAAAAAAAAAAAATCATTCCTCTCCAAGAGTGGAGTGGTGGATAGAATTTCAGACCAAGAATCCAAGGATTTGGTTCTGGGTCTGGGTTCACAACTCATTGGCTGTAGGGCCTTGTAAGTGCCTGTAAGTGCCCACCAGCTCGCAGGCTTCTGATATCACGGACTTGTCAATCTGCTCTCAGCACTTCGGTCCCCATCCCACCTCTGCTCTCACCCCAGGGTTTGAGCCAGCTTTTTAGAATGAATGAATTTGGCAGATGGGGGTGAGCAGGCCGATAAAAGAAAGAACGTTCCCTTGCTGGAGCCTGGCATCCACTCAGGCCGGCATGAGCTCACACCTCTTAGCCCCACCGATCCATTAACATTGCAAAAGACTTTGATGGACTTTGGGGAATTGCGCAACATTGATTTTATTGTCGTCTTTTTGCACAAGCAGTAAATAGGCCAACATTTTAGGTGCAGAGGAATTATTCCCGAAAAGCAAGACATCAAAATAAAGTTTAAGAGTTTGCAGCCCGACATTTTGACAGGAGCTATGTAGAAGTTCCAGAGATGTCTCTGAGCCACCGAAAAGGTTAAAGACCAGCGTGCTGCACAGGCCGGAGGGAGATGCGAGAGTGGCCCGCCATGGGGTGCACGGATCCTGGGCTGGTTCCAACAGACTAAGGCGCAGGAGGATCTGTGGGGGATCACTTCACGTCCACGGTTGAGCTTGTCCCTTCCACTAATGCCACAACGTCTCCTAAGGACAAGGGACAGGAAAACACCCATTGCGGCTACATCCTTGAGGTTTTGCTCACCTGGAAGCAGAATGCACAGATACCGGAAGTGTATACACTCCACCCCGGAAGTGGGGTCCGTTGGGGGGGGTGGGGGCTCGGGGGAAGATTCTACAGATGGTGGGGGACTCCGAAGACTTGCACCACTGGCTTCTCAGGGGCTCTTTTTGTTTGGGTATCTGACTTAAACCGAATCCTAAGAGATTATTTAGGCTTTCCTTAAAGGACACAATGGCTTTGCCTTCCCTGGTGCCACATCTTGGGCTTGATGGATGGCAGGCTGCCATTCTCCTGCTGTGTCAACAAGCAAGGGCTTTATGTGGCAGGCTGAGTGAGGGTGGCTCCTGCATCCTGGGGACACTACTGTCTCTGGCCTCTGGACAGACTTGTCCTCTTGGTCTGACTGCCCTCCCTGGCTCCTCAGTGACCCTAAGTTCCCTGCCTTTTCTTCCAGATCCTGAGTATGTGTGTTTGTACGTAGTGATGGGTGCTTGAAGGCTTATCTGAGTAGGTTTGAACACAATCCCTGAGCACAGTTCTCTAGCATGCGCGTCCTTCTCCCTCCCAGAGACGATTGTGTAGGGACTGTTTTTTCCTGGGAACCTTTTGGTTTCTTCCCCAGTGTACTTCTGTGTCGGCCTCCTTCCAGTCCCAATATAGAAAAACATGCATCTATACAGTAGCTGGTAGCATTATTTCTATTTGAATCCTGGCATGGGACAGTCATTTAATTAGGTGAAAGAGTCATTCCAAGAGCACATGCGAAGAAAGAAAGCTTCTTAACTTGCTTCTGTGTCTGAATGAATCAGCTCAGAATTTTGCTTCCCTTTGCCAGCTCCTTCAATGAGCCCAGTGGAGAAATGGTGGCAAATCGATTCTCAAGGAAGGGTAGAAAAGGACTTCCTCTGGAGGCATCCTAAGACTGTGCTTGTTGGAAGAGGCTCTCAAATGGCAGAAGGGAGCCCGGGAACTCCGGGGTAGCTCTTGACCTTGTCAGGGTCCAGGGGCTGACCTTTGTCACTTGTAATGATCCGGTTCCTCAGAAGAGTAGAAGTACATGCTCGTCTCTGGGTCTTTGCACCTGCTCCTCCCTCTGACCGAAAGGGTCCTCTCGTCCTGTCCCCCACTCTTCCTGTTCCACTCAGGCCTCTTTTTGTACAGGAAGCCTTCTCTGCTTGCCTGATGCAGACTGATGTATGTTCTCCAGTTTGTCTTGCCAGGAACTTGTCTCATTGCTGTGAGCAACCACTTTCCTGCACCTCTGCGTCTCTTGCTCTGCCGTGGCTGGGGTCACCTTGCTCTACTCCCATCCCAGCACTTTTGATAGGTCATGGCATCTGGAAGGGGCTTTGTGAGCATTTTGTTGAAGGAGCGTCAGTCCTGCACATCAAACGAATTACTCTTGACCGTAGTCTTGGGTGTAAAGAGAGAACTATCTTGTCAAGAAATTCTAAGGAGAAGCCAGAAGTAGAGGTATTGACTAAGATAATAACAACAACAATAATTAGTAATAGTATTTCAACTAGCAGCCAAGAGGCTTGATCGAAATGGAAACGGCAGATAACGTTGTGTAAGTTTGGGGTGAGCATGTCGATCTGACACGCTTACGTATTGCAACATGATGACTGCCACAGCCATCAGCTGACACGTCCGCCACATCACGTAACTACTGGTCCTTTTTCTGCGGTGAGGACATTTAAGAGCTACTCTCTCAACAACTATCACGTATACGATACAGCATTGTTCGCTATAATCACCATGCTGTACACGATTAGCTCCCCGGGATTGTTAACCTTAGATCTGGAAGTTTGGACCCTTTGACCAACATCTCCCCGATCCCCACACCCTCCCCTCGGCCCCTCGCAACCGACACTCTGGTTTCTGTTTCTCTGCGTTCTGCTTGGTTAGATTCTACCTGTGAGCGAGATTGTATAGTATTTGTCTTTCCCTGTCCGACTTATCTCACTGAGCAAAATGGCCTCAAGGTCCATCCGTGGTTTTTTTTTTTTTTTTTTTTTTTATGGTGGAATAATATTCCATTGGATGTATGTATATGCATATGCCATATCTTCTTTCTCCATCCATCAGTTGCCAGACACTTAAGCTGTCTCTGCACCTTGGCTACTGAGAACACCGCTGTAGTGAATGTGTCCCCTGGTTTCACTTCCTTTGGCTATATACCCGGGAGTGGAACTTCTGGATTGTACGGTGGTCTTGTTTTTAATGTTTTGAGGGACGCCCATGCTGTTTAGCATGGTGTTTTTCCCCCCAAGCAAGCGTTGTTCAGGGATGCTAAGGAGAACTGGAGGGACACATCAGGAGAGCCTCTTGCCCCTGAGTCACTTGTGAGGTTAAGGCTTTTTAACCGAGAGAGCATGTATAGTGAATTGCATCCTGGGCTGAGGAGGTCCCAACTACCTCACTTGTGCCCCGAGGTGGAAAGACAGCTTCTCCGTGCTGGGAGTTTCTACCTCCCTGCCTCTGGCAATGAGGGAATAGGAGATCCCGACCCCAATGTCACTTTTGACTCCACTTGGACTCCCCAGAAATCCTCCCGCCTGCCCGTATGGACATTGGTGTTCTTCATTCCAGATGGCCCAGCGGGGGTCTTTGAAGACCACGAGGAGAATCTGAAGGCCTGACTCCTCAGTCTGTCATTGGGCATGTTTCCCAACCAAATGTCCAAGTAGATGTTTTGCCTCCACAAGGCTAAACTAATGAGATACAGTTCTTAGATATGATTTCCTTTCCTGTCCTTATTTTTTCATTCATATTTCATTTGTCATCATCACCCTTTCTCCCACTACCTATTTTTGGTATTTAGGGGGTCAACAGGCCATGCAATGTCGCTGGCTGGCACTTCGGTCCTGCTCTGCCGCCTACTCCACGGGTAATGTTTATCTTCTCAGCCTCCACTTCCCTGTTTGTAAATGAAGAAACTATTAACCTGTACTTCCTCAGGTGGCTGTTAGCATTGGATGGGCCGGTGCACGTGATGGGGGATGCTGCAACCCTCAGCAGGACTGACGGGGGGCACGGGTTTGAGAGAACTCAGAATTTTCTTCTCGCAACCTGACCAGGGGGTCCTATTTCTGGGATTGAGGACCGGGCTTCGGGTCTTTTTATATGTCTTGCTTTTCCTGAAAAGTCTCAAAGAGAGGTCTGGACCAGCACTGTCTCTGGGTGTGAGCACCATCCAGCTATCTTCCCAGGCCAAGGAAAACCAAAGCCAGGACGTTCCCATTGAAACACCCCACGGTTATCCTTCTTCCTTTGAAAAAAAAAAAAAAAAAAGGAAAAGAAAAAAACCCACATCGCTCTCCTTTTGTGCCACTACAAACATTGCGACGTTTTTGGCGGGAAGGGGAAGTTATTTTGTGTATGTGTGAACTAGAATTTTGATAGACAGGGTAAGTTGCAATCCAATTCTAAACTATAGATTTTCAAGCAGATTGATGCAACAAATTGTTAGCAAATAGCAGTTTGCAATTTGATGCTAATTAGACATAAGGCAAATATGTGCCATGACAAATTAGCAGCGAACCATACTGCAGAGGATTAGCGAGAGCTGGCACAGCCTGAGCCCGGCTCCACACACCTCCCTGTCGCCGTCATAGGCGTCACCGTCGGGGCCCGAGCCAGCCTCGCCTCTCTGTGAGCAGAAGCTGGAGAGGAGACCAGGAACATCCCAGGCCAACGCTCACAGTGATGCGGTGCGTCTTTGTCTTCTCCTCGTGCCTGCCTGCTGGTCAGCATGGCCTTTCCCGAGAGCTGCAGAAGGTTCTGGGAAGCTCGTATGATACATATACATTTATGGTATAAATTGAAAAATAATCCTGGAAACATTAAAGAATACAGACAGCCAAAAAAAAAAAAAAAGAAAAAAAAAAGAAAAGCAGAAGGAAAGAAAGAAGAAAAGAAAGAAAAAAAGCAAAGAGACCCAAAGACAATCACTACAACTGCTAATAGTAATGTAGTATTCATCACTGAATTCTTTGCTTCCATGAATGATGTGTATATAGGTGTGTGTGTCTGTGCACAAAAACATATAATAAAATATATAATGTACAAAATATATTATATATAATATATATATTATTATTTTTATATATATATTATATTATTATATTTATATAATTATATATATTTAATTTTTATATATATATATAAAATATATATATATTTATTTATATATATATTTATATGTATATATAAATATATATATTATATTTATATATACATATAAAAATATATATAAATAAATATATATTTATTTATATATATTTTAATATATATTTATATAATTATATATATAATTATACTATATACTATACAATATAATAAATATATAATATATATACTATATAATATAATATATTATATGTATAATATATTATACATATAATATATTATACATATAACATATAACATATAACATATAACATATAACATATAATATATATAATATGTGTAATGATTATTTAAAACAAAAAAGGACCCATGTAAATGTTGTTTGCCACCTTTTTTCACTTCTTTTCACGATGTGTGTATATTTTTCAAGTTCCTGGATACAGACCCACATCTTCTTAAATAGTTACAGAGCGTGTTCTACGAACTCAGTGGTTCACTTGTAGCCGGATCACTTGTAGCTTTCCGCTGCTGCCATCACTGTAGCATTAGACGGACTTGGAAATTCACTTCTGCACACCTTAGGATTATTCCTAAGGACACCCGCCGAGAGGAGAAATGACTGATTCACAGAAAAAAGTTTTAGGAATTTTTCTCTCCCTTCAAAGTAGCCATTTCCTAAGCCCTCACCAAGGCCAGTTACTGTTTCAAATTGTTGTTAATTAGTATGCCCCCCATCCCCCAAGTCACAGTGTTGACATTTGCTTGTCTCTGTTTACTAATGAGTTTGATCATTTTTCCGGAATCTTATGTCGCTTACTACTGGCCTCCTCAGGGTGTATCTCAGGTCCTCACTCCCCACAAATAATCCCTGAAAATTGAGTCCGTGTTCCCAATCACGCTGCCAATTTCTCTGTTACACAGATTTCTGTAAGCTTTTGAACTCATGGATTCCATGGAGATAATGCGAATAGCGCGACTGTTGGAAGCAAATGAACCAGTGAAGAGTTTCTCAAACTTGCCTCGTCAGAAGTGCCTGGGCAGGGTCTTTCAAATGGAATTTCTCCTTCTTGCTTTGAGTATCTACTCCAGTGGGACTTGGAGGAGGGGGGTGGATCCCCAGGTAATTCTCATCCTTGAGGCATCTTTGGTAAACACTGCTAGCAGGTGAAGAATGTGTACAATATGGTCGTTCCCTCCACCGTGGTGACTACTGCTCCTGGGAGGTGAGGGGGCCACATCCTGGAGCCCCCAGGGTGTGAGGGAGACTTGCCAGGCTGGCTTTACCGTGGGAAGAAAACCAGGAGCTCCCACTTTGGGCCCCGGGGCTGCCCCTCCTGGCATGCCGTCTAGAGACCTGGGTTGAGGCCCCCGGGTCTGGACACTGCCATTCTTACGAACTTAGAAATATCCCTTAACCTTCTCAGAGCCCATGTTTCCTGGTCTGCAAATGGGATGAGCCATAAATAATGCACTCCCAGGACGAAAATTAGTGCTGCTAATGTGCACCTTGCCCCTCAGTGAGCGTGGCAGGGAAACATGGCTATGAAGATGCGTGAGAAGCTGTCAAGTGGGCACCGTGGAGAGTTGTAAGGAAGTTGAAGATCTCATGATTTCCAGGAATGAGTTTGGAAGCTGTGTTGCTTTGGTTCATATGTGTGTAACCTGTCTGGGTCTGTGTGTCTACACAGACACATCCAAACGCCATATAAAGGTAAGCATAGTCCTGTGTCAGGATGGGCAATCATTTCTCTGAAGGCGTTACTGTTTTTAATTTTTATATTTTTGTTAATATACAATTAATATATCATAAGTTCACCCTTGAAAAGTTCATAATTCATTAGTTTAAAATTTTTCATCTAACTTAAGGCAGCTGGAATTTTCCTCATCAGAATAAACTCTCTTATTGCAAACTTACTTGTGAAACTTCTTGAATATTTACTGCATTTTTAATTAAAAATCGTAATAATGATTTAAATAAATAAATACAGAAGCAATCATAGTATGAATATTTTTATATCTGAGCAAATGGGAATTATATGTTTATATGTTAGTGTCTGAAATTTTCTTTTTACTGTAACTGATCCTGGTCATTTTGTGTATATAATTGGTTATATTTTCTTTTTTGTTAATTTTTAAAAATGTTTTTATTTATTATTGAGAGAAAGACAGAGACAGAGACTGAGCGTGAGTGGGGGAGTGGTAGAGAGAGAGGGAGACACAGAATCTGAAGCAGGTTACAGGCTCTGAGCTGTCAGCATGGAGCCCCATGCAGGGCTTGAACTCTTGGACCATGAGATCATAACCTGAGCCGAAGTCAGAGCAGGCGCCCCTACTGGTTATATTTTCTAACTGATCATTGCTTTACTTTAGAAAAGTGATTTATTCTTGGGGTGCCTGGGTGGCTCAGTCCGTTAAGTGTCCGACTTTGGCTCGGGTCATGATCTCATGGTTCGGTGGGTTCAAGCCCCGCGTCGGGCTCTGTGCTGACAGCTCAGAGCCTGGAGCCTGCTTCTGATTCTGTGTCTCCCTCTCTCTCTGCCCCTCCCCTGCTCACACTCTGTCTTTCTCTATCTCTCAAGAATAAGTAAACATTAAAAAAAGAAGAAAAGTGATTCATTCTTAATTTTTATTATTTGGCCATCTAACTAAAGTCTATTGGTTATAACAGATTTTCAGATTTTTTTTTTTCTAGGCAGACAATCATAATCTATGTACATAATAATCCTTTTTCCTTCTCCTTTACTAAATTTGTATTTTGTCTATCTTTTTCTTATCTTATTGCTTTGGATAGAAAAAATGTTATATAATGGTGATAGTGGGCATTTTTGTAAAGATCTTACCTTTAAAGGGATGATTCAAATGTCTTGCTATTACGAGTAATAGGTGATGATTGGTTTGAGATACAGTTTTTGTTTTTAATCATTTAAAGGAGTTAGCATTTTATTTTTAGAATTCTATGCATTAAAAATCAGGAATGACTGTTAAATTTTATCAAATGCCTTTTCCTCAAATATGTTTCCTTTGTCATATTTGATATCTAAAATTTTATTAACATTGTATTTCCTAATGTTGAGCCATCCTGAGTTTGCATGAATAATGGATTATTTTCCATTTTAAATACATTGCTGGATATGATCTGTTGAAGCATTTTGGGCAGAAGGACTAGTAAGTGAAAACTATGGATATAAGAAAGCATCTGGAATATTGGTTGAGCCATGAGTACAGTGGCTGGTTTAGAACATAGAGTATGTGAGAGTGTAAAGGGAGAGAACACTAGAAAAATAAACTGGGGACATGGGAACATAAGACCTAGAATCTTGCATCAAAGATCTAAACTCTAGATATATACGCCGATGATATTTTAAACCATGAAAGGAGGCAAGAGGCTCAGGACTGTATTAGGAATGAGATAAGAAAATTCTGATTAGAACTTTTAGAAATGTCTGACTTTTAGAACTCATGAAAATGGTGGCAAAGACCTGTGAGATGAGAGAAGCAGTAAGAAAAGCAGAAGGGGAAGGGTTTTCAAAGAAGAGGCAGTGGTCAATAGTGGTCAAACAAAACAAGAAATGGGAAATAGATTTGGATTTAGTTATTTGAAGATTTTGATGGATCATTAGGTCAGATTAAAAGGAGTTAAATAATTGAGAGATACTGGTAAAGAAGACACTAAGGATATATTCTTATCATGATGATTATAATATATGTTTAGGCATTCACACCCAAATTGTTGACACATGATCCCAAAGTTGTACGAAATAATTCAGTCGTATTACAACATTATGTGGCTATATGAACACACACAATTATGGAAGCAAAACCAATGAAGTGGAAAAACAGCAGGAAACAACTCAGGAAAACAATGTTTAATTTCTTTCTTAAGCCCTCTGGGGAATTCTCCAGACAGTTTTGAGAATGATCAATAATGAATGTTGCCGTGCATTTATTTTCCTTGCAAATCTTTATTTAAACAGCATGTAACAGGCTGTAGCTTGGCAGTACTTGGCCTTCCTGGGCCAGTAGGAAGTCCTGGCATTTGGGCAGTGGGTTATGGACAACAGAAAGTCCAGTTTCTGGCTGTTGTGACCTTACACTGATGGTATCATGATCAGCTGGTGTAGCATTGTTCCCCGAGTTTTGAAAATCATTAGTCACTAATGAGAGTCAAATAGGTTTGTGAGAGATTTATATCAAAGATATTAAGCAGACTTCATTTTCATCCCTATCACAATATTGTTCTTACTTCCTTGCTTTCAATTGTCTTCTAAGTAGGAGGGTAAAGGGTTGTCAAAGCCAGAGATCTGGAAATCAGGCAGAACTCAGAAAAGTTCCTGTGGACCGTTATTACTGGAATGTGTCGTTATGGTTTTACAGATGATTCTAGACTTTTCTTTGGGATGTGCACATGGGAAGATGCCACCTATTTAAACTTCACCCTTAGCATATGTGCCACAAAAAGAAAAAAAAAAACAGATGGAATCTTGAATTTGTGGGTATGTCTTTGCTCCTCACATCAGCTGCCCCTTTACAAAATGCCTTGCAAGTTGTTTCCACAGAGTAAAGATCTAGGCTCCTCACATAAATTAGTAGAACAAAACCTCCTTCTCTGCCTTCTCAAGTCATAGAGGTTGGAGACGAGCTGACCCTACTTTTAGGCAATACACCTTGAGCTTTATTTTGCATCACTTGTCTGAAATGTTTGCAAAAAGACAAAACCCTAGGGACACTTGAGCGGCTCAACAGATTAAGCCCCAGGCTCTTGATTTTGGCTCAGGCCATGATCTCAGGGTCCTGAGATTGAGCTCTGCATTGGGGGCTCTGTGCTGGGTATGGAGCCTGCTTCGGATTCTCTCTCTCCCTGTCCCTTGCCCCTCCCCCACTCACAGGGGTACACATATTCTCTCTCTCTCTCTTTCAAAAAAAAGTCGTTAAAAAGACAAAACCCTAGCATTCTTTCCCCACGTATTAACTCTGAGATTCTGATTCACAATGATAGGGGTGGGGCCTAGGAATCTAAATTACCAACAAGCTCCCTGTGGTTCAGACATAGATGATTCTCAGATTACTTTTTATTATCCTCCAAATTTCTCTAGTCTGTAGTGATGTCCCCTCTCATTCTTGACAGAGGTGACTTTTTTCACTTTCTCTGTCACTTTTTCACAGCACATTTGGTGAGAGGTTTATTGATTTTATTGGCATTTACAAGGACCAGGTTTGGTACCATCAATTTTCTCTATTATTGTTCTGTTTTCAACTTCGTTGATTTCTGCACTTATTATTTCTTTTCTTTTGTTTCCTTTGGGCCTATTTTGTTCTTTTTTTTCTAGTTTCTTAGAGTGGAAGCTCAGGTTATTAGTTTCAGATATTGCTTCACTTCTGTGTAAACATTTACTGCTATAAATTTCCCTCTAAGCACTGCTATAGTTGTACCCCACAAATTTCAATGTGCTGTGTTTTCATTCCTATTCAGTTCAAAACATTTTCTAATTTCCCTTGACCATTATTTGATTTTAACTCATTTGTGGCAGTAAATTTAAAGTAGAGTTCTTTGAGACAGACTATACTTGGGTATTTTTTCATTTTTTAGAGTTACTCTGACAATCTATGTCTTCTAATTAGGGTGTTTAGGCCATTTATGATTAATGTAATTATTAATACAGTCATGTTTAAATTTACCATCTTGATAATTGTTTTCTATTAGTCTCATCTGTTCTTAACTTTCCTCTCTTTTTCTGCCTTCATTTAGGGTAATTGAGTATGTATTATGATTCTATTTTATTTCCTTCATTGGCATACTAACTATAACTCTGTTATTTTGGTGGCTGCTTTAGGGTTTATAGTATGTATCTGTCACTTACAACAGCCTGTCTTCAATAAGATTATACCACTTCTTATGTGACAAAGAACCTTACAACTGCTTACTTCCATTTCTTCTCTCAGCCTTTTTGCTATCATCACAATACATTTTACTCCTATTTATGTGATAACACCATAATATATTGTTATTTTTTGCATTAACTAGTCAATTATCTTCTAAAGAGATTATAAAATAAGGAAAAAATCTTTTATTTTTATCCATATATTTACTATTCCCCTCCTCATTCCTTTGTATTGATTCAGATTTCTATTTGGTGTCATTTTACTTCTTTCTGAAGGATTGCCTTCATCATTTCTTACAGAGCTGGTCTGCTGGTGATGAATTCTTTCAGTTTTTGTATGTCTGAAAGGCCTTTATTTTACCTACATTTTTCCAAAATAGCCTTGCTTGGTATAGAACTGTAGGTTAGATTTTTCCCCCAGTACTTTAAAGATGTTCCACCATCTTCTGGCTTATATTTTTTGTTTCTTTTTAAAACATGGCTATGTTCTATATTTTATTTTTTGCATGATTTTTTAGTATAACTCTTCTGTCATTCTATTTATTTTTTGTGTATAATGTGTCTTCTGTTCTATGGGTTATTTCAAGATTATCTCTTTATCAATGGATTTAAGCAATTTGATTACATCATATCTTGTTTTCCTCATGCTTCCTGTGCTTGGAGCTTGTTGAATTATTTGATCTGTGAGTTCATAGTTTTTATAAAATTTGGATAAGTTTCAGTTACTTATATATACATTACTTATATATACATACTTATATATATATACATACATATACATACTTACATATATTTATACTTATACTTATAATATATATATACTTATATATATATACATATATATATACATATATATATACTTATAATATATATACTTATATATATTATAAGTATATATATATACTTATAATATATATACTTATAATATATATATTATACTTATATATATATACATTACTTATATATACATACTTATATATACATTATGTGTGTGTGTGTATATATATATATATATATATAGTGTTCTCTCTTTCTCTCTCTCTCTCTCTCTCTATATATATATATATGCCCTTCCTTCTTCTGGGACTCCAGTATTAATTCACTTAAAGTTTTCACACATCTCAGCGTTCATTTTTACAATCGTTTTAGTTTTATGTGTTTCATTTTGGATAGTGCAATTATTTTTCCTCTTCAGTCTAATATGTTAATCACATCCTGTGTATTTTTTGTCTCACACATTGTATTTTTTATCTCTAGATGTTTAATTTGGGTCTTTAATCTCTCCCATGTCTTTCCTTTCCATACTTGTTCATTCTTTTATCTGACTTAACACACAGAATATAATTAGAATAGCTGTTTTAATATCCTTTCTTCAAAAATTTTTTTAAAAATTTTTATTTATTTTTGAGAGAGAGACAGAGAGAGAGAGAGAGAGAGAGAAACAGAGTGCAAGAAGAGGAGGAACAGAGAGAAAGAGGGAGACACGGAATCCAAAGCAGGCTCCAGTCTCCAAGCTGTCAGCACAGAGCCCAACGTGGGGCTTGAACCCACGAACCACAAGTTCATGACCTGAGCTGAAGTTGGACACCCAACTGACTGAGCCACCCAGGGGCCCGTTTTAATATCCTTTCACTTAAACTTTGTTAGACAGGGCAGAGCAGCCTTTATTCTGGGGCTACTATTTTCCCAATATTGAGGCAATACTTTTGTGAGTACTCAACCCAATGATTATTATGAAGCTTCTGCATTTGGGCTGTATGAATGTGAACTATTTCTAGCCATTTATGACCTTTAACAATTTTACATCTATTTCTTTCTGGTGACGTTCCTCTAGCTTTTGGTAATTTCCTCACACAAATGTGCTGATCAGCAGTGAGTTGAAGAAATGAGGGAAACCCTCTTCAGTTCTCAAGAACTCTCTCTGTACAAAAATCTTTTCTCGTATATGATGCCCTGTGAATTCTGGCTTCCTTGGCTTTCGTAAATTCAAAATGTTGTTTTCTTAACTCTG